>NC_090443.1:518316634-518638452 GCF_031143425.1 Pleurodeles waltl
TGCATAAATGGGCGCTAGTAAAAGACAATTTTGATTGGACAATTTGAAGCCAACCTATGAACCCTCCAATGGAAGACCCTACAGAATTTGGAATGTTTCTTACTTAAACCCACCGGACAAAGAGAAGTCAGCTATTTTCCTCGATGCCAGTTTGAAGCCTGATGCCAGACTCCATTTTGGACGACACCCTGATGCCCTTTTCTCTATCTGAGAGAAAGAGACTTAAGAATTCTCCCCCTAGAGACTTTAACTTTGATTTGCCCCGTCTTGCCCATGCAGTAACTTTGCCCAATTCTCCTTGCCGCTGCAAGGGAGCTTGCCCTTAACTTTGCCCTCTTTTGAAACTTGCCCCATGCTGATCAACCGGTACCTGAAGGACGAAGACTTTTCTTGAATGCTGATTGTATTTGGTAAATATGAAAGGATAAATGTATTATGCATTGTGTTTTTTTTTCCTTTTAGGTACCAACTGCTATTTTGATAGGATCCTAGCTAGAACTTTTCCAAATTTGTGTTGACTAAATTCGTTTTGCATGAAGTCCCACATGCCAATGCTAATTAGAGGTTAGTCGAGGTATTCATTCAATGTACCATGAAGAATTGAAATCTTGTTATGCTGACCGAATGTATGCAATTAGTCAAATACAGTTAGTCACATTGGTGATTTGCATTGCTATAACAGAGTGTATCATTATTCAGATTTTACGTAGATTGCGTTTCTTCCGCCGTTATGGACAGCTAGTAATGTTCATATACATATATCAATTGGTTTTGAGACACATATATATCGTGCTAGCTTTGTTAATATAGGGAAATAAATTCACTAACTTTTAATAAACTGGTGTGGTTATTCATGACTGAAAGGTCATGGTGCGCCGAAATACCAACTGTTATTGATTTCTGATGTGTTATATTGATCTATTAATTGAGTGCTGATTACCGATTACAACAGTTATTGATTATTGATCTGAGTGACTCGACTATTGAGGATGAGGAGAGCCCGACTCGGTTAAAAGATTCACCGACCTCCAACGTGTCCAGGTACAGGTAATTTATAAGGGCTGGACGCGTTATCACCTCCGACACCCCTAATCTCATCCAAGGTGCAGCGGGTGAGCCAAGCAAGAGCGCTGCTCACGACTTCCTGCTCTGGAGTCACAACGAAGCTCCCAGAGTAGTCTCCCCTCCACGCCTAAAGGCTAAAGGTACTTGGGAGGGGCGGGGGCTTGGGAGGCTGTTTCCTGTAGAGTGCGGGACACCCCTCCGCGGAAGTAAAAGGGGGAGTACCGCTGTCACATATAAAGTCAGAGCACAGCACGATTAGAAGAACCGGAGGGGACAGCGACGTCAGCACCCAGCTGTCGGAGAGCGAACCTCAATAGGAAGTAAGAGCTACTTCGGACGTCAAAGAGCGAACATCTCCAGGAAGTGACAGCTGCTTCTCTTTGTTAGAAATGCTGCATCACTAGAAGACAGACTGCAGGCTTTATCTGTGATGTCCCCTCATCACTAGGAGGTCACTACCGGTCCAGCTCTCGCCCTCCACAACACACATCACAGGCAGGAAAGAGTATTTCCATACTCTCTAGTCGCTAAGTGGTGATGAATAAATACTTCAGTACTCACCTGTATGAATACCCGCACTAGGAGGGGGAACAGCTACGAGAGCCCTCGCTGGAAGAGAATCCCCCATCCCTTGCCTGTTAGTGTTCCAGCATCCCTGGGGGCTGACAACGACCCCAGCACTTCAGTGCACGGCAGCCCACACCACTGTGGGTTAACAGCGAAGACCGCTCTTTAATTGTAATATTATGCACATAAATCGGAGCAGTTAATCTCTAGTTGAGGGCATCATTTGGAGGAGATGCCCACTCCAATGGTTGCCTGTGACGTGGCCTGGTACCCAAGGAGGAGCTGGTTAGGGCACCTATCGTAAGAAACAAGCATTTGCAATGCAACGGGTCTCGCATTTCTCCGAGTTAGAGCTATTAGCAGTTGTAAACTCCCAACCAGACTTTTCTTGCCGCATTAAATGGAAAAAAAGATGCAATTGCGCTGCTACAGTTCACTCGTAGTGAAACCTATCTGCAAAAGTGCAATTATCTACGTAACCCGGCAAAAGTGCAATTAACTATGTAACAGGGTCGATGTCATGGAAAGCGCTCGACTTCTGCCAAGCGAGATCGCGCTGCGAAGAAAGATGAAAGGTAGTCCACAAACCGGACGGAAAACAGCGAGCCTGGCATGTTTTCAGTACTTGGTCGCTGCTCTTGAGGAGAGCTAACCACCGGAAAAGGCATGACGTATGCATGCCTTCCACTAATGAAAGCAAGCAGATTTTTAACAGGCAAGCCCACGAACCAATGAAAGACACTGCCGTAACATGGACGGGGCTCCAAGCCCTCTTTCTAACTACTAAAGCATCTCGCAAGTGCTTGCGTTTGCGCATGCGATGCAGACTCGACCCTAAAAAGTCCTGCAGTTCTTACCCCGTTGTGGAGCAGAGTGCAGCACGTCTGGCACTGGGTGGAACGGGTCGGCTGTAATCAAAGGGCAGCGTGATAACTGACCACTCACGTCCCCCCAGGGGGCGCTAACACCTCAACAGGCCCCCTCTCCATTTCGTGGGTGCTATTAAGGAGGAGTTGAGATCTGAATGCAGAAACTACAGAGAGAACGGGGTTAAAATGTAAAATGAGAATAAACGGACACACTCTTTTATACAAGTACCAATAGCACTCGATTTTGCAGACAGATGAGGCAAGGATGTAACCACCATGATGCACTGCGAGGTCTGAATACTATACTGTAAACTCAATACTCCTTTCGGTTAGCATTATAAATACCCCCCTGGCACCAGTACACCCCTCTTCACTGCACACACAGGCGGAGTGGCATGTCGTCACCCGACCCAGGAAAGGGTGCACTAACCGAATGGATGCACACTCCAGAAAAACAAGCATATGCAGTGCAAAGGATTTCGCGTTTCATCGAGGTAAAGCAATTAACGTTATAAATTCCTAACTGGACTTTTCTTGCCACATACATTGAAAATAAAACAGTTGACACAATCGAACCACCTCCGTGAGTGTGAAGAGAGAGACAAAAGGAAAAAGAAGTTTGCGCACACTCAAAGTTATCAGCAAAAGTGCAATTATCCATGTAACAGGGGCGATGGCCAAGGCGGTAACAAACCTCCCCAGGGAGGGACAAACGCAACGCATTTACCAAGACAAACATTTGCAATGCAGTGGGTCTTGCATCTGCTCCTAACCTGACTGTTCCTGACACATAAATTGAAAATTAAAAGTTAAATAGTTTCACATAAGCGAGCCGATTCACAGTGCCACAGCTGCCATGAGCATCAGCGTGAAGAGACACACAAAAGGAAAAAAGTTCGCTCGCAGTTAAACTGAACGGCAAAAGTGCTATTAGCCATGTAACAGGAGCGATGGCCAAGGCGGTAACAAAACCTCCCCAAGGAGGGACAAAGGTAATCCATTACCCAATGTCATCTAACGATTTTTTGAAGGGCAAGCCCACGAATGAGTGGTAGTGATGGGCTTAAGGTGGGCGTTGTTAAAAGCCCAGATACATAACACGTCACAAAAGCAGCGCTTGCGCACTGCAGTGCTCGGCCTAAAAAACAAAGCATTTTTGAAGGGCAAGCCCATAAACCAGACCAACATGTCGGATATGATCGACCTAAAAAGAGGAGTAATCTTCTTGGGATAGCCATACATAAGGGCAAGTGAGGTCTGATTGGCTGATGGTCTCATGGAAAATGTAGTTTTTGTGTTTACTGTGTTTTGATTGACTGCTGAAATTGTACAGTAAAATTAGAGAAGCATAATCGGAGCCTCCGGTTCTGACATAGAATTAGCAGCTTCTTATTGTAACCAAAGTAATCATTGTTTGACTCGCCAGACAAAGATTTTATGCCAGCTGGAGCATTTCAAACTTGCTGCAGATGCAGCAGTATTATGTGCATGGTGCCTTGTTAAAAAAAACACATTTTCATTGTGAGTTGTTGAGGATAGCAACACATTATGGGACAATTAAGATCACACCTGTACTGTTGCAACTTATAAGGAGGTATGTACAACCCTGCCACGTTGCCTAGGTCCATGCATAATGTACTGCCCAATTCCAGGATTGTTATTTGAATTCTGGGACTTGTGGTCTTGTTTATTCCATTATAAAACAGGACTACAATTCCCAGGATGCAAAGAAAAAAACCTGGAGTGGAGTAGCACATCACGCACGGACCTGGGAAACCTGGCAGCTATCTGTGTACTTTTGTTCTGCTATCTCACTCCAGCTCTTCCCCCACCTAAGACACAAAATAGACGCTCAACAGGGACCACTGATATTTCTCTTTCTCTCTTGTGTATACAATAGATATCATTTAATACTGGTGCAGCAATCAAACAATAATAAAAGCACAATTCCCGTAAGTACTGAAAATACAATGAAACATGATTTTTGAGGCTGCGAAATAGTGTAGACACTGATAACTAACTACTTAACCATTTTGGAAAACACCAGAAAAACACTACCAGAATTCACCACAAATAAAAACTGAAAACAGGAAACCATAACAACTAATATGGCCACCTTAGTAGTCACATAAATGAAAACGCCCCATTTCGAAGTACTAGATTCTGCACCACTAAAATAAAAGCAAGGCAGATAAGATTATTTTTCTAAAATAAAGAAAATCATAACAGAGACGTAACCCCACGCTTGTGGCTTAAGTAGTTAGGGTTATGCATAGCTGTAAAACATCTGCTTGAATTTCAGCAGAAATACTGCCAAGAAATAGGATCGTTGTAAATCGTTGTGAATTGTTGTGAAGGAAGAACTTTCAGACCGTAGACACATGTTGGGTTATTGTACGCCAAGAAAGGTACTGCATTTACTCAATTCAATTCAAAGTCAAGCACATTGTTTCGGTCATAGACCTTAAAAGCAGTTAAAACAGTTTCCAATTTTCGATAAGACATCAATATTTAAGATGCAATCAGACAACAGGTCAAACACGATTGGTTTTCACATAAGTAAGCTAAAAATCACATATGTAACAATGTAATAAAGTGCTTTAGAATGTGTAGTTAAACAGACAATAATAGGTACCCCATTAAGAATTACTTAAGGCTCAAAAACTGTAAGGTGTCTCTGCTCAGAAAAGGTAATCTAGCATATCAATTAAAGGTTTAAGTCTAGGGACAGCCATAGGTAAAACAGTTGGACGTCAGTTCAGGTCCTTGCCTGTCATAATTATAGCATTGACTCAAGTGCATTCCTATAAGTAGTTAGCCTGTCTAACTGGTACCATATAAAACAGATACTTAGGTCATAGTGAGCTCAGTAGAAGGTAATAAGGATAGGGCCTTTAATCCGAACAGGCAACACTCAAGGTATTTTGCAATTGAAAATATGATGTAGGGTGTGGTATCCGACCTACAGATTCTCAGTGCGACTCTATATTTGCTAATTCCTGGGTTGCGGACATAAGTGCGCAATCCAGTGCTTACGCTGCCTAGAGTACTTTAATAAACCCGACAAGGTCAGTGCTATTTAGGTTGCTTATACCACTGGATAAAAGGATTGTGTTGATTGGTTGCACATAGTTACTGGATTCTGCCCCACTTATTGTATTTTACACCATGTGGTGAACACCAGTTCCTGACGTAGTGTCCAAATGCGCATGGAAAAGCCTACATAAGGTTTAAATATTTTAAATAGGGTCACAAGGTGTTCTATGTGTTGAGTTGTATTGAAAATTTTGGTGAGCAGGGTTATATGTAACTCTGGTGTTTTTTCACTTTTTTTTAAATTCCAAAAATATATATGAGTGTTGAAAAATATATATGAGTGCGATTTTATGTTTAGGTATCTATGTTTTCCTATGTCCTGAAGAGGCTTGAAAATAATTGAAGCCGAAACACGTCGACAAGATCAAGATCCTTAGGGAGAAATGAAAATTTGCGAATTGGACACATGAAAAGATGAGTCCACGGAAATGAGTCAGAATGGCATAATTGCCAATGGTGCTGGAAATTTGCATTTACTACCTCAAAGGGGAGGACTGCTTTGTGAAAAGCTACATATGGCAGCTCATTTGAAACAATTGGGAATCATTTCCCTTTGATTCCTTTTTAACAATGGGATATTATTGTGTTGTTTTGTTGTGTTATGTGATGTGGTGGTATTGAACAAGTGACGAGAAATGAGCAGTATATATTGATTCGTACATGAATACAGGGCAATTAGATAATTGTATGATAAAAAAGAGGTTTCTATAAATAAATATCTATAAATAAATAAATGTAGTATAAAGAAATACAGTACATGCAGGTGAACAATTCATGTGTTACTTTGAAAATAATGAGGGGATATCTTTCCCTACTATATATGTATTTTGTTATTAGCTTGATTTCCAGTCCACAGATAGTGGGGTTACAAGGACTGGCCGGTCTCTCTCCTGTGCTGTAGTGGGGGCCTCCTGTACTGTGTGGGTCTCAGACTGGGTTTGTACAAGCTGCAGCAGTGCTCTTGCTATGCTGGCCATTGTTGCATTGTGCATTTTCCACTGCTCCATGGCCCCTTGGTGGTGTTCCTGCTGCATCCTCTGACTATGCTCCAGGATGGATACTATCTGGGCCAATCTGTCATGGGTATGCTGGTAGGCCCCCAGGACCTCAGAGATCACATCCTGGGCTGCAGAATCCATCCTGTGGCCTCCCCCCTGGGCCACTGATGCCCTCCCACTGGGCCTAGCCCCCTGTGCCTGTGTCCCCCGCACAGGTCTGGCGGTGCCACTTGTACTGGGGCCATCGTCTTCCTGCCTGTTGGTAGGGGGTGACTGTAGCCTCTGTACTTGTGTTCCACCAGTCTGTGGCCTGGATACACAGGTGTGCGGACGGTTGCCCTGGGCTGATGTTCTTGCTTGTGTGGTAGGGGTGTCGGTGGTATCCTGGGTGGAGCTGCTGGATGGGGACAGTCCAGGACTGTGTGAGGGGCCAGCCTGCTCATCAGTGTCCAGGGTTCCACGCCCAGTGTCCTGTGAGGTGCCTCTGTCTCCCTGGGGGGCACTGGCACTCCTTGTCCTGTCCATCAGGGTGGCATGGGTGGTGGTGTCTCTTGGGGGAAATGGACATGTCTGTTACAAATGCATGATCGGATGGGGTGCACAGGGCTGGGTTGTTGTGTGCAGGTTTTACACTTTGGGGCCATGCAGGGTGCCTTTGTGAGGTTTGCACTGCATTTTGCTTAGGATGTGGAGGTGCATTTTGGGTGGTGGAGTGCCTTTGTGATTCCTTGCAGGGGTAGGTGGCTGTGCACAGGGGGAGGGATGTGGGCCTGTTAGTGGGTTTGTGGGCATGCAGGGTGACTGGATGTTGTCAATGTGGGCTGGCTAGGGTAGTGGTCCTGGTGGATGTCGGAGGGGTGGAGTGGTGCATGCATTACAGGTGTGATGGACATGGGGTAATTGTAGACGACTTACCCGAGTCCATTCCTCCAGTGAGTCCAGTGAGGCCCTCAGGGTGCAGGATGGCCAGTACCTTTTCCTCCCAGTCAATGTAGCCGGGTGGTGTTGGTGGAGGTCCTCCCCCAGTCTTCTGGACTGCAATGTGGTGCCTGGATGCCAGGGCCCTGACCTTCCCCCTCTGGTCATTCCATCTCTTTTGGATGTCGTCCCTGGTGCGTGGATGGTGTCCCACTGCATTGAACCTGTTGACAATCGTCTGCCATAGCTCCATCTTCCTGGCGATGGGTGTGTGCTGCACCTGAGCCCCGAATAGTTGTGGCTCCACCTTCAGGATCTCGTCCACCATGGTCCTTAGCTCCCTTTCTGTGAAGCGTGGATGTTTGGGGGGTGACATAGTGAGTGTGGTGAATGGTGTCAGGGGTGGAATTGCGGTGAGGGTGCTCCTCTGTGGTTCGGTGTGAGTCTTGTGTATTGTGGCGTTCGGTGTCTGCTTCTGGTGTTCTCTGTCTTCGTTGGCCTACTTTCATTGCAAAGGATTGTGGGGTGTGTCTGTGAGTGTTTTATGGTGTTGTGTATGTGTGTCAGGTGTGTGGGTTTCTAACTTATCCAATGTGTGCACTTCATACTGTTGGGCCCACTTGCTGCCCGTGGCGGTCTGCACCGCCAATGGTCATTCGGCTTCCAATGACGGTTTGTGCATCCTTATTTGGAGGGCGGGATGTGGGTGTGCTCGGCAATGGCGGGGTGGGAGGTCCAGCATTTCTGCCGAAAGGGTCCTGGCGGTGACTGGTGGACTGGTGATTTTTGGCAGATTCTGTTTTTTTGTTCATTATATGGCAGGTTTCTGTTCACCGCCAATGGCGGTCTTCTGTTTACCGTCGCCACGTCACCACTGTGTTCATAATGGCCACCTTAGTCTCTTAGCCTTGAATGGCAGTCTGTAGGACAGCAGTGGACAAATGGATAGGTGCTTCTGGGAGCACGCATCCAAGGTTTAACCAGATAAAATGGGCACAAACACGGTAAAGATGGAGTCCGGATCTTTGGACAGCATGTCAGCTAGGTCAAAGTCCACTCATGCAATGTTGCTCGGTCTTGCGTGCACTTGCTGTGATGTGACTGGTGTCAAACAGTTCAAACTTGGTCCGTCAGGAGTATTGCTGGAGCCCACTGCAAAGGTTTCTCTCAGGGTGTCGTGACTCCATAAAGGTCAATCCCCCAAAGACTGAGAAGACATCAGAGATGTTTGGACACCTTTCTCTGTGGCCACGGTGCCTCTTTGTACCTTGTTGGTAGAGCAGCTTCCACACGATCTGTCATGCAGGGTTTCCCTTAAGGCCCTTTCGTTGGGTCGCCACTGGACCAAGTGGACTGTACAGGGCTGCATGTGAGGCACGCAGGGATTGCTGCAGGATCACCAACAGAAACTGAGGCCAAGTCGTTCGAGCAACCGCAAGCGTGGATGACACATAGTCGGGTGTGCTTGATAACAGGACCCAGGTGCAGGTGAGGCTAGAAGATAGTGTCTGGACAATTGGCCCTTCACGGTGTCAAGAGTGTCTCCCTAGTGACTTGGTGGTTTGGAGGTGTAAGGCTCACCTCTGGTGGTGTTGTGCTCCGTGGGTGGTTATGGTGATGTACGTGGCAATGATGGTGTTGTTGCTAATTGACAACTTGTACGACAGGTGGTGATGACTTGCCTGGAGTGAGGGTGACTAGACGGACTTCACAAACATGTGGCTCATTGCATTGTTGATGCAATTCTTTTCCTTCAGCACATACAGTTACTAGCAGGCATGCCATCTGCTTCAAGCAGCCAGTGACAGGTGGCTGGACTGTCACACTGGGAAGCATGGGCCGGATATACGGCTCTGCATGCAGTCGGCTTACTTTTGGTACTCCTGCTGGACTGTCTCCAGTAACGTCTCTACACCCTGGTGGCTGGCTTGTGTTGGTAGATGCACTCTCGGGTAGTGGTGCGAGTCCTCCGCTTTGTCACCCTGTTCATTTCTCCTGCACACCTGTGGTCGTCAGGTTCTTGAGTGTGACAAGTTTGTCACACACCTTTCTCCCCTCTCCATTCTACTTCTCCTTTGTGATGTTGCATCGTGCCACACTCTCTTCTTCTTCTTCTGACCAGGTCTGGTCAGACCCACTTCTCTCTTCTACTTTTTGGTTCCTTCTTCCTGTGATGTGGCATTGGCCACATGTCGCAAGTCTTCTCTGCCCATGATGTAAGGTGGCATCCGGCCATGTGTCGCCACTTCTCTTTGCGTGGACCTCTCACAGTTCCTGTCCTAGGGAGGACTTGGTGTCTTCTCCTCTTTGTGTTGCGGTGGTGGCAGCTTGCCTCTTGGGGTGTGTGACTCTCCTATTGCTTGTCATGAACCACTGGCAACTTTGTGGGGGAGGACACTCCCTGAACAGTCTTTGCTCCACTGTAGTTAGACTGACTATTTCCTGCATTCTGGCCACACAGGGCCCTTTCTCAAGGATCTCCTTGGTGTTCCACTGTGTGGATGGTGAGTAATCTTCCATCTGCCTTCGCTTCACTCGTGGGTGCAGTGCTTGCACCTTGAGGCTGCTCCGTCATAGCTCTTGACCCTGCTCAGGGTCATGCACATTCTCTTTGATGGGCCAATGGTGACCATTGAGCGCTGGGGTTGGGTTCTTCTTGCTAGGTCATGCACCTAGTGTAGTGCCTTTGGCGTGCTTGTCCTCCTTGGTGGGTTGTCCCTCCAACAGCATGGCGGTGGGTCAGCTGAGGGCCTTACTGGGTGTAGGGATGAGCAGATGGCCAGATGAGCACCGCGCACATGAGCATATGGGGTGCACAGTTGGATCTTAGTCTCCTGCAACTCAGTCTTTCTGTGTGCCTTACCTCAGATTATTTGTATGCTGCTGTGGGGCAGAAGAGCTGCATGCAGTGGGTGTGCCATACAAACTTTGCTAACTGATGGCTGTCGGGCATACAGGCATCCTGCTTGGATCCCTCTGTTCCATGATGATTCTGCCGCTGCGGGCCATGTATGTCAGCTCAGCAGGGGTTAGTCTTCCGGTCTCTGGATGTCACAGCTTAGGGTGAGGTCCTGGGCAACGTACACCTTTTGACAATCAAAGTCAGTTCCCCGTGTTAGCCCCATCAGGGCACTCCATGGGTGAAATTTGCTGCTGATGCCTGGTGCGATTTAGTGATCCACCACAAGATGGTACTGCAGGTGCACACCATACGGTGCGGGAGACTCTGCATTGGAAAAGTTCCAAAACTGCAGAGCGGAACACCATCTCTGTCCGTAGCGTTGGTGGCCACGGGGCCTGCAGTTTGAGAGGGAGAAGGTTCACCTGCAGGTAGGGACCCGCAATGCAGGTTCTCTTCAAAAAATCCTTCTGATGAGCACTGTGCACTCGCATTGTCACTTTTTGCTTTGAGTAAGGTCAGCTGGTGGTGTGCCGCAGTCAGCTGCGGAACAAATGTCTGCAGGCCATGGTGCCTCTCACTGTTTCCACATGAACTGCGCAGTGCTCAAGCAGGCAGGTGAGGCGAAGGCACAGACGTGTGTTGGAGCATTACATTTAGTAATGATGTTAGTGACCCAGACGTTAAAAGCTTAACTTAGAGAAAGCTGCACTGACACGTATTTTAAAAGTGCTCATATTTTATTTTGTGACGGACACGATTGTGCCTACCAGCATTGACAATGTCCTAACAAGTTTAAATAATTACGAAGGATATTTTATACATTAGAATAACTGTTAGTAGTAAAACAAATTTGATTCATAATGTTTGATGTGATATATTAGTCTGAAGTTACATGCTCATTAAAAATAGATGCACTTCTCTGTCATATCTAATGTGATGCTTGAACACAGATTGTAATGATTAATTAAATGTTTTTACATAGTCTGATGATATTTTATCAAAGATGAATTCATAAGTTTGCATATTATGTGTGTATTATTAATAAAGATTAATACATTGTATTTTTTGTGCTAGTGTAACTAGGCTTGCAGACCTCGTATTTTCAGTCATGTAAAAGTGATGGATCATTCTTCTTTTTCTAACATTATTTTTCCATTCGGTTGTTTCTTATGAGTGGTGAAGGGTCCCATTGTTCAATGTACAAGACTGTTTCCCAATGACCTTGATTCTGCAACATTTAGGCCTGAGGACTAAAACATTAAAGACACAGTTATTGTTAACATAAACGTTGAAACCACCCTGCAGCCTGGGAAGAATTTGTATTCTATCAAGTGATGTACAAAATTGCTTCAGACCAAACCAGAGAATTCTCTGTCATGTTGCAAGTTTGTTTGGAATTCGACTTCTAATTGGACATTGCTACTTTTGCGTGATATCGACTCATCAAACTGACAATCAAGCTGTTTTAAGAATTTTTTGTTAAGGTATGGACTTTGCAAGTTTTAGTTAGAGTCTTCTTCTGGTCTTTGTTGAGAGCAGTACAGTGCTTTTGATGTTCTCTGCGCCGCCTGTGTTGTGCACTTTCCCTGATGGGGTTCCTAACAGACTTTGGTGATGATTTACATGCTTTGCTGACAAAACTTAATTGAATGCTGACCCTAGAAGAGGTACATTCAATTGCAAATGTTATTTATCCCTGACATGTGTTTCTTTAATAGAAGTTAGCATGCTGACACCTGCCTATTTTATCTGGGATTCCTTCACTTATTTTGGGTTTACCTTTGTAATGCAGGAGGCAAGCTGGAAGAATAATGGAATGGAATGCTACACAGAGGAATTTCCTGCAGTCATGTTTCACTTAGGGTCCATCTCCGGACATCAATTTTTTTACATCTGAAAAAACTTCAAAACCTATGAATACATAGTAAAAGCCTGGTTTACAAAACGAGTACCAGGCGTGGTGTGTGGGATTTGAGCTTGCTTAGTGTAAGAACTCGCAGGGCACAAATACATATTGATTTCCACTTATTTTATTGTGTAAATCTACAAATATTTTGCAATGATATCTCACTTATCTGCACTTAGCTACTTTACATAAAGACTGTCTAGCTAAAGATACTGTAAAAAGTGTGGGAAAGTGCACAAATACCAGGATTTTTGTGAGGAAAAAATATTTGAGGTAAAAAATATATTTTTTAAAGTGATATGTCAATAATTTTCTAACCCCGAGTTTATCTAGTAACTGCATAGACTACTCAAATATACAGTTAGGAAAGCTGTTGTGAGAAAACAGGGCTGATTGCAGAGGCCCCATAACTTTTTGCCCCCATTTTCCACTTTTTGCTGGTGTTTTCCTGACTTTAAAGGTGCCCTGGGTACTGCTAACTAGTCCCAGGGCCTGTGCTCTGTGTAAAATGGATATGCAAATTAGGCTTATTATAAGTGGCTAAGTTAACCTACCTATAAGTCCCTAGTATATGGTAGGGCATGTAGGTTTAGGGACCACAGCATAGGTGGTGCACACCTAGGTGCATTGCTGAGGTGCCCAGTGTCATTTTAAAAGCAAGCCTGCCTTGCTGGCTGCTTTTAAATTAAAGTTATATGCAAATTCGACTTTGGAATTAAAGGTACTTCCAAAGTCTTAAACTACCTTATTTTTACATATAAGTCACCCCTAAGGTGTGCCCTATGTGCCCCTAGGGCTGGGTGCCATGTAACTATAAGCAGGGACTTTATAAAAATAGATTTATAAGCCCTGGTGAGGTAAAAACAGCCAAAATCGTTTTTCCCTCATTGAAGTAAATGGCCTTCATAGGCTAGAATGGGCAGACTTTATTTTAAATTTTAAAGTCTCCTTAAATGTTGCATACTAAGAATTTGGTATCAAATTAATTGTTGTAATAAATCCTACAACTTCCAGTTGTTGGATTTAATATAACTAGTTCAGGTAAAAAGTTTAGACTTTACCTAAAAAGTTGCCAATTTCAGCTCTGCCTGCAGCAGCTTCTGCCAGGCTGCCTTGATGAGGTGTGAAGTGGCAAGGCTTCACACAAAGGAATGTGCTTGGGGGAGAGAATCTCCCCTCAGCAGATGGTGAGGCAGGAAGGGGGAGGGCTGCCAAACTGGTCTTCAAAGGCAGAGAAGGACATTTGCAGCACCCAGCAACACCCCCACATCCTGCAACCCCAGACAGCTAGGTGCCCCCTTGATTAGATTAGGAGAGGGCAGGAGAGGGGTGTGTTTATGATTTTTAGCCACACCAGTGGGTGGGCTCAGCCAGATGTAACCTCCAAAAATCAGATTCATCCATGTTGGATTTTTGGAGACTGTTGCCTTCTGGGATGGATTTTTGCCACACTTCCCAGGAAGTGGTCATCACAGGGGGACGACCCTGTCCCTGATTGGAGAACCAGGGCCCCCCTGCTTTTCACCCAGGAGCAAGGATAAAACTGGCAGACCTGCACCCACACCTCAGATCCCCTCCAGAATTCAACAAGAAAGGAACTAAAGAAGAAGAAGGACTGCCCTGCTGGACCCCTGGCCTGCACCTGGACCCTGCACTCAGAAGGACTGCACCAGCTGCACACTTGGGCTTCACCACAAGAAGGACTTTGCCTGGCTTCAACTGGTTCAAGGAGGGACTCCCTGTTTGCTACAGGTGAAAAATTGCTAAACCAGAGTCCCCTGCACCAACTCCTGAAGAAAGCGACCAGCTGACCACTGTCCAGTGGCCAAAAAGGAGTTTGCGGCAGGTGCATTCTGGGAGTTGAAGTCCGCACCCCCCAAGGACCATCACAGAACTTCTGGAACCTTGGGGTGAGCTGTGGACCCCAAAAGAACCTTAAAAGAACATCTGGGTGAAGCCCCAGAAGTTTGGAAAAGATTTGAGAATTTTTGGAAAAAAGCTCCAGAGAGGGACCGAGTCAACCGCGACCCGGCCTGACTTCGTGGTTCGTCCAGGTAAAGAAAAACATCCAAAAAAGAGACTAAGTCCGAACGTAAAAAGTTGACCGGGACCTCCCTGCCATCGTATCCGAGAAGGGCTCCATGGACGTCGGATCAAGATCCAGGTTTACCCCGGTCGAAGGATTTTCATCTCGAAAAAACAACTAAGTCCGAAGGTAAAAGTCTCTACCGAGGAAACCCACATCGCGTATCCGGACAAGGGCTCCAGGAGGTCGGATTCAACTGGCAGGTTCGTCCCGGTGAAGAAAAACTTCAAAATAAAGACTAAGTCAGAAGGTAACTTTTTAACCGAGGCCTCCCGCGACCTGTAGCCGAGCAGGGCTCCATCGCGGTCGGCCTGAAAGTTTGTCTTTGCCCCGGTCGAGGTGCAACCAGATGACCCGATTGGCGCTTTTTGTTTCTAAGCGCTAGAAAAGTAATAATTCTTTAAAAATTCATATCTCCGGTTCCCCTGAACCGATTTTAATCGTTTTTGTGTCATTTTAAAGATAAAAATATAAACTATTTTTATAAATTGGTTTTGGATTTTTAAACTGTTTCCTGTGTTTTATTTAATTACTGTTTTGTGATATTTGAATGCTTTACACTTTGTCTCCTAAGTTAAGCCTTGACGCTCGTTGCCAAGCTACCAAGGGTTGAGCTGGGATTAATTTACTGAGACCTAACTGTACCTATGTGGAGGTTAGTGGCTTGTTGCTAGGTGTAGGTACCTACCTGCCCTACCAATAACCCATTTTCCAACAGCTGTTAATTGTCAGTGTTGATGAGTACAAGGCCTTTCCCTGCCTAATGTACAAATGCAGTATGTTGTTTTCACCAGTAGGTTGAAAATTGTAATGGGTAATGAACTAACCAGTGTTGGACTTGGCCCTCTCTGCAGGGTCACCCCAAAACTTTTTGCCTTCACCCCGCTATTTTTCTGGATTTGTGTTTCTTGGCTTTAGGACTCTGTACACTTTACCACTGCTGATCAATGTAAAAGTGTTTGTGCTCACTCCCTAAAACATGATAATATTCGCTTATGCCTAATTGACACATTTAATTTACTTATAAGTACCTAGTAAAGTGGTATACTACATACCCAGGGTCTGTAAATGAAATACTACCAGTGGGCCTGCAGCACTTATTGTGGTCCACCTACTTGAGTAGCACCTTTAACCATGTCCCAGTCCTGTCATTGCAGTCTGTATGCAGTTTTAAACTGACAATTCGACTTGGCAACATAACCCCCTTGCCAAGCCTAAATCCCCCTCTTTATTTCATATACGTCACCCCTAAGGTAGGCCCTAGACAGCCCATAGTGTAGGGTGCATTGTAATTGAAATGCTGGACATATACTTTTATGTTTCACATGTCCTGGTAGTGAAAAACTCCTAAATTCATTTTTCACTACTGTGAGGCCTACCTCTCGACTCTCGGTTCTCCTATTACATTTAATAAGTGCTCACTTCTGATTGGGAGCAATAGGAAATTCATGTTTGGTGCCTAAGAAATAAAATCCTTTTTAGTGGCAAAGTCGGACTGTAAGTCACAATTTTGAAAATGCCACTTTTAGAAAGTTGCCATTTTCCTCTCTTAGCTATTTTGTGCCTACAGCCTGTTCCTGAGTCACATGACTGGTTGTAGTTGGCAGTTGGACTTTGTTTAGTCCTCACTGACAGCTACATAATAGAGTGACTAAATGTGGCTGGATGGGCCATCACTTTCAGAATGGGGGTGCGGAGATAGGCACAACCCCACTTACAAGTCAGCAGGCCGTGCTCTGCCTTCATACAAAGGACCTCATTAATGCAGGCTGGAGCCAGATCAGGTAAGGCAGGAAATTCTAAGCACTTCATAGGGAAACATCTCCTACTTCAAAGAAGGCACCAGGTATAAAAATAGGATGCTCAGTCCCACTTTTAAGGTTCACTTTCTGGACCTGTGGAAGGACTCTCAGAAGACTACCTGCTGCTGTGGCCTGCTGTGTACTTCAGAAGACTGCTTTGCTGCACCTGGAACAACTGCTCTGCTGCCTGAAGCCTGCTTGAACCCTGAGAGGCCTACCCTGCTGCTTGAGCCCTGTTCCACTACATGAACCCAGTACTTTCAGAGTAACTCCAAGGGCTAGTTGTCTGGCCTCCTGATAAGAGCCTCAGAGACAAAAAGGCTCCAACCATTTTAAACCCGCTCCTGGACACAGCCTTAGTGAGTCCTGACCCTTCAAGTGGTCCCCCTCCTGTCCTGGACCCTTGGAAGTGTTGGCAAAGTTTTCCAGATAGCCAAAATCCAAAGACTGGGACTTGGAGAAAGTTTTGGTATCAAATCTGCTCTGAGAACTGAGAAGGAGACCAGGACCAATGGGCTCATCTCTCCGCCCAAGGTGCATCTCTCATTGGCCTGACTTTGTGGCAGCTTCTGCTACTTTCTTCTCCATAGCAGAAAATCCTGTTCAGTGGTTCTTCACAGAATGAGTATCTGGCCTTGTGGCGCTCAAGACTTACAAAAATGAGACTAAGTCAGAACGTGGAAATCTACACCTCAACTTCGTCCAAGGACTCCCCAACAACGACACCTCCTCCTCCTCGGACACCGCCTTCAGCTGTGCTCCACTGAACTTCTACCTTCTCAGACATTTTTGATTAAATTTCTTCTAAGTTCAAAGGTAAGCGCTAACCAGGCCCAATCCAGTTCTTGTACACAACTCGTGCTCCATTTCGGTCGGGCATCTGTTACAACTTTGGTGGATCTTGCGCAACGAGATGTCAATGGTTGGCCCTTTGATCGTTTAGGCACTAATTTTTCCATTAACCCTTAAAAAAATCATAACTCTGATACTACTGATTGAATTTTTGTCATTTTGTTGTGAATGTATTAAATTGTACTCAATTTTTCTTAATTGGTGTGGGATTTGTATTGTGTTGTATTTTCACTTTATTGCTGTTTGGGTGCTGCATAAACACTTAACACATTGCCTCTAAGCTAAGGCTGACTGCTTTTGTGACAAGCTACCAGAGGATTAAGCACAGGTTAATTTAGTGACTTTAGTGGTTCACCCTGACAGGGATTGTGGCTGTTACTTGAGAAGGGTTAACACCCCCTCAACCAACAACCCAATTTATCATAGGCAGGCATTTGTAAATAAAAAATAACTTGTGTGGTTGTAAACTAGACATGTAATTTAACAGTCTTTTTGAAATTCAGGCTTAAACCTTCAGACCTCACTTCTCAGTGTTTTCATTATGAAGATCAGGCATAATTTAGGTTTGTGTTAATGTTCAATTTTCGTATTTTTGGTTGACGCAGTAAATATGCCTGTGGCAGGATGTCAAACACTTCAGTGGTTTTACTGTACACATACTGCAATACAGTAGAGATACTTCTTCTTGCTGACATTCTGCTGATGGCTGATTCACCACATTCTCAGAGAATCGGCTGATTTTACCTTATGCCTCACCTCTAAATCAGGAAACTCACCATTTGATTAATTTATCCTCTATGTATAGTAAAATGCAAATCCATGTGGCTGTATGTTTTTGCAAAGTTTCCTTCTTCTACATCACCAAGACAGAACTTAGCATAGTAAACTAAGCACTCACCACTGACATCTGATGTCTTGTGTAGGCAGGACCGGCTTTAGGGCAGTGTGAGCAGTGCGGCCGCACCGGATGCTGACCTGGATTGGGGGGCACTGACCTCAGGGAGGGCGCTGTGTTTAGCAATACCTTACAAAATGTGTGATTTAAAAGCACCTGCTGAAAAGTTCCTTGTGTGTCCAGTCTTCAGGAAACAACTAAAATGTCAATATACCAAATGTGATTAATGTTCCTGCTAGGGAGAGAGATGGGAGTTTTGCCTAGTAGCAGAGAGGGTTATTATTCCTGCTTCAAAGAACAGAAAACTATGCTTTATGTGGATAGCTGCTTGGATTAGTAAAGCCAGCCTTTGAAAGCTCTTTAAAATAAATGAATGTATGTGAAAGGGGGGGGGGGGGGCTATGTAGAGATGAGGAGCACATTTGCCTGGTGGTAGTGAAGGAATCCGAGGAGGTGGTCATGTGGTAGATGGGACGCCATAAAAGACTGTTGCACAGGGTGCCACCAGTGCTAAAGCCGGCCCTGCGTGTAGGTCACTAGTTCGAATCATAGTGGGACCGTTTCCACCTTTCAGCCTTTTAAAACTAATAACTGAGTGCATTTATATTAACTTATAAAATGAACTGTTTGTTACAGTATTTAGAAACGGTGAAATTGTAGGTCTAGTTTATGTATAAAAGCAAGTTGTTTTAAAGCAATATTATCTCAAGGGAGGCCAGTCCCAGCTGATTATTGATCATGGTGAAGCCATGGCATGCGCTGATGAAGATGTGGGCCCAACTTCATCTCAGTCAATAACTACCTTAAGGGAGCCCGGCCCCTAGGATAAAATTGCCATTGTAAATCAGACTCCTTACATATCGGAGTAAAATTCACAAAATTGTTTCTTAGTGTGTTTTTCACTGGACTATTTAGATAGAAGGAAGAATGAAAGGTGTGTAATTTATTTCCTGTTGCGGCTCCTCTATTTTTTCCCATTGAAACGTTTTTTAGTGAAAGGCTGGTTACGAGATTCACAAAAAGGAAATATAGAAAGGATGATCAAAGATTTAGTCACAATATAAATTGTTTGTTGGTGGTGCCATGCTTAGGGACTGTGATGAGTTCTAAGACCCCTGATCTTCTGCTGGAATTAGATGACCCATGTCTACAAGAAAATAGTTTTCTCCCATGATTTGTGCTTGGGAATTATGGTAAATGCTTGAGAAGGAAAATTAGGACATGATTTCTGTACATTCATGAATATATTCCCCAACGATTCGAGTAAAACGGACTTTCAACAGCACATGCAGCCTTCAATTGGTTCCACAGAGCTCTACTGATGCTTCACCACAGAGCTCTAATGAACAACTGGAGTGATTCATGACAGTCGATAGCATGTTGCCGACTAGGAGGTGTTCAATTTCCTGTGCTGCTGCCTGGAGTAAACAAGCTCTGAGGTGTTACTGTAGATGTGAAATTAGGTAGTTAAAAACCGTGAGCAGAGGTACAGATTTCTAGTCATGTACATCACAATATATTTTTTAAGGGGTAAAAACAGTTAATGAGAGAGATCCCTGTCCAAGTCCAACATCCCCTTTTCACATCTGTGTCCTACTTTTTCCATTCCCTTTGATGTCTAATGCAATAATTTTAAAATTGCAATATTCTGGTACATATAGAAGATTTTCAAAATTTTCCATTTATATGTATGTCTTTAGATATTTTAGAGATGCAAGACGCTATTTGCAGACTGGTTTCATATTTAAATTTAATAGTTTTGTGTTCTCATGGGTAGTGAGATCCTGCAAATGAGGTGAGTTTTGCACATTTAGGGCTCTAATTATCAAAGGTTTGCATTGCTTTTGCACCATGCAAGGTGGTGCATGTGCGACACAAATCCTGAAGTGTGATTTATCAAGTCATGCACGGCCACTGTGCATGGCCCAGCATGGCTTGACAAATTAGGAGTAATGTAGTGCATATTTCTGTGTGGTGTTACTCTGCCCTAGGAAGGCATTCCATGGGTGTTGCATCGATGTTCCCACGCAACTCCCATGGATTTTGACACATTCACAGATTTACCATTGCTGGTAGACCTAGGAATGAGCCAAAAAGATAGCCTGCGCAGGGGGGCCATAATAAGAAGAAATATCTTGATTTTTCCTTGTTACTTCCTCACATAGAACGATGGAATATGCCTCTTAGGATTGTTTTAGTGCATGAAGTTATGTGTCAAGCCCACATTCCCACAGTTGTTTCTCTTGAGGTGCTCCAATTCACCTTATCTGGTTTTGAGAAGTGATCACCGAAAAAGTAGGAGAGGAGGGCCTATTTTTTCAACAAAATAACAGAGAAAACATGGTTAATGTCAGACCTGATAGATAATCCTCAAACGATTTCATTCCACTGCATGTGTACAAAAACATACCTAATTGGCAACACTCATCCAAAAAGTAAAACCTTTAGGGATTCAATCTTGCTGCTAAAAATACTTTTCATGACTAGGTGGAGTTCAAAAATCTACGTCCCACATATTTTTCTAACTGGTTGATTATGATTTGAAAACGTATGAGAATAGGCAGTTCAAATGCACTGTCAGGCACATACGCTTTTCTAACCTCCACACTCACGCATGCACAAGTATATGACCAGCAAAGGGACGGTATGTTGTCATGTTTGCAAATGAATCTATCATCCATTACTCCGTAAATTTGTGTCACTTAATCTCTGTCCTTTTTCCTTCTGGATTTCCTGTTGGATCTTTGTTGTCTTCACGTGGCTATTGCCTATGTAAGTTTTTGTCCTTCACTTTATGTTTTGAAACAGCAATTGACTGCTCTTTTGAAACTACTTTTTTTCTCTTCATTTATTTGGTCAATTGGTGATTTCTTTTGAGGTCTTGCTAGTTACTCACATGGCAATGATGTAAAAGCATAATGGCTACTAGAAAGGGCTGTCTTTTTCTGTTATCTGAGAGGGCGAGCCAGTTATGACCTTGGCACCCAGCACTTAACCACAATGTACTACATTATGCTGCTCGGGTAGAATTTACATGTATTCATTAGCCCTTTATTGGAAAAAGTCATACTTTAAAAATGATTTTCTCGTGACATCTGCCACGAGTGTACTTTAAATATTTTTGTTCGCATAAAGTAAAAAACTGCATTGTGATGATGATGATTATTATTATACGCTGCATCAGACATTGGGAGGGACTTCTAGTCCAAGGAGAGCTTGAGGAGGCCAAGGGGCGGGCCAGTCACTTGCCCCAGCGCTACAAAGCACCATCGGCCCCCCGCATCTCGGGGCCGCCCCCGGGCAAAGCCCGGGCCAAGGGCGGGCCTGTCCACGCCCGTCGTAGCCCAAAGGAGGCCGGGCAGGGCCACCCCCCTAACAACAAATATAGGCAATAATGGGATCCTGAAGAGAGGATCAGGACTTAAAAGTGAGATTGTCATTTATGCAATATATGATTTAATTTAATGCACAAGGTTGATTTCTATAGATGGCTTTCTACTGAGACTGTATTTACAAATGGTGTAACTATATAGTAACTGGGGGATGGGTTTTGTGTAATAATTACTTGTGGGGTTTGGCTACTTGGTAAACCATCCTGCATACGTTTTGTTTACTGACCCGTACAAAGGGAACGTTTTTTGCCTCATATAGACGTTATATTTTCTCCTTAAAAAGGTCTATCCTTAACCATCACAATCCTGGGTAAAAGGAAGCACTCAATGCTGAATCTTCCCCCAAATGTAAAGATAGTACCTCCATTTTAAAATACATATCAGGAGCGATGGGGGTGATAGATAAGCAAATCTCCAATGTTGAAGAAAAATTGCTGACCACAGGCGATTGTATTACACTCCCGTTAAGGAACTCAGAGACACAGGCTGATTATAATAATATCGAGCGGTCTATTAGGATAGAGGTAGCTGAGAACCAGGAAAGTAAAAACAATAAAAATGGGTGTATTCAAAACATCTCGGACACAATTTCTGTACTGGATGTTTCTTCACCATCACCTAAGCGCCCAAGGAAACCTTCGATAGGGAGGGTAGATAATCCCTCGAATAACAATTTAAAGAAAGAGTTATTAAACATGCCTGGAAGACAGTCACAAAAAAAGTAACTCAGAGGAAAACTCCAAATAAATCAGCTGATACAACCCTAAACCTCCTCGCTAACATCCATGAATCAATAAACGCCTTGAAATTATCGGCCTTGGCCTCACTGGACTCTCTTTCAGAACGTTTAAAAGTGGTAGAGAGTAACCTAGAGGCAGGTTTAGTACTTATGAAGTCTTTACAGTCCGTGGATCTACACCCCGCTAGAAAACTCAAACTTTATGAGTGATTCACAACCTGCAACTCAAACCAGAAAAGCTCCTATTGCACCACATTTGACCCCAAACTTTACGACTAGTTCACAATTCCCAACAATAGCGGCAACAATAAGACAATCACATGTAAAGGTTTTGAATAGCGCACCGTTTTTAGATAAGACAACTCGGCTTGTTACAAATTCCACCGGGGAGGAACACATAAGAATGAGAACATAAGAGCCCTCTTATATACCAGATGATTATTTACATCTCCCACGGAGGCGACACCCTACATAATGGTCCTGGCTAATGTTCCCCCCCGGTTAACCAGTATTGGGAAACATGGACAGCTTTGAGAAATAAGTCCCTCAATTAGATAGGATCGCGCCTGGATTCCCGAATGGTGGGGCCCCTTTTTGACAACATAAAAATGATTAGGAGAATTAAATGGATAGGCATCACCCGCAAATCACTGGATGGAGACTGCGTGGTCCTTTCGTTCAAATCCCCAGAACGAGTAGAGAGGGTTTTTAGCGAAGTTGGGGCAAGGCATGTTACTCACCATGGCATCTCATTGTTACCTTTGGGCTATTTTTACCAAAGCCTAGGGGGGCAAAACCAAAACAGCACCCGACCAACCCACCCTACAGAGTGCTGACTCTATTCTCTCCTGCAATAGATTTCAAACTCTCTAAACACTAGAAGATTTGGATTGACTCAGTAGGGAGAAGATAGAGTTAACCATCGAGATGGCTTTGGAAGAGAACGCAGAAGGGGGGCAGATAAAGCAGGGAGATCCACCTCAGTCATTAACCTTCACAGCATATAGTGACATAGTCCCAATTATGAACAACATACAGGGACAGAATCATCAGAACTTGGAAATAGTTGTACTTTACTGGAATGTGGCAGGCCTAAGCAAAAAGCTTAATAACGAGGAATGGATGAACTTTATCGAAGACTTCCCCTTTCTATGTTTCCAAGAAACTTGGCTCTTAAACCCTATTCACATAAATGGATATAAAACATACTACACACCAACAGTACCCTCAGGACATGGTCGGCAAAAAGTACAAACATCTCAAATAAGCTTCCCTTAACAGATTCAAATATGCAAATCTCTAATGCCTACTACCAAGTGATTGTGACCTACCTAGATCAGAAGACCCAATTAGTGGTCATTAATTTTTATAACAATGCACCCACGAGTGAGGTCTCCATCACCTTAACACAATTGGGAGAGGAACTAGAAAGAATTTGCATAAAATCCAGGAGAGAAACCCTTATCTTGTGGGGCTGTGATTTCAATGTCCATCTTTGCAAGGAATCTTCTGAGAAAGTATGTGGACTGCATTAGGAAGATACTGCCCGAGGGTTCACTTTGCACATAACATTCAAGGTGATGCTATGAATATATTGGCGCACAAATTTAACCTCTCTTTTATAAACGAAATTTACTTCGATGACCCGCAGTTTAAGCCAACTTTTAACGGCAGGGTTGCAGCTACAGTGATCAATTACGTTTTAATGTCCACTCATTTCGCACACTATCTCTCCAAATATTTACTTCAGGATATTGCAATAAGTGATCATTTCCCGCAGAGTTTAAAGATCTCACTAACATCCTCTACCCTGCCCCAGCAGGATAATACTGTCCTGGTAAATGATAATGAACTTGCCTCGCGTAACGGGTATTCTCTATGATGGTCCTAAATAGAACCAAAGGGCCTTCTGAAGCAGTTAATTTGTGAACACACGCAAGATTTTGCAGACTGCCTCAGTGATGATATAGATCCATCAAAATGCCTAAGTGCCTTCTCCTCGATAACGCGAGGTGTGAAAGAAGCTCTTACTAATAAAAGGGGAAAGTCGTGGCTGAGGGAAAAAACTGGTTGGTTTGACTCTGATTGTACTAAAGCACATAAGAGATTAAAAAAAGCGTTAAGTGCTCCAACAAGATGCTTGGTTGAGTTACGTACCCGGAGGCAGGAATATGAGGCGGCCATTAAGAAAAGGAAAACCACCATGAAAGAGAATACCTGGGAATCCCTCCAGAAAGTTAGTCTTATGAAAGATAACACCCTTTTCTGGAAAATAATAAGTACTCCCATGCCAGGGCCTAGACAAGATCCCAGAATGGAAATTGCTACAGCGGAGGGGGATTGGATCGGTCACTTCTCTAAGATATATGGTCCGGTTCCTGACATAGAGCTATTTGATCCTCTAGCAAGTTACATCACCCAAAAGAACCCATGTATGATCATAACACCCCAGTTCAGCCTGGAGGAAGTAGTAGAAGCAATCAACACAAGCAAAGCTGGAAAAGCCCCGGGCCCTGATGGCGCCCCGTAGACCTGTATAAGGCAAACATACACTTATGGGGCCCCCTGTTGACTCAGGTACGGAGGGGTTGCTGCACGCAAGGACCCTTACCATCAAGGCTAGATTCTATCATTGTCCCCATATATAAAAAAGGTGACCGTCTCAACCCAGCCTGTAATAGACCCATTTCACTAATCGACACATTAGCTAAAATAGCTGGGAGAATCATCCTGAATAGAATACAAGGCTGTACCGAGGAAAATAACATTTTATCTGAATTACAGTATGGTTTTCACACAGGAATAGGCACCGTGGAACAGGGATTAAACTTATTATAATTGGGAAATACACAAAGATTAGGGAAGGCAATTTGTACTTGGCCTTCATAGACCTGACTTCAGCATTTGACTGTGTAGTCCATGGGAAACTATGGGAAATACTAAGTGGCATAAGGGTAGAACCGACAATAATTCAATTTATACAGGAACTGAATTCAGGAGTAGAGCGAGGGTGAGATATGGGATAAGAGGGGAATGTACTAAGCCTTTTGGTATACACAGAGGCGTATGTCAAGGTTGTGTATTAGCTCCATTCTTATTCTCAATATACATAACAAGCTGGAACTAGAATTAATAACTAAATGCAAAGATCTCCCCCAAATAGGCCATCGCTCGATTCCGGCCTTACTCTATGCAGACAATGCTGTTTTATGGTCTGGACCCCCCTAGCCCTTCAGAGACTTTTAACAACTTGTGTCATACATGGCAGACTTGGGCCTTACTGTCGCTCTAAAACCTTCAAAATGAAATGTGGTAGGAAATTAATTAAGACTCATGATGTTGTCATGCAAGGCGGAAAGACTGACATTACTTCAACATTTTCCTACCTGGGTATAATGTTTGATAAACAAGGTTCCTGGGCTCAGTGTGTAAAAATAAAAAAATTACAGACTACAAAGACAACGACAGCCCTGAAGCTATTTTCCAAGAAGCTAGGGACGATCACTCCACAGAACATGTTAAAAGTCTATAGATCTAATTGTATCCCGACTGCCACTTATGGACCAGGTGTATGGGGGGTATACCAACTGCAACTCAATCCAAACTGTGGAACATTATTTTTTTAGATACTTACTACTGGCACCAAAAAGCACTTTGTTAGTCATGCAGAAGTAGGGGCCCCCTTCCTAGTGGATCTAATAAAGATACAGCCTATACTGCTATGGCAGAAAATTTGGACCTCAGAACACACTGGCCAGTTTTACAGGGCAGTTTTACGGGATTGCATGGCATCAGACTTTTCTTTAAGAGTCCCATGGCTGAGGTACATTATGACCTTTTTTTGAAAATATTGGCCATAAAGAATACTATGCAAACCCAGCAATATTGGAGACATTAAGCAGGAAAGATCTGAGTCCCCTGTCCTTGAAGTACCTAGAAGATCTGAGGTGGACAGCAGAGGCAAAAAGACATAGGCCCTGATTCCGACTCTGGCGGGCAACGCGGCCAAAATAGCGATGCCCCCATTCAGACATTCCCGCTGGGCCGGCAGGCGCTAACCATGTTAGCGCCCGCCGGCCCAGCGGGAATGGGGGCCGCAACACAGGAGCCGGCTCCGAATGGAGCCGGCGGTGTTGCGGCGGTGCGACAGGTGCAGTTGCTAGGCAGACAGTGAAAAGCTTAATGGGGCCCTGTTAGGGGGCCCCTGCACTGCCCATGCCAGTGGCCCCAAGACATCCGTTACCGCCAGCCTCTTCCTGGTGGTGACAACCACCAGAAACAGGCTGGCGGTAAGGGGGTCAGAATCCCCATGGCAGCGCTGCTTGCAGCGCTGCCATGGCGGATTTGCCCAGCCGGGGCAAAAACGGCGGGAAACCGCCAGCCCCGGTTTTCTGACCGCGGCTTTACCGCCGCGGTCAGAATGGGCTATGAAGCACCGCCAGCCTGTTGGCGGTGCTTCCGTCATCCGCGACGACCGCCAGGGTCGGAATGACCCCCATAGTCTTGTGTCCAACCAATTGATTTTGTCCACGGAGGGTAAGCAGCCTTGCCTGGTAAATGTAGTAAAACCACACATCGTTTTGTTCTTACCAGGGTAAGGCTAGATACGTTTCATTGTTTGATAACTTTCCTGACCATGAATAATTGGAGCACAATACTAGGGGTTTGCCCTTGCGATTCAAAGTCAGTACAAAGTACAATACATGTGGTTTTCTTTTGTAAATTTTATAAAAAACAGAGAAAGCATTTGCTAATACCTTTTTTAAGATCTACTCACATGCGACAATGTCATCCAGCATATCTTTATCTTCAGATGTTACCCTCCATTGAAATATGTGGCATTTTAGCAAATTTTTTATGTTCCATAATTACGGTAAGAAAGTCCTTGGGTGTATTAGTGATATGAATATTTGCCCATCCAAATTTATAATGATCGATTAACATCCCCGACTCGAATAAACTTATAGTAAGGAACACCTGATAGATAAATAATTGTTCTTGGTCTAGTACAGGGGGAGCCTTTACATGTTTGTGACTGAGTATCCCATCCGTCAACCTCTATTTAAGGCCCTAACTTCCTTGGTTTGGCACATCTCTTGTGTGTATAGAGGATATTTACAATTGTTTCCTATGTGAAACATTTCTGTTTCCCACTTTATGTTTGCTTGAACTCGGAACGCAGCTGCTTAGTTATGATTAACACAGATACTTAATATTGAAATACATCTTGAACATAGGTCTGTTTTCACAGGGTTCTGTTATACTGAGCCACACTTACAATATCTTCTTCTTCCAAGCCTTCTCTTCATTGTCTGCCACCATGAGACTCCTGGGAGGCAATTTGCAGGATCCTGCAGAAGAAATTAGCATATGTACCTGTATCAATAACATACATTAGATCCTTGTCAAATAAACAATTTACAAAACAAACACCACAAACATATTTGTCTCTCCTGTTAATACACAACACAAATTTACACATATTACTGATCACTGATGGATACAAATGGGCTTCTGGGATTCAAACCTACAAGTCACAGGTTAGATGCAAATATCTTTAGCATACACTCAAGTGGCAGCGTGTTACCAGAGTGATGCTGGTACACTGAATATTAAATTCAATACTTACAAGAACAGATTATTACACCCGTCTCACGCTTTATCCACACAGTCCTTACTGCAATGAAGGCACTCCTCCCTTCAAAACAGGCACCAATGTGTGCCTTCTAAAAATATTTTGAAGTACCTACAATAGCACTCATTCCTTTTCCTGGAGTATGAAACACCCTAACCATGAATCCTGTTTGATGGTTTTGTAGACAGCGAGCTCTCTGCTTTAGCATTAGCTGTGATTCCATCTTCTAAAACATATGCTCCCTGGTGCCTTAGATGTGTCATCTCCTGACTTCACTAATGGAGAACACATTGAGGCTGTTACTTTACTGTTGCAGGCTGTGTCCTTCTGTTGGTTGTTCACAGATGGATCACCCTTCAACAGATGGCTTCATGATTATAACCTAATGGAATCCTTGCCTGATCATGCAGTGTGTGCATGAGAAAGCTGGACTTTGGATAGGAAAGAAGGAGATGTAGGGCAGTTTAAATGTAATTTATTACTGCAACATTTCCCTATGCAGGTAGGTCCATATCATTGTAGTGGTGCATTTATAAAATGTAGATCAGGAGGTGTCATTGAAAGAAAAGAAGTATCAACTTTTTCTTGAAGGTGCCCATAAAGGAGGCAGTGTGATAGCTAGGAGTGAGAGAGTGCCACATTTTGATAGTACTGCCACAAAAGACTATGCAATTGTATGTTTCATTTTGAAGGCTGAAGGTTCTAGCAGCAGAGCTCCTGTACTCTGGAGAGATCTGAGTCCACATGAGGCTTTTAGTTTAGAGGCAGGCCACTGGGAGTAGAGGAGTGTAGGACCTTGTGAGTAATTCAAGCAGTCTTGTACAGAGCACCGACTTCCACATGAAGCCATTGGAGGGTTAAAAGAAAAAGAGAGACATGTTCAAATGTTTTCGTCTCATTCATAAAACGAGCCACACCATGCAATACTGCCTTCAGGAGGACAAGCTGTATTTTTGGAAGACAAGAAGGAAGTTCCTATAGTCAGTTCTTGACAACACAAGTAGTTGAACAAGAGGTTTGAGGTCAAGTTCTGCAATAAACAAACAAATCTCACAAAGACATCTGTGATACAATTGTGCACTTTTGGCCATTTTATGGATCCGCAATTGCAATTTAATTCAGAGAAATGACTAGGGATTTAGCACTGATGATTGAGGACAAATGTTACCAGAATAAGTTTCAGGTTAAGTGAGGTCCTCTAGTTTTGAACCTTCTACAGTGCTTTGGCAAGGAGCAGCACATTCTTTGAAAGGAAATCCTTAGATAGACCTGTGTGTTACATGCGTATCCCTGAGATTTTAAATAGAATGTGAAAGGCTTCTACACAAAGGTTGAAAAGCTTAGGGAGTAGTATGGATCCCCCTGCACCACAGCAACCAAAGTGGAGAAGGAATTGCCAATTTACATGTTTGCAAAACAGCTTATTGATTTTTGCAAATATTGAAAGACCTTCTACGGGGCAATTTTTTTTGGCATACTCAGCATCCGCAAGTGGTGACTTGTCCAATTTTTGAGCAGCCAGGGAGCACTCCTTGTGAAGGAGAGAGGTTTACTAGCTTAGTCCAATGCAGTAAAATGTGTACAGTCACCTTTACAAGTATTTCTCAGAACCAGGTCCAAGAAGTGATTTGCAGGCTATTTTTAGCTGTGATTTTAAAAAGATCATTTCCCAAAAGAGGGTTGACTTAAGCCATTTCATCTTGGCTTGAAATAACATGTTCTTATCCTTCTTTGTGTCTGGAAGATTATGTGAAGAAAGATTGATGGAACAGATTTTCTGTTAAAAAAACACAAAAAACTATTTCCATTTGACCACAGGAACTTTGAAAACAAAGGAGGGAACATGATTTGCACCTTTGATTATAGTAAATAGCTGTTTCAAGTAGTTCTTGGTGGCATTAGTGAGGAATATGATAAATATACCTCTTGTACATGTTTTGGATGTCCTAGAGGTTTCATGTTGAGAGAAGGTACGGAATCATTGTTTCCACTTGTTTTCCAACGTTTTTAAGTACTTTCTTTCTGTAAAGAGACCCTTAAAATCTAGGGAGTAGAAAGTTTGACCCTTTCCTTTTGATGTCCTTCAGTATGTCAGACAATTAATGATTAAAATTTCTGACGGAGGCAATGACATAATCTTTAGGACTGATTGGTAAGAGGTTACTTCAAGCCAATGCATGAAAATTGTTAAGGTCCAGTTTTTGTACCTGGGATGAAGTAAGTTCCCTTTTAGTTTGGCCACAGATTTTAAAATGTTTGAAGACCACTAAAAGGGGATTAAGTAATGACTGCACAAGCCTCCACAAACTGGATCACTAGAAGCCACGAGACACTTGTTAAAGATTATTAGGTAAAATGTAACCCTTTAATGTGGTTGGGCTTATGAAAGTTTTGTGTGAGAACAATGCCTGAGAGAAATATTAAGTAAATACTGTCCTTGGTGTCACCAAGGTCTACCCAGTGGAGGTTGAAATTTCCTTAACAGATGAAAGTATCAGTTAGAATGAGTTGATTGTCATGCTCAAATTTCATTATGTCTAATGAGGAGGAATGATCCAACTTAATTTCTACAATCAAGCACTGGAAAAAAGAGTAGCAGTTTGTATTTATCCTTCAACGCAAAACACATTTTTGTCCATAACTTTAGCCCCTCCCCAGGATACTTCCTCGTGATCATGCTGCATTTTGGAATAGATATTAGAGAGAAGAAGATCAAAAGTATTATGAGATGTATCATTAAACCATGTCTCCCCGAGAACTAGTATATCAAGAGCATAGTAAACAATAATGTTAATAATTTCCAGTCTACATTTAACTGCAGATCAACAGTTATGTTGGAGCCATCACTGTAGGTTTATGTGTTTTGGCAATGGGCGTTTGCTAGAGTCCCTACTTATACCTGAATGAGGATGTTGTGTTCCATTTTTCTTGTGGAGTAAAGGTTCAGCGAAGGCAACAGAGGCGAAGACCCTCTAAGTAGGCTTTTGCGGACCTCCGGGATCCACAGGCCACAGGTAAGACCCACTGCACTAGAGGATTTTTCTCACATATGGCAAGTCAAGAGAGTCAAAGAATAAGACCAACTCTGCCAAAAAACTAACAAATCCACCAGACTTCCTCCATCGGTAGAGACAGGAAATGCTCTATACTAGACATACAGTGGATGAGACACCTTCAATGGTCCTAATTATTGTCTGAGGTGAAGACTCCTTTCACCTTGCCACCACAATTTGCATGACATTTCCATTTCCTTTCTTGTCAGCTGACAGAGCCCTATTATGACTCCTACAGTTCCACACCATGAAACCCAGCGACACAGCTAGAATAGATAACCGCTGAGATATATTGCCTTAAAAGGAAAGTGGACACACATGTCAAGATAAAGCCTGCATGCTCGTAGAAACTTTAACTTCCACCAAATGCCTTCTCCTTAACCTCCTTGTGCAACAAAGAGTTCTCATCCTGCTCTGTTTGCATAGCTGGAGTACTGCTGTGGTCAAAGTTGCAACAGAGCCTCATATCACTCTAACACTTATGGTAGGGTACCATTCGGGCCCGTAGTTCAGCCTGCTGAAGCACAGGCAATGTAAAAATATACTATAGATACCATTGAAAATAAGATCTGAATGAACTGTGGACTCCAGCAAGTGCCCACATGGAGTTCCTAAATGTCTGTAAATGAGCTAGCTACACATCCTTTTGGAATACTTGAACAGATGGACCTTAAATTCAAAGGGCAGCTGACCACCCACAGTCTTGAGTTTGCTCTCTTCTAAATCATTGTCTCTGTAGATCTAATGATAACAGTTGTTGTTGGAAGCAGGATTATTTCAACCCCTATTCACTTGGTCAGTGGCAACTGTCAAGACTGATATCTTCCATCCACTGTCAAGAACAGAACCCTAAAGAGCCAGCATTCCAGTAAGAGCTTCAGTTTGTTAGACATGACAAATCCTGATGAAATGGTAAAGCCACAAATAATACAGGTGTTTTGCTCCTTTAAACAGCCAACTCATTCTCTGGGAATATGCATGCTGGGGCAGCAATGCCCTCTGCATGGCAGTACAGACATGCAGCCCTGCCCTGAATGTGGGCAACAGTAAATCATTTGGTATCCTGATGTATTTGAGTCCAGCACACACATTAATCCTGCATGTGTGCTGATGCATGTGCCTTGTAACTGACGTGAGTTAACTATAGAAGATACTTGTTGGACCTGGCTTTTTAACAGGGACATCCCCAAACTTTTTGCCTCCTTCCTCCTATTTTTTCTGACCTGTTGTTGTTGGCTTTTGACCTCTGGGCACTTTACCGCTGCTAACCAGTGCTAAAGTGCATATGCTCTCTGTGTAAATTGTACTACTGATTGGTTTATCCATGATTGACTATTTAATTTACTTGTAAGTCCCTGGTAGAGTGCACTACATGTGCCTAGGGCAGGTAGATTAAATGCTACTAGTGGGCCTGCAGCACTGGTTGTGCCACCCACTTCAGTAGCCCCTTAACCCTGTCTCAGGCCTGCCATTGCAAGGCCTGTGTGTGCAGTTTCACTGCCACTTCGACTTGGCATTTAAAAGTACTTGCCAAGCCTAGAACTCCCCTTTTTCTACATATAAGTCATCCCTAATGTGTGCCCTAGGTAACCCCTAGAGCAGGGTGCTGTGTAGGTAAAAGGCAGGACATGTACCTGTGTAGTTATATGTCCTGGTAGTGTAAAACTCCTAAATTCGTTTTTACACTACTGTGAGGCCTGCTCCCTTCATAGGCTAACATTGGGGCTGCCCTCATACACTGTTGAAGTGGCAGCTGCTGATCTGAAAGGAGCAGGAAGGTCATATTTAGTATGGCCAGAATGGTAATATAAAGTCCTGCTGACTGGTGAAGTCGGATTTAATATTACTATTCTAGAAATGCCACTTTTAGAAAGTGAGCATTTCTTTGCACTAAAATCTTGTTGTGCCCTTCAATCCACGTCTGGCTAGGTTTAGTTGACAGCTCCTTGTGCATTCACTCAGACACACCCCAAACACAGGGTACTCAGCCTCACTTGCATACATCTGCATTTTGAATGGGTCTTCCTGGGCTGGGAGGGTGGAGGGCCTGCCCTCACACAAAGGACTGCCAAACCCCCTACTGGGACTCTGGCAGACAGGATTGAACTGAAAGGGGGCTTGGTGCATTTCTTAGACACTCTTTGAAGTCACCCCCACTTCAAAGGCACAACTTAGTATAAAACAGGGCCTCTGCCCTACCTCATCAGACACTTGCTGGAGAAGAAACCTGAACCAGAAACTACATCCTGCCAAGAAGAACTGCCTGGCTGCTCAAAGGACTCACCTGTCTGCTTTTCTACAAAGGACTGCTGCCTTGCTGTTGGCCTGCTGCCTTGCTGAACTCTTGTCTGGCTGTAAAAGTGCTCTCCAAGGGCTTGGATAGAGCTTGCCTCCTGTTCCCTGAAGTCTCAGGACCAAAAAGACTTCTCTCTTCCTCTTGGACGCTCCGTGCGCCGAACTTTTCGACGCACAGCTTGTTCCGCGGCAAGAAAAACGCTGCACACCGATGCTGATCAACGCGACGTCTTCGGGACGACCGAAACTTTGACGCACGGCCTCGCAAGGACAACGCCGCCCGACTTCCCGGGAGAAATCGACGCGACGCCTGCCGTGAGATCAAAACTTTGACGCACGACCTCGCAAGGACAACGCCGCCCGACTCCGCAGGAGAAATCGACGCGACGCCTGCCGTGAGATCGAAACTTTGACGCACGGCCTCGCAAGGACAACGCCGCCCGACTTTCCAGGAGAAATCGACGCGACGCCTGCCGTGAGATCAAAACTTTGACGCACGGCCTCGCAAGGACAACGCCGCCCGACTCTGCCGGAGAAATCGACGCGACGCCTGCCGTGAGATCGAAACTTCGATGCGCAGCCCCGCAGAACGACGCGCAGCCGGAAAACAAGCAGGAAAATCCACGCACCGACCCGGGACATCTGGTACTCCCCGCAAACCACAGTAAGAGACTGTCCGCGCGCCGGAAGACGACGCCCGACTCCCCGCGTGGAAAATAACGACGCAAGTCCGTGTGTGCTGAGGAGAAATCGACACACACACCAGTTTTCCACGCACCTCTTCTCCTGTGGCCCTCTGAGGAGATTTTCCACCAGAAACCAGGTACTTTGTGTTTGAAAGAGACTTTGTTTCCTTTCTAAAGACTTAAGACACTTTATATCACTTTTCAGTGATATCTTTACAAATTCGTATTGCAACTTTGATCGTTTTGACCTGAAGATACCCAGATAAATATTATATTTTTCTAAACACTGTGTGGTGTATTTTTGTGGTGTTATGCTATGGTGTTGTATGATTTATTGCACAAATGCTTTACACATTGCCTTCTAAGTTAAGCCTGACTGCTCGTGCCAAGCTACCGGAGGGTGAGCACAGGCTGATTTTGGATTGTGTGTGACTTACCCTGATTAGAGTGAGGGTTCTTGCTTGGACAGAGGGCAACCTGACTGCCAACCAAAAACCCCATTTCTAACATTGGTGATCAGCGGTGAGGATAGGACTTGTGTTTGTGCAGTGACATACAGTAGCTAAGTATTTCACTACCTACCCACAGTTGAAGGTCAACTTGATTTTTCATCTTTTTTTTGGCTTTTGGTTCTCTGATGTCCTCCTGGATATACTATTGATATTTTGGACTTTGGATTTTGGTTTTTGCTAGTAAGATCTTATCAGAAAGGGATTGCTTACCTACTCATTCTTTGTTCGTACTGACCACCTCACTAAGGCTGACCTAAGGAAGCTTTGCAGACAATGGGGCCTTCCTGTAGCAAGGAGATCTACTAAAGCGGAGATGCTACATGCCTACATAGTCTGGGGGGAGGAAAGATGGGCAGAGAGAGAGGCAGCAAGAAACCAAATGACTAAGTACCACTCAGATGAGGAGGAGGACTACACACATGAGGAGGAAGACTGCTCACATGAGGAGGAAGACTACTCAGATTTGGACAGTGACCCAGAAATAGATGAATGGCTCCGAAGTCAAAGGCGACAGGAGCAACAATTAGAGGAGTATCTTGCAGAGGTTGAGGCAAAAAGACTCTTAGCCCTGGAAGAAGAAAAGATTGCAGCTCAAGAGCTGAGCTGTAAAGAGCTGAAACTGGAGGCCGGAAGGGCTGAGTCCAGTTCAGATGGTGGCAGCACAAATCTTGCATCTAGTACTGCTGAAGAAGGGCACAAGCCCAGAGATGTGGTGCCCAACTTGAAGAAGGGAGTTGACACACCCCAGGCGGTTCAAGGGTATGAGGTAGTTCCCGTTATGCACAGGGTCCCTGAGAAGGATTGGGGAACTGGCACAGGGAGTCATATTCCTACTGGGGGGAGGGACACTTTACTGACTCTAGCAGAGAGTGACAGAGAAAAGGGTTCCCCCCTGGTGGACGTCCTGGATATAGAGTGTAGAGACATCCCAGAAGAGTATGGGTTGAGTGTCAGGGACAGACAGATACTGTCTCACCAGTCTCAGGAGGGTGAGGTAGAGTGCTTTTCTAAGGTTGAGTTACTGGGTGGTTGGGTGAAGGGTACTGTGGTTAATACATGTGAAGGGCAGAATGATGTAATTGCTGGAGAGCATATGTCTGGTCCTTATTTTCCAGAGCTACGCCAACACCAGGTGGAGTGTGAGTTCTCTGACCCCAGGGAACTTACAATGAGGCAGACTTCTGGTTGAGTACCAGAGAGTCGGAAGAGTCATTTGGGGGTGCTCCTGAAGGGAGTGGTCTAGGTGGTTCCCAACCGAGTGAGGTGGAAAAGGATTGTAGGTCCCAGGTCCTAGAGGGTTCCATGAGGGAACACCAGGAGGGAAGCCTAACCTGTACCGTAGGGCCACCTTTTGAGGGAAGCCCTGCAGTGTCAGAAGAACTTGGGGGGTGACTGTAGCCAGCATCCCAACAGTTCTGGTGACTGGCAGTACCCCTTCTAGTGAGGGGGTGCAGAAGTCCAGACATAGGGTTGAGAGGGGGTTGCAGACCCCAGTGGAGGACCTTGAGAGTCAGGGGACAGCTCTGAGAGCAGAGCCCCCCAGGAATGACCCAGGTGAAACCGTTTCTGGTTTGGGGGAAACCCCGACTCTGCCGGATGGGCAGAGGTCAGGAGACCTGCGCCAACCAGACTCTTGTGTGGCCCTTGGGGACGGTGTGTCCCTTGTGGGGGGTGAGAGTGCCCCCCAGGAAGTCCTGGCATGCCAAACAAAGATTCAACCTCAGCGTGGTGACTCTGGGTTGGATACCCAGGTTCAGAGGTTAAACTCTGACCTGGTGGGAGGTAGATGTGCCTCCCAAGAAGTCCTGCTGTACCAGGCAGTGGTCCAACCTCAGAGTGCTGACTCTGGGTTGGATAACCGGGTTCAGAGGTTAAACTCTGACCTGGTGGGGGGTAGGTGTGCCCCCCAGAAAGTCCTGGCGTGCCAAGCAATTGTTCAACCTCAGGGTGGTGACCCTGGGTTGGAGAACCAGGTTCAAAGGTTAACCTCTGACCTGGTGGGAGGTAGGCGTGCCTCCCAGAAAGTCCTGGTGTACCAGGCAGTGGTCCAACCTCAGAGTGCTGACTCTGGGTTGGATAACCGGGTTCAGAGGTTAAACTCTGACCTGGTGGGGGGTAGGTGTGCCCCCCAGAAAGTCCTGGCGTGCCAGGCAATTGTTCAACCTCAGGGTGGTGACCCTGGGTTGGAGAACCAGGTTCAGAGGTTAACCTCTGACCTGGTGGGAGGTAGGCGTGCCTCCCAGAAAGTCCTGGTGTGCCAGGCAGTTGCCCAACCTCAGGGTGGTGACTCTGGGTTGGATACCCAGGTTCAGAGGTTAAACTCTGACCTGGTGGGGGGTAGGTGTGCCCCCCAGAAAGTCCTGCCGTGCCAGGCAATTGCCCAACCTCAGGGTGGTGACCCTGGGTTGGGGAACCAGGCTCAGAGGTTAAACTCTGACCTGGTGGTAGGTAGGTGTGCCTCCCAGAAAGTCCTGGTGCGCCAGGCAATTGTTCAACTTCAGGGTGGTGACTCTCAGTTGAATGGCCCAGTTCAGAGGTTAAACTCTGACCTGGTGGAGGGTCAGTGTGCCCTCCAGGAAGTCCTGGCGTGCCAGGCAATTGTTCAACTTCAGGGTGGTGACTCTGAGTTGACCGGTCAGGTGCAGAGGTTAAACTCTGACCTGGTGGGGGGTAGGTGTGCCTCCCAGGAAGTCTTGGTTTGCCAGGCAGTGATCCAGTCTGAGGGTACAGACCCTGGGCTGGAAGACCAGGTTCAGGGTGTCCCCCCGGACCTGGAGGGAGGGGCTACTGATAACAGTGCCCCTACCATGTTGTCTTCTGAGGAGGCCACTCCTAGTTGGAGGGTGCTGGACCCCAGAAGGGAGGGCAGGGGGAGGGAAGCCTCACCCCGGGCCCTAGTCCAACCTGAAGGTACAGACCCCAGGTTGGAGGGCCAGTTGCAGGTTAACAGCCCTGCACTGGTGGAGGAATGGTACAGGGCGACTTCTGTAAGCACCCTGACCATGTTGGACTCTGGGGGTACCGCTCCAGGAGGGAGGGTACAGAGCCCCAGAGGGGAGGACCAGGTTCAGGCTGTCATCCCTGACCTGGTGAAGGGGAGAGTGGTTAAAGGGTGCCCAGCACCTGGGGCTACCGCCCCCCACTCTCCACAGCCACAGTGGTTGGAGAGCTTTGAGAGGCCTGGGGCCTGGCTCTCATCCCTGGCAGCTGTCAGTAATCACTGTGGCTTACTGTCCGGGTGGACAGAGTTATCCCTGGGGAGGGGACAAGTGTCACACCCCGGGGGTAGAGTGGGCAACACCACTGTGTTGGTCATGGTGGTACTATCCTGCTCCTGGGATACATCTGTGAGCAAAGTAAGGTTAGATGCTGCACAGATGGGATCAGCAGGTAAGGAGAAAGGTTCCCCATGGGTTGGCTTGGTGGGCCCTGAGAGTATGGACAGAAGGACCCAATTGGAGTCAGGAAGGTGAAGAACTGGAGCATGCCCCTGTTGTTGTGGGCCTGGGTCCTTGTTCTGTCGCCTCAAACAGGGAAGTACATCAGGATAGTGATTGTTCTCCCCTGGCTTTAGGCTGGTAGGGGGTCATGTTGGACCTGGCTTTTTAACAGGGACATCCCCAAACTTTTTGCCTCCTTCCTCCTATTTTTTCTGACCTGTTGTTGTTGGCTTTTGACCTCTGGGCACTTTACCGCTGCTAACCAGTGCTAAAGTGCATATGCTCTCTGTGTAAATTGTACTACTGATTGGTTTATCCATGATTGACTATTTAATTTACTTGTAAGTCCCTGGTAGAGTGCACTACATGTGCCTAGGGCAGGTAGATTAAATGCTACTAGTGGGCCTGCAGCACTGGTTGTGCCACCCACTTCAGTAGCCCCTTAACCCTGTCTCAGGCCTGCCATTGCAAGGCCTGTGTGTGCAGTTTCACTGCCACTTCGACTTGGCATTTAAAAGTACTTGCCAAGCCTAGAACTCCCCTTTTTCTACATATAAGTCATCCCTAATGTGTGCCCTAGGTAACCCCTAGAGCAGGGTGCTGTGTAGGTAAAAGGCAGGACATGTACCTGTGTAGTTATATGTCCTGGTAGTGTAAAACTCCTAAATTCGTTTTTACACTACTGTGAGGCCTGCTCCCTTCGTAGGCTAACATTGGGGCTGCCCTCATACACTGTTGAAGTGGCAGCTGCTGATCTGAAAGGAGCAGGAAGGTCATATTTAGTATGGCCAGAATGGTAATATAAAGTCCTGCTGACTGGTGAAGTCGGATTTAATATTACTATTCTAGAAATGCCACTTTTAGAAAGTGAGCATTTCTTTGCACTAAAATCTTGTTGTGCCCTTCAATCCACGTCTGGCTAGGTTTAGTTGACAGCTCCTTGTGCATTCACTCAGACACACCCCAAACACAGGGTACTCAGCCTCACTTGCATACATCTGCATTTTGAATGGGTCTTCCTGGGCTGGGAGGGTGGAGGGGCTGGGAGGGTGGAGGGCCTGCCCTCACACAAAGGACTGCCACACCCCCTACTGGGACTCTGGCAGACAGGATTGATTTTGGATTGTGTGTGACTTACCCTGACTAGAGTGAGGGTTCTTGCTTGGACAGAGGGCAACCTGACTGCCAACCAAAAACCCCATTTCTAACAATACTCAAGTAAAGTTCCTCTAGAATGTAATGCCCAATTGCTACACAGACACCCCCATGTGCGTGTCATGTGGATGCTGAATGTATGGTGACTGGTAACCGGAATCCATAAGAAGTAGGTGAAAAGGGACGCAGCAGGATTTTCTTGCCAGGGCCTGCCCCTTCTTCTCTCCCATGAGTGCTACTTCATAGTGCTGATGTCAGTCAGCTGCAGGCCTATACACTTGTTTTCGGTACTCCAGTTTGGAGACAATATTAAAACCATCTTCTGCAAGACCCAACGCTTTCAACAAGGACTGCGTCTGCTCTGCAGAATGTGATCAGAATGTTGAAAGAGAACTGCTTCAAACGGTTCTAGAGCAAACAGTGGAATCACGTCCCCTATCTGGAAAAGGGTTCGAAGAGTGGGACTCAAACATTACCAGTTAGTTCAAGCTCCAAAGGTGTCATGACTAGCGGAGGGAGCACTCTGCAGAGCCTTTTTGTTTTGGTGGTGAGAATAACTGGACCTTGCTACTGTTTTGGTGTAGCCATCGCATTCCTTTTCCCACACTGGGTAAAGGAGCTCACGACCACCCATTTGTGCCACTGCTGTGAACCACTTGCAGAAGTGCTTGCACTTCCATCGTCTGTAGACTTTGCGTTTAAACTCCAGGGTGACCAATACTTCAGGAAAACCAACCAAGTAACCTTGAACATTGACTGTTCCTCTAACACATGCTAAATGGTTATTTTGTTCTTTACACATTGAAGTCCTCAGAGAATGATTAGTAGTGTGACACCATTTAACTCAGCTATGACTTGCAGACCCAGGAAGGCTGCTTGCACATGCCCTAATGAGCTCATTACTGTGCCATGAAATTGCCTACTCATATTCTGTGTAATTATAATTCTGTAGCACCTGTTTTAGAACAGTATATCTGACTGATTTTATCTTCGTTTAGTATTAACGATCGGTGTGTATTATTACAATTAATATTTTTTTTCTATGAAGAAAAGCACTGGACTAGACAGCATGTATTGTCTCTGTTGCATAACTATTTGAGTTCGTTAGATCGCCCACGGGAAATCAGGGGTAAAATGCCCCCCTCACGGTTGAAACCCAGTAACCCCTGCTTGCCCTGTGGCCCCTGAAAGGGTGCTAGCAATCATTGTATTGCTGAGGAGCAGTCTTTTACTGTTTCTGTTGCTAAACTGAGAACAGCAAAAAGAGCAACCCATATGGACAAGTCATTGCTAGCAACAGCGTATTACCATGGTATCTTGTTTTTAATATAATTCTACAGGAATATTAAGAACAGATTATCAAGTATCACTACCCTGTCACAGCAAGTATATATGTGTATGTGTAAAAATGTAGCATCTCTTTGACAAATCTAAACAACACTTTTGAGACCTATTCCTTTTTCTACATTGGCGGATGAAGCAAAGTTTCGCAGAGATTCATCAAGGTGGTGCAAAGAAAAAAAGGAGGGGCTCTTTTTCCATAGACTTTGTATTTACGCGTATCATGAAAAAACAGAATGCATTTGAATGACATTTGGCAGGAATATAAATTATGGTGTGTAGATGATCCTTTTGGGTAGTACAGATAAGTATTTTTTAACTTATAAGGTATTTGAACTTAGTGATATCTGTTATCGCTGTTTCTTTTGCGGTATTTTGTGAAAGTACAGTGGTACATAGCAGTGACAAGGCAAAATGTGATTGATTACTGACTGCCTTTACAAATGTTAAAGGCAGCCATGTTCTTTTTTAAGGTCACTTTCTTCGTATTCAGGGTTAGAGGCTTAGATATAGGTATTAGGTTTTCTAATATTCCTCTGCCTATTACCACATACTTAAAGTAGTAATGGGTAGGGAAAATTCTATAGTGTTTCTATATATTTTAAACACATTTCATGGAGTATTGCAGTTCTACCAAGGAGGTAGCCCGGTACTTTCAAATAAAAAAAAAAAACATGTACGCAAAAACTTAAAAAACACTGTAATACACTACATTACACAAATATAGTGTACTGCAGTCTATTTTATACATATTTAATTCTTTATTTTTTTTAAAGTGTACCGAGTACTGCAGAAATACTGAGAAACTACTGTGCAATTTAAAAACAATTTAACAAAAAAGTACATTTCCTTAAAAAATTGTACTTCTTAAGTACTAGGGTGGTGCTCTGTAAAGTTGATTATACTAGTATTTTATTAAATATGGAAGTTATTGAAGTTTAATTTGCTGGAAGATGTCATCAGTGATGTCAACAGTGATGTAATTTGAGATGCCATCAGTGATGTCATTTGAGATGTCATCAGTGATGTCACTGACAATGTCATGAGTGATGTAATATGTGAGGTCATTAGCACTGCATTGCGGGGACAAAAGTTATAGTTAGCTCAGGTAACTAGGGGCAGATGTAGGTAGCTAATTTCATGTCGCAAATGGCTCAATTCTGCGATTTGGGACGGTTGCGACATGGAAATAACATTTTGACAACTACCAATGGTATTTTGCGATTTGGTAATCTATTTACTGAAATGCAAAATGGGTTTGCTAGTTGCTATTTGAATGGGCATACCGAGGTTGTCCCTTCCAAATAGCGAGTCACAGAGGTATGTAGGATTATTTTGCAACCGTGAATGTGGTCGCATAACAATCGCAGTTACCACCAACTTTAAGTTGGTGATAACCCATTTGCAAATGGGAAGGGGTCCCTATGAGGCCTCTTCCTCTTTGTGAATGGAAGCGAAAAAACATTTTCAGAGCAGATAATGGTCCCACAGATCACTGCCTACTCTGAAAAAATTTAAGGGAAACTTTTCATTTTTTTGTTTAAAATGCATCCTATTTTCCTTTAAGGAAAACGGGCTGCATTTTTTAAAAAAATGCTTTATTTAAAAAACAGTCACAGACATTGTGGTCTGCTGTCCCCAGCATGCCACCATCCCTGTGAGAGCAGCCATTCCCAATGGGGTCGCAAATTGCGACCTACCTCATGAATTATGATGGGGTAGGCCATTGACGACCCCATTGGGAATTGCTAAACGTGTCTGAGACACATTAGTACATTTCAATTTGCGAGTCTCTATTGCGAGTCACAAAAAATTGCAATTAGAGACTTATAAAATGTAATGATCGTACATCCGGCTCTAGAACTGCTGAATTTCCGTGGCTTTCTGTGTGTAACCTAACCTAACTATAACGTCCCTGTAACCTTTGTTTTTTTCAGTGAATTTCTAAGGTTTTTTAAAAGCAAGGACCCTCAATCTAGTCAGGGTAAGTCACCCACAATCCAATTTATCCTGTGCCCACCCTCTGGTAGCTCGGCACTGAGCAGTCAGGCTTAACTTTGAAGGCAATGTGCAAAGTATTTGTGGAATAAATCATGCAATAACACAGTATAATCACCACAAAAATCCACCACACAGGTTTAGAAAAATATAGAATATTTATTTGGTTAAAATAAAATAAGGTCAAAACGATAAAGATTTGCAATAAGTACAAGTTGAAATATCACTTTTGTAATGATAAATAGGGTCTTTAGTTCTTAAAAAGCAATAAGTGTCTCTTGAAAGCACAATGTTCCTGGTTTGCGTCTAAATTATCCACATGGGAAGGCAGAGGAGGAGATGCGTGGAAAACGGGGAGGTGTGCGCCGGTTTCTCCGGGCTTACACAGATGATGCGTTGATGCCTTTTCACGCAGCAAGGGCTTTGCGTCAATTTCCAGTAAGCAGGCTTGGACCCTCTTTGGGTTGCAGGGTATTTGGATGTCCCGGGGACGATGCAGAGAAATCCTGGGCATGCAGGACGAAGTCACAGGAGCTGCGTCAATATGGTGGGCGATGCAAGGAAATTTCTTTTGCACGGCAGGCGCTGCCTCGATTCCTCTTGCAGGAAGTCGGGCTGCATTGTTCCGGTTCGGCGATGCAGTAATTTCCTCACTGCAGGGCAGGCGTCGATTCTGGCAGGCTGTGCACCGATTTTCGCCCCACAAGGAGTTCTTTGCAGAAATTAAGTCTTTTTGGCCCTGAGACTTCAGGAAACAGGAGGCAAGCTCAATCCAAGCCCTTGGAGAGCACTTCTCAGCAGAGCCAGAGGGCAGCAAGGCAGCAGGGCAACAGCATGGCAGCAGTCCTTTACAGCAAAGCAGTCAGGTGAGTCCTTTGGGCAGCCAGGCAGCTTCTCTTAGCAGGTTGCAGATTCTGGTTCAGAGTTTCTTTTCTAGGAGGTATCTTGTCAAGAAGTGTCTGAGTTGGTAGGGTCAGAGACCCTGTTCAAATACACAAATGCGCCTTTGAAGTGGGGGAGACTTCAAAGAGTGGCTTAGAGGTGCATAAGGTCCCCCTTTCAGTTCCATCCTGTCTGCCAGGGCCCCAGTATGGGGTGTGGCAATCCATTGTGTGAGAGCAGGCCACTGTCCTTTGACATGCAAGTGTCAGGCCCTCCACCCTCCCAGCCCAGGAAGACCCATTCAGTATGCAGATGTGTGCTGGTGTGACTGAGTATCCTGTATTTGGGTTTGTCTGAGTTAAGTGCACAAGGGAGCTGTCAAGTAACCTAGCCAGACGTGGATTTTAAGGCACAGAAGGATTTAAGTGCAGAGAAATGCTCACTTTCTAAAAGTGGCATTTCTGAAAAAGTAATATTAAATCCAACTTCACCAGTCAGCAGGATTTTTTATTACCATTCTGGCCATGCTAAATATTACCTTGTTACTCCTTTCAGATTAGAATCTGCCACTCAAACAGTATATGAGGGTAGCCCTAATGCCAGCCTAACAAAGGAGCAGGCCTCAAAGCAGTGAAAAATGAATTTAGGAGTTTTACACTACCAAGACATGTAAACTACACAGGTACATGCCCTGCCTTTTCTCTACTTAGTACCCTGCCCTATGGGTTACCTAGGGCCTACCTTAGGGGTGACTTAGAGGTAGTAAAAGGGAAGTTGAAGGCTTGGCAAGTACTTTTAAAGGCCAAATCAACTGGGCAGTGAAACCGCACAAACAGGCCTTGCAGAGGCAGGCCTGAGACATGGTTAAGGGCAGTGCTTTAAATGGAAAAATAGAAGTGCAGGTACTCTCTATCAGAGTACCTGCTTGTTTCTGAGAAGTGCCGGTACTCTCCAATTAAAAGTATTACGTTTTTCTTGAGATATGCCGGTACTCTCCCTCTCAAAATAAAAAAGTGCCGGTACTCAGTACCGGAGAGTACCGGCCCATTTAAAGCACTGGTTAAGGGCTACTTATGTGGGTGGCACAACCAGTGCTGCAGGCCCACTAGTAGTATTTAATTTACAGGCCCTGGGCACACGTAGTGCAGTTTGCTAGGGACTTACAAGTAAATTAAATATGCCAATTGTGTATGAGCCAATGTCACCATGTTCTAGGAAGAGAGCGTATGTACTTTAGCACTGATTAGCAGTGGTAAAGTGCGCTGAGTCCTAAAGCCAGCATAAATGAGGTCAGAAAAAGAGAAGAAGGAAGGCAAAACTTTTGAGGTGACCCTGCAGAACGCCTATTTCCAACAGTTATTTTCTAAGTATAACGTCTCTGCAACCTTTCGTTTTTTCTGAGAATTATAGTTACCTTATGGCACAAGTTATTGTTACTTGAGATAACTCTAACTATTACAGGTGAGTTTCTATGGTTTGGTGTTTTTAAAATGTAAGCCTAACTATAACGTCCCTGCAACCTTTGTTTTTTTAAGTGAATTTCGATGTTTTTTTTATAACATAAAGTAATTTTCATTACTATACGTTAATCCAACCACCTCACTTGGCTGTGCAGAGCAGTGATTGACTGCGGCCAAGCCCTGCAGCCAGCCCCTATAAGAACCCAACACTGTGCTGTGCACGGCCTTTGACCATGCGCGGCAGGGTTTAACCGCAGCACCTGGCCTGTTGCCAAGCCCTGCAGCCGACCCCTATAACTATGTAACCCTGTGCTGTGCAGGGCCTTCGGCCATGCACAGTGGGTTTTGGCTGAAGGGACAGGCCTGCGGCCAGCCCCTGCGGCCAATCCCTATACCAACCAAACTCTACACGACCCCCGCCAGTTCGATCTGGGCCCCAGAGACTCCATCACCCATTGCCAAGCTTAAAGATTACATTTTTTGGGGGGTTTGGGGAGGCTCGGTCCTCCCCAGGCTGATCTCAGCTGCGGGGATCTTTGAGGGAAGGAAGGCATGCAGCCCCTCCCCAGGCCGATTTTGGCCCCATAAACTCCGTCCTCCACAGCCCAGCCGAAACATTCATTTTTCTTTGGGGTGGGCAGATGCGCGCACCCCCCTACCCAAGCTGTTCTTGGCCCTGGGGACCCCATCCCCTGAGGCCTGGCCTAAATATTTTTTTTTTTAGAGAAGGGGGCCGTGCAGCCCCCCTCCCCAGGTTGATCTAGCCCCGGGGGAACCCATCCCCCAGGGCCTGGCTGAAAATCTGTATTTTTTTGCGGGTGAGGTCTGCACAGCCCCCCTTCCCCTGGCCGATCTCTGCCCCGGGACCCTATCCTCAGGGGAACAGCTTTGCGACCTGGGTGCCCCCCAGGGCTCCCAGTCACAATTTTGGGAACAGTGGGGGGAACCTGATGCCACCTCCTGTGGGATCTGGCATTGTTGCTAAAGCAGCTCCCTCTCTGTGAGAGCAATATTTCCTCTGTTTCCCTGCCTGTATCTCTGTGGGCAGGGAAATAGAGGAAACCTCAGTTCACATGAAGTGAGAGCTGTTTAACAGCTCTCACTTCATCCGAGTGGAGTGTTTACTCTAACCTGGTGGGAGCTGTCAGCTCCCAACAAGTCACCGCAAAGAGCTATTTCCCAGGGGTGGGCACCCTGGGACATAGCTAGAGCCGGCCCTGTGGGGTCCCCTCCACACAATTAGACAAATGACCTGAGGAGGTGGCGGTCCCCGAGGCTGTGGGGGGCCGGGAAGCACCCGTACTCCATTACATTTGCGCCCCAGGGAGGTGGCAGTCCTGGGGGCTATTTACATTTGTGTCTCTGGGGAGTGGTGGTCCCCGGGGCTGCGGGGTGCTGGGTGGCTTCCCCTACACATAATGTTTCTATCCCCGGGAAGGGGGTGGTCCCTGGGGCTGTGGGTAGCCCCTCCACATTACAAATATCAATGCCCCGGGACTTGGCCCGCCCGGGGGCTTAGGTATTAAGAAGCGCAGGAGCCCGCACTTTGTTTTTTTTTAAACACTGTTGCTGCTGATTTGCGACCCTGATGCAAATTTGCAGCAATAATGTTTTTTAAAAGTTGCTGTATTGTCTTAGCACAAGATCGGATGGGGTCACAAATCCTTTGCATCCCTATTTATATACAAATTTGGATTTCTTTAATTTCTCAAATACTACTGAACAGAAGTACACCAAATAACAAAAAGGCGCTTTCTGGACCAAGAGCTACATTTCTGCAAAATCTGGTGTAATGCCGTCCAGTGATTTGGGCGCTATCGCTGTTCAAAATCCCTATGGGAATTAACATTGGAAAAGCTCCTTTTTTGACCCCTCCCCCTTTTTTTCAGCCCCCACTTCACAGATCCCCCTGAAACTTTCCAGACAATGGCTGTGAAGCAACCCCAAAGATAGGGGCATGTAAAAAACTGCCTTTTATATAGAAGTTAGGTCCTAACTATAACTACCTAGTGACGACTGGCACTAATATATATATATATATATATATATATATATATATATACGGTACTTTATCCTTGCGTGTTAAAGGAAAGCCCAGACACCTTCGGTAAATTGAAAAAGTATTCTTACTGAAACAAGAGTTTCCCTCCCAACGCGTTTCAGCCGTAGCCTTGATCACGGATGGGATGGACCTAAAATTTGCGTTCTATATAATAACAAAACACCCTTAGTGCAAGTACACCTAACTGAAATGTGGCTGGCATGTCTATGTATCAATATTATCAACTTCATTATTCTATTTACAATTTGTTAATAAACAACGATAGAAAACACCAATCCCTCATATATATATTGATAAATCTTAGTGTTTAAAATAATTTATCATACATGGATAAGCCATCATTATTTTACAATATGTAACCTATACAAAAAGATTGTCTGCAAATCTGCAAATTACTATAATTCATACAATTCTATCCAACATTCCTGCAGGGAAAATTATTGTCCTCTCTACATATTTTCTCTCATATTTGATCAATTCATATAGGATTTGCATGTGGCTCTCATCTATTATAAATTATTAACTCTATAATTTTGTAAACATGATCAATCCTGCCCCAGTGGGCATTAAAATAGAATAATATATCCATACCAACAATCCTGTCCTAGTGGGCCTAAAATATAGGAATGTGTCTCCATATTGCCACCTGATCGCTTACTGCAGATACTATTCATCTGTGTCGGGACGCTGTTTGATAATTGTAATATTCCCACTTTCAGTAAATATATCAACACTGTGTGAATGCAACCCGAGAAACACCCCAATTATGTAATATATACACTCATATACACACCTTATCCATGTAGATGCTCAACTTTCACAATTGCACTGCTCCACCACCTATCCAAGGTGAACATTCATTTCTTTACTAGAATTTAACCCAGAAGGAGCCAGAGTGTCAATGTTCATTATATATTTGACTCCAAAATACGTAACATTTTCTGCCTGTCTCCACCACACTGGCTGGGCTTGATCTGATCAATTGCCACAAATCTAAGTAGATTTTTATTGCCCTGGTGTGATTCTTGAAAATGACTCGCTATCGGGTAACTACGATCATAGTGTCGAATTGCTCTCCTATGTTCTAGCACCCTTTTTTTGCCCGGTGAATGGTACTTGCTACATAGATCTTTTCACATGGGCATATCAGGCAATACACACAAAAATCAGTATTACAGTTGTAATGTCCCTTAATATGATAATCTTTATGACCATTTCCCAATTGGACACTCGTAAAATTAACACTGTACCTACACGCTCTACACTGCATGCAACAGTAGAATCCAACCAGTACCATTTGGGCTCTTTCTGTATTGTCCAAACTGGTTACCATACTCTGACTCAAGTCATCTCTCAAAGATTTGCTCCTTATGAATGTAATCAAAAGCATATTTGAAATGTACATATTTAGAATAGAATCTGTCTGCTGAATATGCAACTCTTTGAGAGGATTTGTCTTCTATTATATGCATGAATGGAATACGATGTAATGAATCTTATTTTTTCGCCATCCTCCAGACACTCAGGGGCATATTTATACTCTGTTTGCGCTGGAATTGAGTTGGTTTTTTTACGCAAATCCGACGCAAAGCTAACTCCATATTTATACTTTGGCGTTAGACCCGTCTAGCGCCAAAGATCTTGGAGTTTGCGTCATTTTTTAACGTGGACACCTACCTTGCGTTAATGATATGCAAGGTAGGCGTTCCCGTCTAAAAAATGACTCTAAGGCATGTGCGCCTTATTTAAACTCCCGTGCAAAAATGGCGCACAGCAGTGGGCGGGTCAAAAAAAATGACATCCAGCCGCTTTTGCGTCATTTTTTAACGCCTGGTCAGGGCAGGCGTTAAGGAACCTGTGGGCTCGGAAGGAGCCCAGAGGTGCCCTCCCATGCCCCCAGGGACACCCCCTGCCACCCTTGCCCACCCCAGGAGGACGCCCAAGGATGGAGGGACCCATCCCAGGGAATTTAAGGTAAGTTCAGGTAAGTATTTATGTTTTTTTTTTGTGGCATAGGGGGGCCTGATTTGTGCCCCCCTACATGCCACTATGCCCAATGACCATGCCCAGGGGACATAAGTCCCTGTCTTTGCTAAGACAGGAGTCATGTCAATGGAGGGTGGGAGTAAAAAAAAATGGCGCAAATCGGGTTGAGGCAGATTTTTTGCCTCAGACCAACTTGCCCCATTTTTTGGCGCCCAAGCTCATTTTCCCCTACGCCGGCGCTGCCTGGTGTGGGTCATTTTTTTTTACGCACACCAGTCAGCTCCACCGGCTAACGTCATTCCATAAATAAGGCGCCCGCCTGGCGCTTTGGAATGGCGTTAGCCGGCGGTAAAAGTTTTGACGCACAACTGCGTTGGCGCAGTTGTGCGTCAAAAAGTATAAATATGGGCCTCATTGTCTTTGTACAGAAGATCTTCCCTAGGGCTGCTGTCCACCTTCCATTTCGCCTGCAAAATGACATCTTTGCTGTAACCCCTCTCCTTGAATCTGTCACACATGATCTCATGTAGGTAGTCTCCCCAGGTACTACAAATATGTCTAGCTCACAATAATTCTCCATATGGGATACTAATTACCAGCCGTGGCGAGTGTGCACTGTTTGCATTTAGAAGATTATTACCCACTGTAAATTTCCTATGTAGTCTAGTGGCCAGAAGATCTTTATTGATCATCACATCAACTTCTAAAAATTGAGGGGCATATTTATACTCCGTTCGCGCCGGAATTGCGTCGGTTTTTTTGACGCAATTTCGACGCAAAACTAACTCCATATTTATACTTTGGGGTTAGACGCGTCTAGCGCCAAAGTCCATGGAGTTAGCGTCATTTTTTAGCGTGGACACCTACTTTGCGTTAATTATATGCAAGGTAGGCGTTCCCGTCTAAAAAATCGACTCCGAGGCATGTGCGTCGGATTTATACTCCCGGGCAAAATTCACGCCCGGGAGTGGGCGGGTCAAAAAAAATGACGTACGGCCGCTTTTGCGCCGTTTTTTAGCGCCTGCAAAAGGCAGGCGTTAAGGGACCTGTGGGCTCTGAAGGAGCCCAGAGGTGCCCTCCCATGCCCCCAGGGACACCCCCTGTCACCCTTGCCCACCCCAGGAGGACACCCAAGGCTGGAGGGACCCATCCCAGGGACATTAAGGTAAGTTCAGGTAAGTCATTTTTTTTTTTTTTTTTTTTTTTTTTTTTGGCATAGGGGGGCCTGATTTGTGCCCCCCTACCTGCCACTATGCCCAATGACCATGCCCAGGGGACAGAAGTCCCCTGGGCATGGCCATTGGGCAAGGGGGCATGACTCCTGTCTTTGCTAAGACAGGAGTCATTTGTATGGGGGTTGGGAGTCGAAAAAAATGGCGCAAATCAGGTTGAGGTGAAAAAATTGCCTCAACCTGACTTGCCCCATTTCTTGACGCCCAAGCCCCATATCCCCCTACGCCGGCGCTGCCTGGTGTATGTCGTTTTTTTACACGCACACCAGGCAGCGCTGGCGGCTAACGCCGGCTAACGTCATTGATTAAATACGGCGCCCGCATGGCGCTTCAGAATGGCGTTAGCCGGCGCTAATTTTTTTGACGCAAAACTGCGTTAGCGCAGTTTTGCGTCAAAAAGTATAAATATGGCCCTGAATTTGTTTTCTACTGTGCTGTTCACTAAACTGTAGATTGTAATAGTTCTCATTTAGGGTGGTCACGAATTTAGTTACTCATCTTTCGTCCCCCTTCCAAATTACAAAAATATCATCGAAGTAACTGCACCACAACACCACTCTCTCCTCAAAGTCTGCCATCTCAATGGACAACCGCTCCCCCCACCAGCCTATGAACAAATTTGCGTAGCTGGGGACAATGCAAGTGGCCAGTGTGAATCGTATGCAGCAGTGGAGTGGTTTTATGAGAAACCGAAGTGCCTCTGTACCCACATTTGGTAAATTGCATAGATTTAAATGCAACATTTGATGACAAGATGTCACTATCAGTGCAAATATCCAATAGACAGCCATGGCTCAGCGTACGTTCAGCACGGACGTATTCTGAATATCCGCGAGAGTCATGAATGTGCTGTGAATTGCAACGCTTTCTCTTTTTATGGTAAAATCTCCCTATATAATCTGCCTTCCCTTTGTGGCCTCAGTCTGTAGAGATTACTCGAGGAGGCAGCGAGTTTTTTTCCCTACTTTGAGCAGCTACAAAGGGAAAGCAGATTATGCTGGGAGGGTTTACATAAAAAGAGAAAGCATCACAATTCATAGCGCAACCATGGCTGTCCGGGGCATGAGAATACGAAACAGATGCGAAAACAGAGTAGGGATTGTGAGAGAGGGTATATCAAAGAGTGAAGAAGTGCCAGCCATTGAAATCTGACGCATATTTCCCAGATAATAGTAGAATCCATGCAGCCCCATTTAATGCTAACCAAGTACCCACTGCTTCATTTATGACACTTATGCACATGTATAATATTTTTCCAGCAGGGGGGCTTAAGGGTTGGAGGAAAGAATAAAGTTGCAAGATTATTTTTTAATATTTTTACAATGTTAAACTAAAACAGTTCTAGGCTACGTGTGTAAGTAAATCTAGAACACAAAAGGGTTAAATAAGAATATTATTTTTCTTTAAGATACAAGATCTTAAACTTTTAACAAACTTCACAGAACAGATACTGCAAAGGAACAACTCCTTGAATTATTATTTTATAAAGTGAATATTGTCCATAATCCACATAAAATTTTCCTGTAGTGTTCTCTCCAGTCACCTCTAAAACTAAATGTGTGCTTGAAACGGGTGGACAAAAAGGGAAGCAACGGTTAACTCCATCACGAAGTAGAAGTCTTTGATGTCCATCCATGTGTTCATTATGCACATGTATACTTTTACTTAAAAAACACTAGGGCCCATATTTATAATTTTTTAGCGACTCATTTGCGTCATTTTTTGACGCAAAAGTGTCTCAAACACAAAATATTGGCCCATATTTATACCTTTTTAGCGCCTACGGGTATGGGTTGCAATCCGTAACTGATAACTGCCATGCAAACCATAACATGTACACTTAATGCAATACTAATTTAATTCCCCAGTTTCATGCTAATTCATAGCCAGGCTGAAACAATTTTTACACTGTTCTGTCCCAAAAACTCTTGTAAACGAATTTACACCAGACTAACAAGCAAAGCCACTTTCTCGAGTATTGCTTTACTTTCATGTTAAGTTTGATGCAAGTTCGTTTAGCTATTTTTGCAGCAGGGGAGAGCGAACAAATCTATGGGAGTTAAAATAGACACGCCGCCATTTAGGTGTCCACCACCTGCAACATCCGGCACACATTTAATCAGGGAAGTTCAATTACACTGGGGTAATGAAACGCCGTTACAAGCAGCGCTTAGAAGCGACAACCGTGATGCATAACGCGGTACACGTAAAGCACGGACAGCTCATAAAAGTAACTTTGCTTAGTTTTTTTAGTTTTCCCTGTGAAGAGTCTCCCTCAGGTTGTACGCAGGACGGCAAGGCTCTGACAGCCGCAGTCTTAGGTCCTCGCAGCCTCCAGCATTAGTCCCCAGCTCAGCCCTAGCAAGAGGTTAGCTTTGACACTGCACCTCCACTTCAAAGCGCCCGTGTGTCGGCGTTTAACTTGTCAGACTTCATCTTCTCCCGTGAGTCTGAGACCGCGGCGCAAAAAAGTATAAATATGGGCCTTAGTGCCCAGCTTAAAGCACATGTCAATTAAGTCCCTTTCTCACTAGATCCCTACTTGAGCTCTCTTGCTTTCGCCTTTATTTTCTATCCAGCCGCTCTAATTTTTTACAAATTCCTTAAGGCTTTTACTCGTTGTCTCTTTCTCTTATTTCTTTTTTCAGCTTCTCTATCCTTTATTCTTTCGGTATATCTTTCCCTCTACATACCAGCTGTTTCTGTCTGTATTACACCTTCTGGTTCTGCCTACCCGTCTTTATCTGCCCCCTCTGTCTCAGCCAGTCGATCCCCCTTTGCTTGAACTATTATTGGTCTTCCACCTGGCCCTGGCTGCCTGCTTCTTTCTCTTAATCTCTGTGGCCCTGTTCTTTCTACACTCGTCCCTCTTTTCGAATCGTATCTGTTCTCAACTTCTGTGATCCATATCTCCTGTTCTTTAATTTAACGATCCTCAAAATCTGACTCTCATCTAATTTCTCTATTTTTTGCCCCTTGGTTTAGTATCTACATTTTATTCCTCAAATCATTTTCATTCACTAACCTCCTCTCTATTTTTTATCTTGTTTTGGTACTTTTTTCAATCATTCTTTTACGAGTATAATTGTTTTTCTGTCCGTTTACATCGTTTACATGCAGGGCTTTCAGTCCGTAGTCTGTCTGTCTGTCTGTCTGTCTGTCTATCTATCTATCTATCTATCTATCTATCTATCTATCTATCTATCTATCTATCTATCTATCTATCTATATATCTGTCTTCAGACTATATCTACTACTATTTCCCTCATCTTTTCTTCTACTGTCTGGCAGGCCCTCCAGTATTTATTTCCTTGTTTCTCGGGTTTCTTTTTTCCCTCACTCTCTCTCTAACTCCACTCTTCAAAGTATCTCCTCATCTCCCTTGAACCCTCCTCTTTCTAAATCCACCACTCGCTGGTGACCATCATTTTTTCGCACATCAAAGAGGACTTGAGGACCTTTGCTTGGTGGCGCCTGGTTGTTGCTGTTCTCGGCATCATCATGGTGCTGCCCGTCGCCATCCCATTTCTCATCCCCTCCCCAAGGTCCCAGCTCAGTACGAGATGATGGAGACCTACCGCAGTATTAGTGACCCCTACAACCTCAAGCAGGCCAGCAGAACAGCCATAGAGGTGCTCCAGGACCTGAACGCTGCGCCCCTCCCACCTTTCATCTAGGGATCCAAGGGGGAGCAGGGCAGGATGGGCAACCTGAGCCCAAGGGCCCCCCAGGGGTACCTGGATGAAGGGGCCCCTGGAAGAAAGGGGGGATCCCGGACAACCGGGCTACCCAGGACATTTGGTGTAATTCTGTCCAGCCGTTCCGGCTGTAGTCGTGTCTGCAAATCCCTATGGAAATTGCATGGGGAAAAAGTGCTTTGGGGACCCCTTTTTTCTCGGACCCTGCTTGACCATTCACCCTGAAACTTTCGAAACAGCAGCAGAAGTGAGTGACACACTAGTTTTGAAAATTGTGAAAGGATTCGTCAAACTGCGCCAAAGTTATTGGCAAAACAATGTGTATATTTTGTCACATTGACATGCACAATGCAGCGCATCAGCTCTAAATAAAATTAATAACTTATAAGGAATGGTAACTAACCCTTGAGCGACTGTGAATGGTTTGTTACAGTAATGAATATTTGATAAAATATATTCCTGTCATGCTGCGTTCATCTCACCAACCTTTGTTAACATTCTCTGCACAAACTCTTAATGCAAGAGTCGGGTTAAAAAAAAAAAACAAAGGTCCTATGAATATCTTATGGTGCTCAAAATACCATAACAAAAAATTAAATTTGGAACGAATTGGAGGGTGAAAGGAAAGAGGAAGTCGGTAGTAAAAATGGAGATGACAAGTGTCATAATAACAGTGTCATGGGCCCTGGAGTAAAAAAGGAAAATTGTTGACTGGAATTTCGGTAGGAAAATATAGCAGTAATTAGAGTTGAATGAGGTCTGTCGGGCTCTGGGCCCCGGTGCCACTGCACCTGTTGCTCCATTGATAACTAGGCCTCAGGACAGAAAGCGGATGTGGCAGAAAAAGAGAAGCAAAAGGAATACAACAGACAAAAAGAAGAAAGAGAAGGGATCCCAAAGAAATAAAAGAATGAAGCGAAAGATAGACTGAGAAAAAGAATACACAACTAAGAGAAGAAATAGAGCAAACTTGTGAGACAAAAGAAAACAGGGAAGTAAGCTAGTGAACAAAAGAAAAAGAGGAAAAAATAATGGAAGAAGTCTGAAAAGAACAAGAAAAATCAGCATTATAGAAAAAAGAGAGATGGTGAGAGGAAAGAATGGAGTGAGCTAGGTGAAAGAGACCCGCCCAAATAAAGATGGCAGCTAAGAATAGATTTAGTTGGCTCCCCCATGTCCTCAAACAGAAGTCAGTGTGGAACAGCAGGGGGCACTGCAGAACAGCAGGAGGTGCATTAGCAGAGTTGTATGTGAACCCCAATACAACAATATTGGGGTGCTTCAGATCAGGATTGGGAGTATGGACAGAGCTGTGTCCCGACCCAGTGCTGGAATAACAGAAAGGCAATGGGTGAGGAATGAGAAACAGAGCACTGTGTAATTCCCAGTATTGGAATAATGGGGCACTGCAGATGACGGTTGAGGTGCACTGACAGAGTTGTATGTGGACTGCAGTACTGGAATAGTAAGGGGCACACAAGTTCAGCAGTGAGGTATGTTAATGGAGCTATGTGCAGAACCTACTATTGGCGTGCCAGTGTTGCCGAATGTTAGCCTGGAGGTGCCCTTGTGAAGCTGCGAGTGGGGCTCAGCATGTAAGTGGTTTTGTCTCTGAACCACAGAAGCAAGGGGCATGTGTGTGAGCCTTAGTACTGAGAAGAAATGTGCACTGAGTGTTAGAATTGATGGATTCTGGCAGAGCCGTAGTGGTTCCCATTAACAGTGGTGTTGGATGCTAGACTTGAGGTGCACTGGATGAGCTGTGGTTTGCTCTTTTGGGCCAAGAATTGGCTTGGCAGTGGGACTGAATATTAGAATTGAGCTGCTGTAACGGAACTGTATGTGAGCAGGGTCCCAGTATAGGAAAGGAAGTGACCTCGCTGGGGTAGAAATGAGGTGCATTGATGCTGCCCCGAGGTCCCAGTACTGGGACAGCAGTGTGTACTGACTGTAAGAACTGAGGTGCTCTGGCAGACAGCGTGTGTGGGGTTCTGGCATGGGCACAACTGAGGTGCTCGGAGTGTGTGAACTGAGGTGCACTGATGAAGCTGCGCCCGAGGCCCCAGTACTGGAACAGCAGTGTGCACTGACTGTAAGAACTAAGGTGCTCTGGCAGACAGCGTGCGTGGGATTCTCGCATGGGCACCGCTGAGGGGCTTGGAGTGTGTGAAGTGAGGTGCACTGATGGAGCTGCACACGAGGTCCCAATACTGGAACAGCAGTGTGCACTTACTGTAAGAACTGAGGTGCTCTGGCAGACAGTGTGTGTGGGGTTCTGGCATGGGCATAGCTGAGGGGCTTGGAGTGTGTGAACTGAGGTACACTGATGGAGCTGCGCCCGAAGTCCCAGTACTGGAACAGCAGTGTGTACTGACTTAAGATGCGAGGTGCTCTGCAGAAAGTGTGTGTGGTGTTCTGGCATGGGCATGGCTGAGGGGCTTGGAGTGTGTGAACTAAGGTGCACTGATGGAGCTGCGAGTGGGATCCCACTATGGAGCAGAAGTAGGCACTGTCTCTAAGGATTGTAGAGCACTGGTAGAGCTGGGTGCCTAGGCTAAAACCAATTACAAGTGATTCTCCACCATGGGGACCACAGGCAGGCACACTCTGTAAAGAAAATCCAAGCCAAGGAAGGGTGGGGCACAGGCAGCTGAGAGAGGGTGCAGAGAGCCCTCAAAGACTAAGGGGGTCATTCTGACCCTGGCGGTAGACTACCGCCAGGCCAACGACCGCGGATGCACCGCCAACAGGCTGGCGGTGCATCCATGGGCATTCTGACCGCGGCGGTCAGAAACGGAAAACCGGCGGAGTCCCGCCGGTTTCCCGCTGCTCTGGGGAATCCTCCATGGCGGCGCTGCAGGCAGCGCCGCCATGGGGATTCCGACCCCCTTACCGCCAGCCTGGCTCTGGCGGTTTTGACCGCCAGAACCTGGCTGGTGGTAACGGGTGTCGCGGGGCCCCTGGGGTCCCTGCAGTGCCCATGCCACTGGTATGGGCACTGCAGGGGCCCCCTAACAGGGCCCCACCAAGATTTTCAGTGTCTGCCAAGCAGACACTGAAAATCGCGACAGGTGCAACTGCACCCGTCGCACCCCTTCCACTCCGCCGGCTCCATTCGGAGCCGGCATCCTCATGGAAGGGGGTTTCCCGCTGGGCTGGCGGGCGGCCTTCTGGCGGTCGCCCGCCAGCCCAGCGGGAAACTCAGAATTACTGCGGCGGTCTTCTGACCGCGCAGCAGTATTCTAACGGCGGGACTTTGGCATGACCCCCTAAATGTGTCACGATAACAGCCTGATTTATAGATAGCCTTGTTTACAGCTAAGCTTAGAGCACAAATGCTCCACAAATGAAAAGGGAAGCTTCCCTGGACAGGAGCAGGAAACAAAGTAAAAAAACAGTCCCCTACAAACCAGGTAAACAGGAAAAGTGAAATTATACAGTAGTTGGTCCCTGCTCCCACAGAGAAGAAGGAGAGACAAAGAGGCATGACTGACCACTAGTAAGCAAGGATTTTTAAATGACACTGAAACTAATAAATGAAATAGCTGGAAGCTCACAGAAGAAGTATAATTAAAAGTATCCAAGAGTTGTATAATTACACTCACCCTAAAAAAGGAGGCAAAATGATATTAGATAATTGCCTAGGATGATAGAATTTAGTTAAGTGGGGAAGTCAGGATTGATACTAAATTTTTGGTTTCACACTATGCAACCCTATTTCTTTCCAACACAATCATCAAGTTGCTTCTTTTTATACATGCCTCTTTTAAGACTTACCCCAAGGTGCGGTAAATGGATAGCGATTCAGACACAGCGTGCATGATATTGGCAAATCTTTGACTTATCAGAGACTATGGGGTTAATTTAGAGGACAGTGTGGAATGCAGCACTCACAATAACATAGTAACTAACTGTTCATAACATGATTTGCTTTCCCTACCACCACCTAAACCCCTCCCACCACCCCACTCACAAATCCCCACACCCACTGTCCTGCTGGCATCAATGTGGCCCTCGGGCACACTACAGAGCATGCTTTGTGGCCCCTGAGAAAATGTTTGCGAGCTCCCATGGTTCATGACATTTTCGTTGGTCAATGTTTCAACCACATTTTAGTGACGTTCAAATTTCCCCATAAATAGGAGACCATACATTTTCATTACTAAGAAAATATTACTTCACTAAAACGATGGTGGTTATTTGGGGGAAGGCAGAAAGGAAGGCAGTGTTTCCAATGACAAAGCCTATAGCAACTCCACAAGAGAGAAAGTCATCTAGGTAGTATAGATGTCACTGTAAATGGCAAGAGACCGGCTGCCCAATTTAGACCAGCCAGGCCGCCAGAATTTTTCACATCACTTACTCCATGAAAGGCTGCCATGTAAACCAATGGGGTTGCTTTAATTGAGTGACGAGCAAGTGTTCCTGATCTGCTTGGAGAACACTCCAAGCATATCAGTGGTACCTGTACTATCTATACTGGCTTTGCAGCTCCACCTTGCAGGTAAAATTGCAGGACTCATTTGTGGTGGAGGCTATTCCAGCTGTAGTCGATTGCTGCCACAGAGATTTTTTGCCAGGATGATAAGCACTGTGGTGGTGGATGCTGCCTTATGGAAACGCCTGTGACAACCATTCTAAAATATAGCAGGTCTTTTCCAGCCATCATAGTGAAGATAGTGCCGCTGCATATCTTGCACCCAGAATACCAAATATATAGACTTCAAATTAGACTTTTAGTGTTTTTGCAAGCATAGAGCTTCTTACAAAAAACTCGGGTTACAGATTCACAAAGTATATTTCTAATTTGTCTGAAAGGTCTACGTTATTACCATAACTTGGTTCCTCACTTGACCACATGCTTTCTATTTCATATACCTTGCACTTACCCTTGAGGACTCTGGCAGCCCAGCGAGCCTGCACATCTGCTGTTGAAGGAATGTTGCCCAGTGACATGACAAACCCAATGAAGGCCATTGTTGGCTTTTCCAGGTTAGGTGGGAAGATTTCCTTGTATAAAGAAACATGATTGTTACTGTCTTGCACGTCAGATGCATCCAGAAAGGGGTAAGAATAGGTATATCCCGTCGAAAAGATGACAAAGTCGACATTCTCCTGCACTGTACCATCCTCAAATATGACCGAAGTTTCAGTGAACTCCTTCACGTTGGGCTTGACCTTGACGGTGCCATAAGCAATGGAGAGAGCAAGCTTATCATTTAAGACGGGCTCTTTTCTAGAGAATCTGCCAAGAAGTAGACAATAAAAACATTTTCAGTCCTTCTTCTTTCACCAACCCTCGCAGTCAAAGATAATTTGCAAGCACGCAGCAAACCTCTATTTTGTCCAATGCCAACTAAGGCTAGCAAAGGAAAATGACTCACACACAGTTTGTAAAGCATACGATAAACTATTTTAGGGGGTGATACCACAATACACGGGTGTAGGTCCTTATATTACCCCAACAGACACATTGCAGTCAAAATAATTACCAACAAAAATATTGCATCCACTGCATTTTATAACACTACATTGCCATGGTCAGCATATATTTACTATTCTTAGGTCAATATCCGCTCACCTAGACTTAGCTTGTAATCTAGTGGAACGGTTGACATAGTGAATTGTGATATTTTTGTATGTCCATATTTCAGTTGAGATATTCTGGTACAACACATGAAGAGTATATGGGTGCATAGTGGGAAAAGATCCCTAAACATCTTACAGATTCCACAGCAGCAGTGGTGCATTGGGCAATTTAACTCTAATTCAAATATGTCTGGAGGTTTGGCTGAGGCTCTTAGTTTCAAACTCATAATTTAGTTGTATGGTGCAAAAGTAGGATGTTTCTGTGGTGGCACTCTAAAATTCGAAGCCACCACATTTATCCCTAGCTCCCTGTATGTCAGGTCCAAATATAGTTTGTGGGAAGTGTGTGTTTGACCTCCGAGTGGGTTGTAGGAATAATCCTAAATACATTGATGACCTTGTAGGCAGAGCACAGCTCTAACCCCTTTGTTGGATGTGAGCATTCCTTCAGCACTCACCTGTAGGAAGGCACAATATCGCTCATATGATTGAAGTGACAGCGTTCCCAGGTAGAAGGAATCGGAACCATCAATAGTGCACAAAAGACAACCACAGTAAGCCTGCGCGAAGTCGTTCAGAGAAGTAAATTATCCTTCCTAAAATTCTTCACGTGAAGACCACATCACTACACTCAAGCTCGGATTTTAGAACGTGCTGGATATAGCTAGAGGGAGACAATCATTTTCTTGCTCACGCATAGAAAGAAGGTAGTATGCAATAAAAGGTGAGAAGTCAATTTGTGGCATGAAACCTGATGCAGAACTGTCGTTTCAAAACCACATCTAATCCAACCTGTTCTGGTTAGTAGATAGGGCGGAAGTCGCAAAACCAAAGTTGAAGAAAACCTAAGAAAACACAAGTGTAGAAGTCTTCGACCCTCTATAATAGGAAATGTGGAAAAGGATGCAGTTGTTCAATCCTAATCACCAGGTAACAGAAAGAGAAATAATCATCCTCATATCATAACCTCTTAGTCTGTGAATCCACTAGAATCAGGAAGTTAAACATATCTGACTTCATTTTTTGACTACATTTCCCATAAACATGCACCTCCTATTGCATGCACACATACTTGTCTTTCGGAGTCAGACCAAATTTCCCATGGTCAAACAGTTTGTTCATCATCCTTTCGTACATCCAGTCAGACAGCCACTGTGGCAGGATATATTTGAGGAAAGTCTGGAAGCGCGTGACGTACACCATATCCCAGGGGTAGCCATCATCCCACAAACGGCTCATGATCCAGCTTCCGCTTTTAGTGCTGAGGTAGACCTGTAAGTCATAAGGGTACAAGAGTTCATGCTCATTTAGTATATAGTAAAATTATAAGTAAGCCGGTTCAAGGCAGCAACTCCCAACCACGAGATGTAGGTAGGTTTAAGGTAGCACTTCCCAACCATGTGATGTAATCAGGTTCAAGGCAGCACTTCGAAACTATGAGACACAAGCAGATCTAACAATTACCGATCATATTGCTTAAATCAGTCAATGAGAATTGAGTATATTCATCCCACTATAAGACATAATCAAGTCTTGGATAGTGTCATATTGTGTGCCTCTGTGAACATTCCTAACTAAAATGGAGTCACCTTCTTCAGCAGCCCCGCAAATACAGATGGTTCTATAGGCACCACAGCATGGAATCAGAAATGGAACCCTTTATATATGAACCAAAAATGCTTCAAAACATGGGCTCAATTTCGTCAAACGCTGTCCATTTTAAAACCCCCTTTTACTACATTATAAATGTCTGAAATTATTTGCTAGTAAGATACAAAGGTCGGGCCTTTATTAAAGAAAGGAACTTGAGCAACCTTGGCCAGAAGAGCAAGGACTCCTGGGGACTTGAAAGCTGCCAGACTACATCCCCCAGAGACCACCATGTCAAGGAGGGGGTGGTTGAGCCAGGGCCCACGTGTACCAGGCGCTACAAAGCCCAAGAGGTTTCCCGCTTCATGGGCCTTGAAAGCTGCTGGAAGGGGATTACATCCCACAGTGGCCCATCACACCTCTGACCATGTGAACCTACTTAACGCGTGACAAGGTTTCATAGATCAATAAGTGAACAAAAAAGCGATTTAAAAATTCAAATTGAATATGGAGTAATGAGGCTACCGCCTCGCTGTCCAAAACACACCGCTGTCAGAAGGGATCTGATAGCCAAAGAAGATAACGACACAAGAGGCTGGGCCCCTCTCTCACCTGTGTGATGTGCTGCGAGGAGCCAAATACCAATAACAAGTTAGTACTCATGCTTTTCTTGTTTTGTCACACTGTCTAAATTTGGCATAAGATATTGACCCAGTTTACACACCTCAGTGGGTAGCACAATAAAACTGTTAAATTGTGTTGACTTGTCACTAAGTCCCCACACTGCACCTACTTTGTACCACATGTACTATGGGCAAAAGGAAGGCGTCGTAGCCTCCGCTGGGACCAGTCATGACAAAAAAGTTGGCAAAGTATCGTTAAATAACTGTACACTAAAAGATACTGATGATCCAATTGAGGAAATAGAGACAATTCTAAATCCTGCTGGGTTCATGGCTTCCCTTCTTACAGATAAGCCTATAGCTAAATTATTGCCAAAATTAAAACACATAAAGTGACAAGCTCCCCGGCAAGTCAGTCATCTAACCCAACCAGGCCCATTACTTCTGAAACTCATCAATCTGTGTTGAAGAAAGAACCTGCTAACCTTCCGACTGTGTGTGAAACAAACTGTGACCTGCGAAAACAGGTTTTCAGTTTTAGCAACTGCTGATTCCACACCCATATGAGAGGGGATATAAATGGTGCACTAGAAACTCACAACTATCATTTTAACTGTTCAAGAACGAGCAGTGAGTAGAAACTACTCGGATAGAGCTATTCAATGTGAAAGAGTTTCTGAGACTGGCATTGTAGATAACAACTGCTGGACGGAAACCTTTTGGCTCTGAACAGAGTCCATAGCATGGTGATGTAATCACTAGAATAGAATTGCAATGATAGAATGTTGGTGTTCACAGGTTAACGCAAAGGAATAAAGATGTGTGATTTACAGCTCTGTGTGTGCTAGAATCATTGGCGGGTATCCAGACTGTAGAGGACGTTACATCTGGTGGCGAGGTAGAGGATAAGTAACCCAAAGAAAGCCAGTGCTCTCCCAGAGAGCTTAGTGTGGACCAAGCAAACTGCTTGTGCGTGCCACGTGTGCCTTAGTCGAGGTGCAGAGTCAACAGTTGGAGTATGTGGAGTCAAAGTGCAACTCCAGCCGGTGTGAAGCAGTTGAAGACAAAAAAGTCTTCACTGAGAAGTCTATGCATCGTTGGTCAAGAAACTACAGCCAAGGCCATACTAAAAGGTACTGCGCTTCCGTGCAAAATAAAGTTATACATTGAACAGACAATTAACACTGAAGGCAGATACAAACAGGTTTACAAAGCGCAGTCAAAGATAATTATAACTCACAAAAGAATGCTGTGAACAGAAGCACTGCAATGCAGAGATCAACCAGGTGTCAGAAAATGCAAACTGAAGTGTAGAAAGTAGGAAATAAATGACTTCCCGAGCCCGCTAAAGAGAGTCATCGTACGACAGCATTTGACAAAGTGACTCAAGGAGAAGTGCACAGGGTTGTGCTTACAGAGCTGTTGATACCGGAAGCAGTTGCCTGCAAGGCTGCCGAGTGGGGCTCAAAACAACTTCATAGTTATTCAAAGAGCAAAGAGTTGAAGAAAACAGTAGGATTTGTTAAATTTGATGATTGCAGTTAAGAGAGAAGACACAGTTCCAATTAATGATCCTGAGGCTTACACGTCAAAGGACTTTAGAGAAAATTTGCATAAACGTGATCATCAAACAGGATCAGAGGGAATGTCATGCTCAACATCAGTAACTTCCAGATTAGTTTACAATGCTGCCGCCTTCCTGAAACCACCACCAACTTTCAATACTGCCAAAAAGCTAAATATTAGCGATAGAGGCACTACTTGGATAGAGACATTTGAGGACTTAATTAATGCACTTGAAGTGACTGATAACAGAAAGATTATCAAGTATCTCAAAAATCTTGCTGGTGTAAAAAAAGTCATAAAGAAAATGCAGAAAACTGATGAAGAAGTCACATACCATTAGATTAAAAATGCTTTCAATATCAAATCCAATCTAGCACCACACGTTGATTACAAACTATACAATTTCAGTCATGAATGCCAAAGAGTTGGTGAAACTATTGATGAGTTTGTGGAAAGACTCGATGCACACATCAAACACTGTAAGTTCAATGAATTTAATGATGAAGAAACTAGGCACATTAGAGTTATTGATGCATGCTTGTCAGATTCATTCAGACAATGAATGTTGAGAGAAACTCTTAGTCTGGAGTGAATGTTGATGGCTGCCAGAGCTGAGGAGTGTGATGAGAAACAATCTGCTGACATGGAGGCCAGAGGTGACCGAATCAAATCAGTCATGAGTATAAAAAGTAAGCTGAAGCAAAAGACTGAAGGACATGAAGTGATGTCCAGACGTAAAAAGAGTTATATTTTAGATGTGGATTGTTGTTTCCACACGAAGGAAAAAGTCCTGCCATTGGATAGATATGTAAAGGCTGTGGGAAAGAGAACCATTTTGTGATGATGTGTAAAGCAAAGTAAAAAGTAAGTGCATCACGGCGCAAAGACAAAATGGTCGCCAGAACATTTTAGACACAACGTTCAACACATGCCCACAAGGCCAAGCACTGACATCAGTTGAGACAAATTGATGTTAAATGAAGTCGATTGTCATCTAAATTATCTTCAAACAGTTCTTCTGTCTCAGTATCGACTGCAAGTGAAGAAAGTGACTGTGCCATATCGATGGTTACTTAGAGACACGTGCGCATGTTGGACTGGTCACATGTGAAGAAAAATGTCAGTTCAAGAAAAGTCGACATGCTAAAGCTGTAAAGTCATCCACACACTGTTCAAAGATTACATTAACAATAAATGGTTGTTTGATTCCTTTCACTATTGACAGTGGTGTATCGATAAAGTTTAAAGTTACTGCCTGAAGAGAAACAGAACAAACTATCTCCATTACTGCGGCTTACGCCATTGAAGACCAGAGTGTATACATGGGCTGCATCAACACCCATAAAGAGTCAAGGTTCAATTGTGGCAACAGTGAAACATAAGAAAACAAAGGTACAAGCCCTGATTCATGTGCTTCAGGATACAGCATCAAGGGCTTGTTTACTCCGCTTCCGTATGGCTGCTGATATGGGACTGATTTCTGTGAATTACTACACGAATGCTCACCATGAAACAGTGAGTCAATTTCCTTTGTTGCTTCATGATTTAGGAAAGATTAAGACTATGAAAGTAAAGCTGCATATTAATGAGGATGTCCATCCTTCTGCTCAGAGACATAGACAAATTGCTTTTCATTTACAATAAGCTCTTGAAAAAGAACTTGAATCACTACTTAAGCATGACATTATTTAGTGTTCCACTGGTCCAAGACCAAGGGTTTCTCCCATAGTAGTAGTGCCCAGAAAGGACAGTGAAGAAGCTAAATGGAACTGCTTTCACATGCGTCTGGCAAACTCTGCAATTGAATTAAAATGACATCCAGGTCTACACATTACTGACATATATTGCAGTTGAATGGTGCAAAGGTTTTTTCTCGCCTTGATTTATATAAAGGTTATCATGAGTTGTAACTTGAAGAAAGTTGCAGGTGCATTACAGCCTTTTCTATGCATGTTGGTTTATTTCGATACGAAGAGTTTGTTTTGATATGTCATCCACTGTAGAACTTTACCAAGACGTCATTTGATGTATCATACAGCCTAATGTAAATGGGTTCAACTATAGTGATGACATATTAGTTTTCGGAGCTACACAAAAGGAGCATGATAAAGCTCTCACACAAGTATGTCATTTACTCAGTGATGAAGGTTTAACTTTGAATGCAGACAAGTATGAGTTCAACAAGACAAAAAATATTTGGCCCTATCTTTTCTGATGGGGTATGACACCTGATCCTGCAAAAGTACAAGCTCTGTCAAATGCTGATCCCCAACAAGATATTTCAATGGAACGTTCCTTTCTTGGCATGGCCAGTTACTGTTTAAGATACATATAAGACTTTGCCACTGTTAGTGCTGCATTGCAAAAGTTAATGAAGAAAAATTGTCCTTTCCAATGGTCACCAGAATGTAAGAGAAGTTTCAAGAGGATCAAACACTCTATTGAAAATGCTACTGAAATGGCATACTTTAATCCAAACTTCATACAGAGGTTGTCCTTGATGCCATCCTGGTCGGGTTAGGCGTTATACTTGCACAGCACAGAGGATGCACAAATGCTTGACTGAATATTGTGGCCTATGCTAGTAGAAGTTTGCTCCAAACAGAACATGCTTACTCAGAAACTGAGAAAGAAAGTTTGACCATGGTATGGCCCTGTGAACATTTCCATGTTTTCTTATATCAAAAGCCTTTCACGCTAATAACTGATCATCAATTTCTACTGACCATCTTTGGCAATCCAAAAGCCAAGATGCCCCCTTGCATTCGATGATGGGGACTCCGATTGCAAGATAATGTTTATAGGAAAGGATCTAAATCCTGCTGGCTTCTTTTCAAGAGTACCTATACAAGGTCACAATACTCCATCTAAGATGCCTGAAGCCTGCATTAGTTATGTCGCCAAGTCAAATACACCAGCTGCTATTTTGTTAGCCCAGATTATCACTGCCACGAGTCATAATACTGACATGCTGAAGTTAAAAGACATAATTTCACATCGGTCATGGAATTGACACGCTCGACCTCTCACCAATGATGATGAATGTCAAAAATACCAAAATGTCAAGGATGAAATGTCCATAACTCAGTAAGGAGTTATATTACGAGGGTCGGGAATCTTGATTCCGGCTAGCCTGTGACAGAAAGTGATTGAAGTGTCTCACAAAAAACATTGTGGTATCGTTGCCTCAAAAATAGCTCTCCGAGACCAAGTTTGGTTTCACTATTTAGGTGAAAGAGTTGAAAAGGAACTCAAGGCCTGTCATATATGCAACTGCTTCTCTAACAATGTTACTCAGCATACGCTGAACATGTATAAGCATGCATGGGAGAAAATAGCAATCAATTTATTTGGTCAACTTGATAAATGGACATCATCTAACAGTGATTGTAGATGAATATTCATGTTTCCCGTTCGTTGAGCATCTCTCATCTATGACTCACGATCGAGTCATTGAAAAGATTGATGGCATCTTTGCGACATGGGGTATTCCAGCAATTTTGAAGTCTGACAATGGCTCTCCCTCTAACAATAAGGAAATTAAAGAATTCCTGGAGCATCTGAACATAAGTGCAAACAAAGAGATAAGTCCCTCACAACAAGGGGACGGAGCACCATATTAGTGAAAAGGTAATTCAATTTCCCCTTGGACAGTCACCATGTATATATCCTTGTACAATACTCTTACAGCAATCACCATTCAGGGCAGTCACACTCAAAAATGCCCAATATCAACGAGACCAGTACCACAACAATATAAAGGATCACAGAACCTACAGTTAAGGTGTGTGAACAGTGGCGGTTCCTTCTTTAGGGAAGAGGAGCGTTGCCCCTCTGCCTAAAATGCCCCCAGGGATAAAAAATAAAATGGAAATAAAGCTAATTTAACACCATTTTATTTTCCATCCTTCCATCCTGAACCGAGTTTCAGGGCAGGGCGGGGCGACTGCTGCTGATTGTCAGCAGTGAGCTGTGCACAGTTTAAAGTGCAGATGTCTTTGTGGCTGGCTGTTTTGCATTTGCGAGCCAGACATGTGCACTTTAAACTTCTCTAACCTTGCTGCCTTAAGACTGCTTGGTTAGAAAAAGCAGAGGCCTTCAGTGTTCTTAAGAGCACTAAGGGAGGCCGCTCCCTCCAGTCCTGATGCTTCTTTCATGCTGGTTACTGGCATGAAAGCAGCACCAGGATTGCTTGAGGGAATTTGATGAGCCCAAGAGGAGTCCGTAGCGAGTCGGACGTCGGGCAGCAAGCAAGGTAAGTGTTTTTTTCTTTTTATTTACACACACCACTCACCTTGCATGCATGCATGTGAAACACCTTTATTCGCACATAAAGCTTTCTTTATAAATAAATCACAAATAATCAACTCCCCATGTCTCTACCATACATGTCAAAGAAGATCCCACATTAAAAAAAAAACATGGCGCCGCAAAACAATATAAGAAACATTTTTTTTTTTTAAACAACCCTTAAAACGTAAGAAACACATAACACAGCACACAATTGTCTATTACACTAATACCAATCTGTTCAGTCCTTACACATGGTCCATGCTGTCTGCATAAAAAACAGCATCTATACTAGCATGAAAAGAAACAGATTGGGCACGATTCACAAAGGTAAACTTAGGCGTCATTCAGGGGAGGATCAAAATCCTGTTGACTTCTTTTCCAGAGAGCCTATACAAGGTCAAGGTACTCCATCCAAGATGGCTGAAGCCTACATTCATTTCATTGTAAAATCATATACGCCAGCTGCTATCATGTTCGCCTAGATTATCACTGTCATGAGACATGATAGTGATATGTTGAAGTTAAAAGACATAATTACACATCAGTCATGGAACAGACACACTCATCCTCTCACCAATGATGGTGAATATCAAAAACACAGAAATGTCAAAGATGAACTGTCCATAACTCTGGAAGGAGTTGTACTGCAAAGATTGAGAATCCTGATTCCAGAGAAATTGCAACAGAACATAATTGAAGTGACTCACGAAGGACATTGTGGAATCATAGTCACAAAAAGACCTCTCTGATACCAAATTTGGTTTCAGTATTTAGATGACAGGGTTGAAAAAGAATTCAAGGCCTGTCATCTATGCAACTGACTCTCTACAAATGTTACTTAACATACTCTGAACATTTCAGAACTCCCTAAACATGCATGAGAGAGAATAGCAATTGACTTCTTAAGTCCACTTGACAATGGATATCACCTCAATGTGATTGTGGATGAACACTTGCAGTTCTCTTTAGTTGAAGATCTATCATCTACAACTCACAAATGAGTCACTGAAAAACTTGATGGCATCTTTGCGATTTTGGGCATTCCAGCCATTGTGAAGTCTGATAATGGCCCACCCTTTAACAGTGAAGGATTAAAATAATTCCTGGAGCATCTGAACATAAATCATTAAAAGAGTACACCTTTGTGGCCACAGGCCAATGTGCTTGTTGAGCATTTTATGAGTATACTAAAGAGAGCAGTCCAGTGTGCAACTCTTGAGAACCTCAGTTTTAAAACAGTGCTAAATTCTACTCTTCAAGTTTATTGTTCCACACCCAAGTTGACCACAGGCAAAAGTCCTGCGACTTTGATGTTCTGGAGAGCAATGACAACCAAGTTACCTCAATGGATCACCAAAAGAGACCAGAGTGAGACCATGATTCATACAAGGGATTTGGTTAACAAGCAGAATATTAAAGCTTAAGCTGATGAGAGATGAAAGTCAAAGGACATCATGTTTAAAAGAGGTGATTTGGTGATCATATATGTGTATATAAACTGATTTTGGAAAAATTAAAATTTTTCATTTAACAGAGGGGGAGCTGTAGTGTCTTTCAAGTTTTAGGACAGAACCCTTTTATCTCTGAACGGACTCCGTAGCATGGTGACGTAATCACTAGAATAGAATGTAATGAAAGCTTGGTTTAAAATGTTGGGATTCACAGGTAAATGCAGAGGAATAAAGATGCGTGGTTTACAGCTCCATGTGTGGCATAGTCATTGGCAGGTACCCAGGCTGGGGAGAATTTGCAGAATAGCTTTACCCTTCCTGTATCAGCTAGACCACCAATCCCTATTAATAAAGGCACCAAAAGGCGACTCTGCCTACAATTACATTTAGGTTACATGGGTCTAGTTATGCACAACAGAGATACTCCAAAGGGGGTTATATATCTACACAAAGTGGCCAAACTCCCTCAAGGCTTAAGGCAAGATGACATGTACTTGAAAAACAAAGTCATTTTCTGGATTCAGAACACGCAGAAATGCAAATCAGTACTCTAATCTGACATTGTAAGGGCTAAGCACCATCCAGCACCTAGAGATATTTATGATTTTATTGGGCTAGTATTAACATCCCAAGGCTTGGTCGATGGCCTTATATCTATGGAGATCTGATCTGTAACTCCTGCACCATTACAGCTTTGTTTAAAGTACAAGCCTCCCTCACCAGATGAAGATAGATCAAGGGCCTGATACAGAGCTTGGCTAATGGGGTACTCCGTCACAAACGTGACAGATTTTCTGTCCACTGAATTACGATCTGCATAGGAAATAATGGGATCGTAATACAGAGGAGGGGGTATCTGTCATGTTTGTGACAGAGTAAACCCTTCTGCCAAACTCTAAATCATGCCCTAAGTATGGATGGGGCTTTCTGTTCGAACCCATTAGATGAGCCAACATCTGTGTTAGAGCGAGTGGATTCACTTTCTATACAAAATGTCCGTTACTGTTTTGTTGACGGCAAGAAGTAAAGCAAATGCAGGCTGGAATTTAGTGTCATGGAACACTGCTGGTTAAAATCCAAGTTGCATGGCCCCATTGGAGGGCTTTTATAGACCTCTTTAATGTACGTCTATTACAAGAAATGTGGACCATGGGCACAGTGCCTAGATCGGGTTTCACTAAATTTTATATCAAAGCCGTCTCCCAGGACAGAGGGCACCCATCTGGTGGGTTAGTGATTTGGGTAAAAACATAATTGGATTGTACAATTAAGAGATTTCATGTAAATTCATCTGATATTCTGGGCTTGGAAATCAGCTCGCTAGAGGACACTAAATTATGTATGCCAAGGAGACCAACAATAGTCACAGGTGGTTTTAAATCTACGTTTGAACCCCCTGACCTTTCAGAATCCGCTATCACTGAGACAGAAGAGTCCAGTTGGGGAATTACCCAAATGGTCCTTCCACCGGTAAAAAGATGGACAGCCCTCTCTGCCCAATTATTGGGTTTGACTACAAAGTTAGGTTTAAATGCAGCAATCCAACTATTAAGAGATTGAATCAGTCAAGCTGCCTAGATTATACATGAACGACAGTCCTTGATAGGGCTGACAGCGACCACAATTCTCTTCATTTTACAATAGAGGGGTATCTCTCCGCTAGTTGAGTAATACATCCTCCTAAGCACTATGAGGAACTGAGTCTGTAAAATAATAAGCGTGCTGTGAAATGGGCTTGCGTCCAAGCCCAGCTACATTTAGTGTCCCATATGTACAACAAAATGGCAGATACTTTGGAATAAATTGCAAATGGTATTCAGCCAAGTGCGGTGCAGGAATCTTGAAGGCTCATGAGGACACTTTTGATTACTCAAAAAGTATACTCACTAGAGAAGGTAAGTCTGTATACAAAGAGGAAAAAACACTTCTGGTTCGATAAACAGTGTAATGAAGCAAAGGCAACTCTCATAACTGTTATTAAATCAAAAGAGTGGGAGGAAATTGTTAGACCTGTGAGACCTTGGTGTGGTTTCTTCTGTCTTTTTGCTTCCTACTTCCTGTTTTTGATCCTGTGCTGAAATTAGTTTTTGCTCGTTTTAGGACTCTGGGCACTTTACCACTGCTGACCTGTGCTAAAGTGCAACTGCTCTCTGTCTAAATGGTATTGGTTGATTGGTTTATCCTTGACTGGCATATTTAATTTACCAGTAAGTTCCGAGTATAGTGCACCATGTGTGCCCAGGGACTGTGAATGAAATGCTACTAGTGGGCCTGCAGAACTGATTGTGCCACCCACATGAGTAGCCCTGCAAACATGTCTCAAACCTGCCACTGCCATGTTCAACTTCAGGCTTGAGCCGACCACTTTGAAGCCCTTTACTTGGCCTCCGGCGATGGGTATAATCAGGCTGGGGTTATTAATAAATAGGAGTTGAAAGACACAGCAAGCCTCCTAGAGATTATACTTGAGTCTTACGCTTCTACTAAGAGGATTATTTTCCGAGAAGGTTCTGGGGCCTGATCCAATCCCAGGGGAGCTTTACATTAGAGAACTTCAAGTCTAGGCCCCTTATCTTAACGGGCTTAATAGCTCTGTTTTAAAAAGGGTCAATCTGCCTAAGTCTTGGCACTATATTGAGATCATACCAACATAGAAGAAGGGTAACCATGAGGGCCCTCATAATTACAGGCTCATTAGTTTAATCAATAGCTTTTGAAAATGTTTTTGCCGTCAAATACTGGGGACAATTTTAAAGTGGGTCAACTAAAATAAGGCACTGACTGACCTACAAGCAGGGTTTTGTCCCAAAGTTAGTACTATCGATCAAAGTTTCAGATTATGTTCAATATATTGGAAAACTGTATGGTTGGATAAGGGCCATTTATACGTGGCATTTGTAGATCTGTTGTCTGCTTTTGATTTGCTCCCCAGCAATGAGCTAGGGGAGGTGCTGGGCACTATGGATCTTCCCAAGAATTTACTATTGATTTTAATAAGACTATGTTAGAAATGGGGTCTTTGGTTGCCAGTCAGGTTACCCCTTGTTAAAGCAAGGACCCTCACTCTACTCAGGGTAAGTCACACACAATCCAAATTATCCTGTGCCCACCCTCTGATAGCTTGGCACTGAGCAGTCAGGCTTAACTTACAAGGCAATGTGCAAAGTATTTGTGTCATAAATCATGCAATAACACAGTATAAACACCACACAAATACACCACACAGGTTTAGAAACATATAGAATATTTATCTGGATAAAATAAAGTCAAAATGATCAAGATTTGATAAGTACAAGTTGAAATATCACTTTAGAGAATGATACAAAGAGTCTTGAGTTCTCAAAAGCAATAAGTGTCTCTTGCAAGTACAAAGTACCTGACTTGCGTCTAAATTATCCGCAAGGGACCGCAGAGGAGGAGATGTGTGGAAAATGGGAAGATGTGTGTCGGATTCTCTGGGCACACAACAGACGATGCGTTGATATTTTTCACGCAGCCAGGGCCTTGCGTCGATTTCCAGCACCCGGACCTGGATCCTCTTCGGGTTGCGAGGTATTTGGATGCCCCTGGGATGATATGGAGAAATACTGGGCGTGCAGAACAGAGTCACATGAGCTGCGTCGATCCGATGGGCGATGCAGGGAAATTTCTGTTGCACTGCAGGTGCTGCACCGATTCTTATCGCAGGAAGTCGGGCTGTGTCGTTCCAGCTCGACTATGAGTCGATCCAGTAGGCCATGCATTGGAGTTCCGGTCGCAATGCTTGTGCTGCATCGATCTCCACTCGGGGAGCCGGGGTGCATCATGCCGGTTCGGCATGCAGGGATTTTCTCACCGCTGTTCGTCGTTTCTGGCAAGCTGTGCGTCAAAATTTCACCGCAGAAGGAGTTCTTTGCAGAGATTAAGGGCCTGATTACAACTTTGGAGGAGGTGTTAATCTGTCCCAAAAGTGACGATAAAGTGACGGATATACCACCAGCCGTATTACGAGTCCATTATATCCTATGGAACTCGTAATACGGCTGGTGGTATATCCGTCACATTTGGGACGGATTAACACCTCCTCCAAAGTTGTAATCAGGCCCTAAGTCTTTTTAGCCCTGAGACTTCAGAAAACAGGAGGCAAGCTCAATCCAAGCCCAAGGAGAGAACTTCTCAGCAGAGCCAGAGGGCAGCAAGGCAGCAGGGCAACAGAAAGGCAGCAGGTGAATCCTTTGGGCAGCCAGGCAGCTTCTCTTGGGAGATTGCAGGTTCTAGTGCAGAGTTTCTTCACCAGTGGTATCTTGTCCAGAAGTGTCTGAGTTGGTAGGGTCCCATTTAAATACCCAAATGTGCCTTTGAAGTGGGGGAGTCTCAAAGAGTGGCTTAGAAGTGCACAAGGTCCCCTTTCAGTTCCATCCTGTCTGCCAGGGTCCAGTAAGGGGTGTAGCAGTCCATTGTGTGAGGGCAGGCCACTGTCCTTTGACATGTAAGTGTCAGGCCCTCTATCCGCCCATTCAGTATGCAGATGTGTGCAGGTGTGACTGAGCATCCTGTGTTTGGGGTTGTCTGAGTGAAATGTACAAGGGAGCTTTCAACTAACCCAGCCAGACATGGATTGTAAGGCACAGAAGGATTTAGGTGTAGAGAAATGCTCACCTTCTAAAAGGGGCATTTCTAAAATAGTAATATTAAATCAAATTCACCAGTCAGCAGGATTTTGTATTACCATTGTGGCCATACTAAATATGACCTTGCTACTCCTTTCAGATCAAAATCTACCATTCAAACAGTATATGAGTGTTAGAAATGGGGTTTCTGGTTGTCTAGGGTATGCGCCTAAGCCAGGCAGAACCCACCCACTCTAGTCAGGATAAGGGAGTTACACGTCCAAGATAACCCCTGCCCACCCCCTTGGTAGCTTGGCATGAGCAGTCAGGCCTATCCCAGAGGTAATGTGTAAGGCGTTTGCACAACACACACAACACATGTGACACACTATCCCCACCACAAAGGAAACACGATACCAAGTTATATGAAAATATACTGTATTGTACATAATGCAATTGTTAGACCAATCACAACATATCACTAAAATCCTGATACCTTAGCAGTTGTCAGAATGTTACACATTAGTTACTGTGGAGAACTAGCAGTAGTCACATATAACACACAGGTTACCTATTATTCTGCAACTTGAGCAGTAGTCAGGAATCACATTACTAAATAAAAGCACTTGTCATAGAAATATCATAAATGCCTGTACCAAGAGCATTATAAAACATATGGCAAGTCATAAAAACATGTTAGTATAAATGGCTGTAACAGGAACATTAACAAATGCATATGGCAAGTCAGATAAAAACAGGTTAAGCTTTACATTTCCAGCAAGCCCATGGAATGAACATCATGGCTGCACCCTCTCCCCAATGCACATGGTGGAGCCACTCTGTCACCAAACTGCCAAGTCTTTACCAGAACACCCCTTCACTGCTATTAGACAGGGGGCGGTAACCCCAACACCCTAGGTAAGTATAGGGGCTCGGATGCTCCCAATGGCTAGAAGGCGGTAGGGAAATGAACGGGCACTTAGCACTCCTTCCGCCCTGACTGTGGTAGCCCTACATCCATTGAGGGCCTCAAAGGCACCTCCGTGGCAAGTAAAGGTTCCGTGGTATCTTTGTTGTCAACAGAGTGGCGGCCCCGCTTTCCATTCGGGAGTCGATACCTACCAGAAATACCACAATTATGGTATCAGGGTGAGGGGGGAATCCGGGTGGCTCCTGCCGGCTCCAGACTCCTCAACTACCAAAAGAGAATTGACCCAGCATCCGCCTGTATTCGCACCGGATAGCTGCTACCTACTTGCCAGGCTCGGGCTCATCGGCCAGCTCTCCTGCTCCACCTGCGAGGAGATCCTCGATCCTGCCCAATCGGCAGGTGAAGGGACCTCTTCCCCAGCCCAGCACACTGTCCAGCAGCCGCTGTAGACATGCCCAGGTTGTGTGTTCGAACTTCTGGGGAGCAGTTCCCACCTGTGTCCCAGGGGTACATTCTCCCACGTTCCTGTGCCCCGGGGGCACTAGCCAAAGCATGTGCTCCGTGCGTGCTGAATTCACTTGATCCACCCGGGCCGCATCGGTGAGATTCCAGCAGGAATCACTAGAGTGCTTTCACGGCGTTCAGAACTAGGTGCTTTTAGACAAGAGTGCGCAAGGCCCTAATGACTGAGGTACGAGCGCTTCCACAGCGCTTAGTGGGGGAAAGCTAGGCGATCTCCAGGTGCTTCTGCTCCCTCACAGGAGCTCTGAAGAACAGCACTATCCTCACGCTGAAGAGCCGAAGGGGGCAGGGGCAACCGCACCCAGCTCCTGGGGGACACAAAGGAGCACAGGGCGGCAGGGCCACACAACAGGCCAGCACACAGGGGATGCAGTCAGTGGCAGTTCCTCTTAGGAACCCACAGGTCACAGGTCAGCACAGCAGCAGCAGTCCATGGCGGTTCCTGGTGAGTCCTTCCAGCAGCAATCTGTGTCCAGTTCCAAAATGTCACCATATTGTGGGGAAACCTCCCCTGTACTTATACTCATTTTTAAAGTGTGTTACAAAGGCAGGGGAGAGGAGGCTCCAACCAGTTACAACTGGTTCTGGGAGTGCCCCCTCACTCCTCCAGCACAGGCTCCAAACATCAGTTGGGGGTAATCGACCCTATTGTGTGAGGCCAGGGCACAGCCTTTACAAATACAGGTGTGCCCCGCCTCTCCCTTCTCTCAGCCCTGGAAGACTATTCAGCATACAGATGCACCTCTGTGACACCTCCACCCTCCCTGTGTACAGGCTGTCTGAAAAGTATGCACAAAGCCCAACTGTCACTCTGCCCAGACGTGGATTGGAGTCAAGCTGCAAAACACCAGAGACATAAGCACAGAGAAATGCTTACTTTCTAGAAGTGGCATTTCTGTAATAGTAATAAATAATACACCTACACCAGTAAACAGCATTTCTTACCACCATTACAACCAAACCAAACATGCTTACGCTACCTCTCATAAATCAGACAATACCCCTTACATATTCAACAGGGCATTTCTAATGCAATCCTATGAGAAGCCAGCACTCACAGCAGTGAGACACCAAGTTAGGCTGTTTGTCACTACCAGGACAGTCCACGTAACCTGGCACATGTCCTGCCTTCTACATACATAGCACCCTGCCCATAGGGCTAGCTAGGGCCTACCTTAGGGGTGACTTACATGTAGTAAAAGGGGATTTCTGGGCCTGGCAAGTCAATTTAGATGCCAGGTCCCTGTGGCAGAAAACTGGGCACAGATGTCCTGCGCTAGCAGGCCTGAGACAGGTTTGAAAGGCTACTTCAGTGGGTGGCAGAAGCAGCGCTGCAGGCCCACTAGAAGCATTTAATTTACAGGCCCCGGATTTAGAGATATCATTGTATAAGGGACTTATAGGTAAATTAGATATGCAAATTAGGTATAAGCCAATCATATAAACTTTAGATGGGAGAGCATCGGCACTTTAGCACTGGTCAGCAGTGATAAAGTGCTCAGAGTCTGAGAGCCAACAGCGAGAGGTCAGGAAAAAAAGGAGGAATTAGGCAAAGAGTCGGGGGATGAACCTTCCACAAGGGCCAAGTCCAACACAACCCACCCACCAGCCTAAAGCCAGGGGAGAACAATCAATACCATGATGGGCTTCCCTGATTGGGGTGATAGAACATGGACCCTGGACCGCCACTGCAGGGGCATGCTCCAGTTCTACGCAAATCTGATGTCAGTTGAGTCTCTCTGGCAATGCTTCCCAGGCAACCTAGACTAACCCATGGGGGCCCTGTAGCTGCCAATGACCAGAACCAGGCCCCAGGCCATCTACGAGCCTCTGGTCTCTGAAACCATAACGAGTGGGGGGGTGGTAACTCCAGGTACAAAGCAACCTGTCACCACTCCATTTCCAACCAGTTCAGGGAGTCTACCCGGCCACTGATCCACCAACCTAGGGTCCGTACCCAAAGGTTCCACAGGGGCTAGAGGCAAGGCTCCCCTCCCTCTAACCCTCTTTCTAGGATTCCGCCCTCCTCTCCTAGGAGAGGTATCACCAGAATCCATAACTGCCAGGGTCCTGGGTACAGCAGTCCTTCACAACTCTCTTGCTAACCCAGGATCACAACCTGGCGACTGACCACCCAACCTAGGGATGATACCCTTGGGTTGCCCCAGTGTCCGGGTCGAGCTTCCTCCTCCCTGGACCCCACTTCCAGAGTTCCGCGTCTCCCCATCTTGGGAGAGGCCACCAGAAGTACCACACTGGGGTGTGTGCACACCAACCGCCCCCCCCCCCCCAACCAGGTCAGAGTTTACCCCCTGAATCTGTCCATCCAGTCCGGGGATGATACCCTTAGACTGGACCATTGCCCAGCAAACCAGGACTTCCTTGGGAGCACACCTACCCCCTGCCAGATCAGAGCTTACCCCCTGAACCTGACTATCCAACCCAGAGTCACTACCCTGTGGTAGAACCACTGCCTGGCACACCAGGACTTCCTTGGAAGCACACATACTCCCCATCAGGTCTGGTTTTACCCCCTGAACCTGATCATCCAACTCAGAGCCACCACCCTGCAGTTGAACCATTGCCTGGTGCACCAGGACTTCCTTGGGGGCACACCTACCCCCCACACTGGAAACACCTTCCCCATGGGCCTCACAAGAGTCTGGCTGGCACAGGTCTCCTGACCTCTGCCCATCTGACAGAGTCTGGATTCCCCCCAACCCAGAAATGGTCTCACCAAGGTCATTCCTGAAGGGGCTCTGCTCTCAGAGCTGACCCCTGACCCTCCAGGTTCTCCACTGGGGCCCGCAGCCCCCTCTCAATCCTACGCCTGGATTTCCACCTCCTCCACTCCGGAGTGAGACTACCAGACAACAGGACCGCCGGAACGCTATCACCAGCCACCCACCCAAGTCCTACTGACAAAGTGGGAACCCTCTGAGCAGCTGGCCCTACGATGCAGGCTAGGCTCCCATCCTGGCATCCACTCATGGAACCAACCATGCTATGAGACCGGATCTCCCGACATCCTGTAACACAGCCCACCCCAACTTCCTCTCCTCTGAGACAAGACATGGGATCCCGAACCCCTCTCATTACACTGGGACCTACCTGGAACACAAGCCTTTCCCACCACACCTGGTTGGGAAGCACCTAGACCACTCTCATTAGGAACATCCCCTAATGCCACACCAGACCCTCTGGTACGCAACCAGAGGTCTGTCTCCATTGCAAGCTCCCTAGGGTTAGAGAGCTCACACACTGACAAGTGTTGGCGTAACCCTGAAAAAAAACAACGAAGTAGGTGCTCTCTGACGAGCAGATTAAACAGCCCTTCACAATTATTTACTGTGCTACCCTTCACCCATCCATCTAGTGCAATGCAGCAATCCTCCACAAATGCCTCCCCCCAAGACTGGTGGGACAGTTTCCTGTACCTCTTTCTGTATTCCTCAGGGGAAAGACCATACTTCTCAATCAGTGTGTTCTTCATAGTGGAGTACCGCTCCCTGTCACCCTCTTCTAGAGTCAGTAGGGCATCCCTCTCCTCCTCAGGAATATAGCTCCCTAAGCCAGTCCCCCAATCCTTCTCAGGGACCTTGCCCTCTACCAGAGCCCTCTCATATTCTTTTAACCACTGAAGTATGCCACCACCCTTTTGGAACCTAGGTACCAGATCTATGGGTATGTGAGGAACATCTTTGCTACAGCACTCTATATTGCTGCCACCACTGGACTCCACCTGCAGCGCTGGTGAGTCCAGAGTCTTCAGACTGCGCTCAACAGTGAGTCTCTCTCTGGTAAAGACCTTCTCTGCCTTTGTCTCCTGTACTAAGGCCTTCTCCACCTCAGCCCCTCTCTCCTCAACAGCTAGCCACCCTAACTGCAACTTCAGGTCCCTCTCTTCCCATCTATCTCTTAGCTCATCAGGCTTCAAGGAATGAGAGGTAGCCCTGCTTCTTACACTGGATCCAGCAAGGGACTCCATATCACTGGGGCCTTTCCTTGTCAAATGGCGTCCCTGTCCGGTCATTTTAACCTTCCAAATCAGTCACTCCACCGCTCTCAAGGGATGAGGTCTGAGAGCCCTCCCACTGGGAGTCCTCACTATACTCAGGATCCTATGAGTACCCCCTAAGCACACTCTTCGTTTGGGCTATTAGACTGTGGGTGGTAACCCCAACACCCTAGATTATTACAGGGGCTCTAATGCTCCCAATGGCTAGAAGGCGGTATGGAAATGAACGGGCACTCGGCCCTCCTTCGCCCTGACTGTGGTAGCCCTACATCCATTGAGGGGCTCTAAGGCACCTCCATGTCTAGTACAGGTTCCGTGGTATCTTTGCTGTCAACAGAGTAGCGGCCCGCTCTCCATTCGGGGGTCTCTACCTACCAGAAATGCCACACTGATGGTATCGGGGTGAGGGGGGAATCCGGGTGGCTCCTGCGGCTCCGGACTCCTCAACTACCAAATGAGAATTGACCCAGCATCTGCCCGTATTCGCATGGGATGGCTGTTACCTACTTGCCAGGCTCTGGCGCATCAACCAGCTCTCCTGCTCCACCTGCGGGGAGATACTCGATCCTGCCCGATCGGCAGATGAAGTGACGTCTTCCCCAGCCGAGCACACTCTCCAGCAGCTGCTGTAGACAAGCCCAGTTTGTGCGTTCAAACTTCCGGGGAGCAGTTCCCGCCTGTGTCCCAGGGGTACGTTCTAACACGTTCCTGTGCCCCGGGGGCACTAGCCAGAGAGCGCTCCGTGCGTGCTCAATCCAGTTGATCCACCCAGGCCGTGTCAGTGAGATTCCAGCAAGGATCACTAGAGCGCTTTTAAGGTGTTCAGAACTAGTTTTTTTTAGACAAGAGCACACAAGGCCCTAATGACTGAGGTACCAGCGCTTCCTCAGCGCACGGGGGGGAAGTTAGACATTCTCCAGGCGCTTCTGCTCCCACACAGGAGCTCTGAAGAACAGCGCAATCCTCACGCTGAGGAGCCAAAGAGGGCAGGGGCGACAGCACCCAACCCCTGGGGGACACAAAGGAGCACAGGGCGACAGTGCCCCACAACAGGCCAGCACACAATGGATAAAGTCAGTGGCAGTTCCTTCTAGGGACCCACAGGTCACAGGTCAGCACAGCAGCAGCAGTCCATGGTGGTTCCTGGTGAGTCCTTCCAGCAGCATTCTCTGTCCAGTTCCAGAATGTCACCAAATTGTGGGGAAAACTCCCCTGTACTTATACTCATTTTTACAGTGTGTTACAAAGGCACGGGAGAGGAGGTTCCAACCAGTTACAACTGGTTCTGGGAGTGCTCCCTCTCTCCTCCAGCACAGGCTCTAAACATCAGTTGGGGGTAAAGGAACCTATTGTGTGAGGCCAGGGTACAGCCTTTACAAATGCAGTTGTGCCCCGCCTCTCCCTTCTCTCAGCCCAGGAAGACTGTACAGGCTGTCTGAAAAGTATGCACAAAGCCCAACTGTCACTCTGCCCAGACGTGGATTGGAGTCAAGCTGAAAAACACCAGAGTCATAAGCACAGAGAAATGCTCACTTTCTAGAAGTGCCATTTCCGTAATAGTATTAACTACTACACCTACACCAGTAAGTAGCATTTCTTACCACCATTACAACCATACCAAACATGCCTACGCTACCCCTCATAAATCAGACAATACCCCCTACATATACAGCAGGGCATTTCTAATGCAATCCTATGAGAAGGCAGCACTTAGGGCAGTAAGACACCAAGTTAGGCTGTTTGTCACTACCAGGACAGGACACGCAACCTGACACATGTCCTGCCTTCTGCATACATAGCACCCTGCCCATAGGGCTAACTAGGGCCTAGTTAGGGGTGACTTACATGTATTAAAAGTGGAGTTCTGGGCCTGGGAAGTAAATTTGGATGCCAGGTCCCTGTGGTAGAAAACTGCGCACACAGGTCCTGCGCTAGCAGGCCTGAGACAGGTTTTAAAGGCTACTTCAGTGGGTGGCGAAAGCAGCGCTGCAGGCCCACTAGTAGCATTTAATTTACAGGCCCTGGGTATAGAGATATCACTGTACAAGGGACTTATAGGTAAATTAAATATGTCAATTAGGTATAAGCCAATCATACCAACTTTAGATGGGAGAGCACAGGCACTTTAGCACTGGTCAGCAGTGATAAAGTGCTCAGAGTTCTAGAGCCAACAGCGAGAGGTCAGAAAAAATAGGAGGAATTAGGCAAAAAGTCAGGGGATGAACCTTCCACAAGGGCCAGGTCCAACAATGAGGGTAGCCCTAATGTTAGTCTATGAAAGGAGCAGGCCTCACAGCAGTGGAAAAATGTAGGAGTTTTGCACTACCAGGACATGTAAACTACACAGGTACATGTCCTGCCTTTTACCTACATAGCACCCTGCCCTTTGGGTTACCTAGGGCATACTTTAGAGGTGACATATGTAGAAAAAGGGGCGTTTAAAGCTTGGCAAGTACTTTTAAATGCCAAGTCGAAGTGGCAGTGAAACTGCACACACAGGCCTTGCAATGGCAGGCGTGAGGCATGGTTAAGGGGCTAGTTATGTGGGAGCACAATCAGTGCTGCAGGCCCACTAGTAGCATTTAATCATCTACAGGCCCTGGGCACATGTAGTGCACTTTACTGGGGTCTTACAAGTAGATTAAATAAGCCAGTTGGGTATGAGCCAATGTCACCATGTTTTAAGGGAGAGAGCATATGCACTTTAGCACTGGTTAGCAGTGGTAAAGTGCCCAGAGTCCTAAAACCAGCAAAAACAGCGTCCAAAAAATGGAGAGAGGCAGGCGAAAAGTTAGGGGTGACCACCCTAAGGCTATCAGGTCTCACAGACTACATAAAACCAACTATGCTCAGGTGAGGCGGGGTAAAGGGGCCAAATAGACTAATTGAATTAGGATTGACAAGGGAGTTCAACAGGGATGTGTCCTTGCACCCACTCTCTTCTCTTTATATATAAACGGTGTAATAGATTATTTTGACTTCTTCACTAATTATGCACTGAAAATAGGAGGTAAAAAGAAACCTGCACTATTGTTTACCGACAATATGGTTTTAATTTCAAAAACTCCCTCTGAGCGTGATACATTTGTTGATCAGTTCTTGATTGTTTCGCAGATCGTGGACTGGAGTTAAATACACAATGAAGAGCTAGGCCCATATATGTTAGCTATTGAAGAGTTACTACAGCCTAACTGGTACCAAAGAATTCCTTGGCTAGAATATGTCAAGAACATGCTATAGAAGTTAGGTCTACCTGTCCTTTGGACTTTTTCTAACAAGTCTGTAATAAAAGAAAAATGTAAACGATGTAAAAGAAGCGATGTGAAAATGAATCCCTGGTAATATAACAGACAGATTCTTGGACCACAAATGCAAGCTACTTTTGGAGCCCTTCTATGATAATATATCTTATCAAATGGCCAGAAAATTAATGACAAGTTTAGATATTAAATACTGCCCTTACGTAGTTTTTGCATTAGTTGGGCAAGAAATATAACGCCGCTGACAAATGGCCAGCATGTAGAACTGACAATGAAATTACAGTGCATCTGTTCTTTTTCTGTAATGCTTATGTTGAACCTCACAGGATATGGATTCTACCTGTATGTCGGAAACTGCGGGGCAGAAAGTGTACAGCAGCTTTAAGAATTTTAAGAACTTCTACTGAGGTAGTAATTGTTTTCAGTGTAGCAAAACGTTTAACCTCTGTGTGGATAATAAGTAGGGAATTTTGCTTAGCTGAGCAACATATTGTACTGCAAATTTGACAAGCTGGGCAAGATAAATACAGTGTCCATCTAAATTATTTTGTATTGATGATGAATTGCTAAACTGTAGATTTTAAATGCTTATTGTAGGATTGAGTTTTGAATTGCAGCCACTATCTAGTTTTAACCAAACGTGCATGTATTAAAATGTTGATTGTTTTTAGCTGATGTGTTTTATGGATATTTCATCCAAAATAAACATTTTGACGATGACGATGATGATGAGATACATTCCTGCCACACAGAGATTCAACCAAAGCTCAAAAGAAAGAAAAAAAACCAATCACATGCTCCCAAAACTCACATTTCTTCACGCCAACCGGTGGCTAATACAATCAAAGGAACCATACAAATAGGCACAGGGTTGTTTCACGATTCAACCAGCCAATGTGTCCTCTAAGCCTCTGCAACCACTAGCAAGGGCATTGTTCACACCTGAATAACAACGCATCCATGTTAAGCTCACCTCGACCACACAGAATTCAAATCCAGTCACACAGCCACCCAACAACTGACAATGGCCACTGCATGCATGGCACTCAATACTTCTTTACTACAGTTTACAAAAGTACCCTTAAGACCAAGAATGGATAATATTTTATTACCACCATTGTTAGAGAACAATGGCTCACTTCACCTCAAAGAGGCACAACCACGCTATCATCCTTCCAAATCAAAAGGTTCCTCAAATTCCCTGCACCTCATCGTTTGCTTTTGTTACCAGGCAACTCACTCCCACAGGAATGTACTTTTTTGGGCAAATGCTGGTGGCCAGATCCCACTCCCCATTACTGGGCTACATCCCGCTGCTCATTCCTGATGCCTTAAGGCAGATTAGGGCAAGGAAACACTGATCCGGTAAAAATCGTATCAAGGACCTGAACTTTTCTTCTAGAAGAATACAGCACAAATCCTGGGTAGCACTATATTCTACTATCAGCTCACCTTCTGTCACTTATAGTGCTACACTGGTTGCCACCCAACTTTTTTTCGACTTTTGTCCAGTACCTAGTAATCCAAACAGCTGCACAAATGTCCATCCTCATTCCATTCCAGAAGCCATACAAGTTAGAAGTGTGTTATCTGCTGCCCAAATCTCCAAGCATCATGACTTTTTCCACTTCCTGATTGTGTGCATCACCGTTGGTAAGAAGATCCCCATTTCCCCAATCATCCCTTACTATACAGCAGTCTATGCCAATATACAATATTGCCTCTACATGCATTGCTGGATCCAATGGGTAATCTGTGTCAGCTGGTGACAGTATTGTCAACCAGCATACGTTTATGGAGATCTAGACTCCTCTTGCCCACCACACAGTTTACAGCCCCGCCGGCCACCCTGTCCGTTAAAAATACAGTACATACAATTGTTTTGGAATCTGGACAAGCTGTAGGCTAGTCTACCTGTACTTGCAGCCCTGCTCCAGCCCATGCATTATTTAGTATGGATCATGCTGACTGGTGCACTTTGGCACAGTGCCTGCCAATGTGCACATGCCAATGGGCCAATCTATTTGGGTTTTTTTGGGAGGCACACACAGGTAGGCAGTAGTGGCTGGACTCCGACCAAGGTCTGTCCCTGGAGTTAGATGAGAACCCAGGAGTCAAAGCTGGAACACAGGAGTGCTGTGGCAGTGTCCCAGCATTTCTTCTTGGTGCAGTGCTATCAGCCTCCCACCAAATAACTTTAGCAGCTTACTGTTCCCGAATTCCACACTGCCCAAACCTATCTAGATGTGTTGATCCCAGTTTGCTTGCTAAAAAGAGGATAGTGTGTGCCAGGACCAGTGCCATCAAGAACAACTATAAAATAAGTGCTGTGCAGTGCTAAGAGGAAGTCCACTGGAACCAAGATAACCGTCACTGATAAGCACTAATTAGGGTGAAACCAGTCTTGAGTTGTTTGTGTTCCAGTTCAGGGAACACCTGGCCTGACAGTTTGGGCTGTACTGCTCCTATTGGAGTAGGGTCACAGCTGATTTACATATGGTTGGGTCCAAATTGAAGTGGCATGGTGTGCCAAATAATGATGGACTGGCATACAGCTCCTGTAATTACTAGTGAGTGAGATTAAGTCAAGCTTTCTATCCATCACTTTTTTATATACATCGTGTGACACCTCAAGTGTGACGGGTATGCCCAAATGTGGACTTTGTGGTCACTGTGCCAGTGGAGCACGGCTATACCTGACTGATGAGCCCCAGTCAGCACAAAACAAGTCTTAGGTTATTTGTGTTCCGGTTCAGAGGGGACTGGACTGCTCCCATTGTAGTAGGGTCAAGACTGACTTGCATATGTCTGGGTCCAAACTGAAGTGGCATTGTGTGTAAAAGAACAATGGACTGGGATGTGGCTCCAAATAATTACCAGTGGCTGAGATTAATTGAAGTATTCCATCCATTTCTTCTTTTCACTTTCTTGTATAGTTCAATGCAATGCCTTAGGTGTGATAGTTATGTCCTTACGAGGGTCCCAAGTTCACTGATGAGCCACAATCAGGGTGAAACTGGTCTTGGGTTCCTTGTGCTTGTGTTCCCCTTCAGGTAGGAACTGGGCTGGCAGTTTGGGCTGTGCTGTTCCTATTGGAGAAGTGTTAAGACTAATTTGCATTTAGTTGGGTCCAAACTGAGGTGGCATGGTATGCAAAAGAACGGTGAACTGGGATGCAGCTTGAGTAGTTACTAGTGGCTGATATTAATTCAATCATTCTATCCATCACTTTTTTGTATACCTCAGTGTGATGCCTAAAGTGTGGCTTGTATGCCCAAATGTGTGTCCTGTGCTCAAGAATACCAGTTAGGGCAAAATCGGTCTTGGGTTCTTTGTGCTCTGGTTCCGGGAGGACCTGGCCTGGCATTTAGGGCTGTATTGCTCCTATTGGAGCAGGATCAAAATTGATTTGCACATGGCTGGGTCAAACCAGAGGTGGCATGGTGCTTAAAACAATGATGGACTGGGATGCGGTCCTGAGTAATTACCCATAGGTGAGATTAATGCACACATCCTATGTATCACTTTTTTGTATAATTTAGTGCATGGCCTTCAGCACATAGGAAGGGTTGGGTGCTAGGCCTGCTCTCACCTGTCACAGAAGCCCAACTCTATCTGCTCATAGCCTTTGGCTGTGTGCAGGGGGTGTTGGGTGCAAGGGCTTGGCCAGTTGCCTGTGCCCAAAGTGCATGGTCTTTTAGCAGGCATTTCTTTACTTTTTAATATTTTTTTCAAATTCACATATCCTAAATAGGATTTGTGAATCCGGTGCAAGCTTCACACCATGGAGCTTAATGAGAATCACAAGCCACATTTCACTCGTAAAAAACTTCATACTTAGTTGTGTCCTGCCACTTTCCTTCTATCTTTTGTAGTCATGCAATTCCAGCACAGTAGGTTAGTGGTCTCTCCGTTGATATTTTGGACCTTTTGAATTTTCCAATGATCCCTTCATTCTCTGTGGCTTTTTTGGAGATCTGTTTGCTTTCCATTACTATAGACTTGGTTTAACAACAATGCTGAATACAGTTGTATTTCAGAATAATGAATACAGAAATATCATCTGACATAAATAGCTTAACTTAAATACTGTTTACAAATGTACTGTCTCTTTGAGTGCAGATTTTATTTTGTAACTGCAATGGGATGACATCTTTGCACTTAACTACAACCTCCTACGGTCAGTCCCTGCTCCCTACCTGGCCCTGTGCACAATAACTTCTGCACATCACCTTCGGCCGTGCATAGCAGTGGTTGGCCACAAGACCAAGTCCTGCGCCCAACTCGCTGTGGATGCCCAAACCGGTGCCAGGTCTGGCCTGTTGTCTGTGCCCTATGGCTGGTCCATAATGCTTGGCCTTTGGCCAGGTTTTCATTTTTTATGTGTATATAATTTTCAGACTCATGAGTCCTAAATAAGATTCATGAATCCTGTGCAAGTTTCACACACACCCTGAAGTTTCCATTAAAATAGGGAGTTGTATTACTGACAAGTGAGTCCCCGACATCAAAAATGATGGTCAAGAACTGCAGTGCCGAGACAGGTAACATTCTACCTTGCCACCGTTATGGGTGTATGGGATTCTAAGGTCATAAATTTGGCTCATGAATCCTGAGACATTTTGGGCCTGATTTAAGAAAAGTGGTGCTGAACCCAGTGCAGCGCCACTTTTCTTGTGCCCCTTAGTGCCCCCCTAATGTCACCATGTGTGCACCATATCTAAGATACAGCATACTATGGCAGTAGTTAGAGAACTAGCATCAGAAGTTTTTACGCTAGTTCAGAACTTTGAAGGGTTAGCATAAAAAATGTTGACGCTAATCCTGCAAAGCCCATCGAGGCCCATTGTGAACAATGGTGTGCCTCCTTTTAACACCTGCTCTGAGCAGGAGTTAAAAGTGCCGAAAGAAATGACACAAAGAAATCTCTTAGATTTCTTTGTACCATTTTTTCGCCCCCCCTCTAACGGGGGAATACCCCCTTTGCATTCACTATGTCTGGCGCAGGTATAATGTAGCACAAAGGGTTACAAAGTGGCGCAATGCATGCATTTCGCCACTTTGTAAATTTGGTGCAGTGATTTTGGCCTCGTTGGGCCACATTAGCGTAAAAAACAAAGATGCTAATGTGGCACAAGGAGGCGCTAGGGGCCCTTAAAAATGCCCCTTTATATTTTGTTTTTAAAAGCTGACCAAAGGGTCTCCCCTGTGTTGCCTGGGGGTCTGGGTATGCCTAAACTCCCGTTTAATAGGCCATTTTTATCAAAACTTCAGGGCACGGATACTATGCCTAAAATGCTATAATGGCTGCTGCATGATAATTGTTTCTCTTGTGACAGCCAATTGAATCTCTCAAGTCTGCTGTTCCAGTTCTGGTACTGCGGATCCAAAAATGATGACTGCAAAAAATGTTCCTTGTCGAATCAACGTATTTTTTATTTTTAGACATTTCAAAAACTCTTTAAACCTGCTCAGCAACTCTTTAAATCTTGGGCCCGTATTTATACTTTTTTTGCGCCGCATTTGCGTCGTTTTTTGACACAAAAACGGCGCAAACTTGCAAAATGCCATTGTATTTTGTAGGTTTGCGCCGTTTTGCGTCAAAAAGCGGCGCAAATGCGGCGCTAAAAAAATTATAAATACGGGCCTTAATATCTGAAAAACTACTAAAATGATTTACACGAAACCAGTCAACGCATGAGTTCTGAGTAAAATTCTAATTTCATCTCAAGTTTGGGTTTGACTGTTCCACGGTTCGAGTTGTAGATGTCAGCGTAATTGCCTAAGGTAGTTAAAATAGAAAAACACTTCGGGGCATATTTATACTCCGTTTGCGCCGAATTTGCGTCGTTTTTTTCGACGCAAATTCGACGCTAAACTAACTCCATATTTATACTTTGGCGTTAGACGCGTCTAGCGCCAAAGTTCATGGAGTTAGCGTCATTTTTTTGCGTGAACACCTTCCTTGCGTTAATGATATGCAAGGTAGGCGTTCCCGTCTTAAAAAATGACTGCGATGCTATTGCGTCGGATTTATACTCCCGGGCAAAAATGACGCCCGGGAATGGGCGGGACTAAAAAACCCGCATTTGCGCCGGATTTTAGCGCCTGGGTCAGGGCAGGCGTTAAGGGACCTGTGGGCTCAGAATGAGCCCAGAGGTGCCCTCCCAAGCCCCCAGGGACACCCCCTGCCACCCTTGCCCACCCCAGGAGGACACCCAAGGATGGAGGGACCCACCCCAGGGAAGAAAAGGTAAGTTGTGGTCATTTTTTTTTTTTTTTTTGTGGCATAGGGGGGCCTGATTTGTGCCCCCCTACATGCCACTATGCCCAATGACCATGCCCAAGGGACAGAAGTCCCCTGGGCATGGCCCTTGGGCAAGGGGGCATGACTCCTGTCTTTGCTAAGACAGGAGTCATGTTAATGGGGGTTGGGCGCCAAAAGAAAATGGCGCAAATCGGGTTAAGACGTTTTTTTTGCCTCAGCCTGACTTGCCCCATTTTAGGACGCCCAAACGCCATTTTTCCCTACGCCGGCGCTGCCTGGTGTACGTGGTTTTTTTTCACGCACACCAGGCAGCGCCGGTCGGCTAACGCCGGCTAACACCATTCAATAAATACGGCGCCCGCATGGCGCTTCAGAATGGTGTTAGCCGGCGCTAATTTTTTTGGCGCTAAACTGCGTTAGCGCAGTTTTGCGTCAAAAAGTATAAATTTGGGCCTTCTTTCTACCCCACCCCCCCACATTTTAACCTTTTTCTCCTGAACAGATCTTGAAAAAAAATCAGCGTGATGAACCCTAGCTGACTGTGCTAGTAAACTACCAACTTTTCTGCAACTCCGCGGAGTCAACAGTCAGAGGGAAGTCCAAAAATCGCCTTTTCAATGGAAATTGCACCATCATAACTGAATCAAAACCTCTCTCTCCTCCCTCGAACCCTCCACAAACCTGTTATTACCTTGCTCAGTCAGTAACAAATGTTTAAAACTTTTGTGTGAGCACAGTTATCCAGTAGCAATAATTGCTATGCAGGGATCCTCCTTCCCCCCTCCTTGATGCCCGAGGGAACTTTACTACGCCCCTTGGTGAGGTTAGGGTTTGGTGGGCCGGGTGTGTGCGCTCCTCTAGCACTTTCCCTAGCCAGTCCCACTGTTGTTTGCCATGACTGAGGGCAATCTGCCTGAAGTTGCCATTGCCTAATGAACATGAGGGAGGAACGGCTTAGCTGGAGAAAACAGAGACTTCCGTGTTTGTGGGTAGGGACAAATGCAGGAGAAGTAGTCTGACTCCCAAAACGCTCGGGTGGCTTCCAAATCAAATACCCTTGAAGTAGTTAAATTTCCTTCAAAGCTAATTCTCTCTCGTCCTTGTAAAATGTATCTTGCGTATTTTTGTCTATCATTACATGACATTCAATTAGAAGGGCATTAATGGTAGTCAGTAATAGCAGCACATAGCAGAAGATAGATATAATTTTGGTAGGTCTGTAAGATTTCGTCCTCCTAAAGTTTAGAACATTATGCAGATTTGGGATTAAGCACAGCACAGTTCTGCAACATTGAAAATAGTCTTATCTCTGTACAAAGTGTTTTATTGTAAGGTACAAATACAACACAGTAGAAGCCTCAGACTTTTACCGGTGCTCACCTGCTCTGCTATATTACTGAGCTCCGTTGCAATATCCGCACCCGTGTTCCCCAGTCCAACCACAAGCACCTTCTTTCCCTGGTATCCATCTGGGCTCTTGTAATTTCGGCTGTGGAAGTGCTGTCCCTTAAACTTGTCGATGCCTGTGAACAGAGAGGGACATATTGCTTTCTGGGTCCATTATGGTTGGAATGACTGACTCACTTCTGGCCCTCCCTCGCCTTTAGAGGTCCTGTCCCTATTGTCAGAGATATTCTCTATGGAATGAATGAAACTATGTATGCTTCTTCCAGAATCTTATGCTCTTTAGTGTCAAGTGGCTATGGTGCATGTTGAAAGTGCAAGGGCTTCAGACCTCTTCCTAAAGAGTGTTCACAAATATTGGCTGTCCCACACACCAGAATCCAATGTTCTCACAGTGAGATGTTCACCAGTGCCAATTTATTGAGAAGAATCAGGTCTATTCCATCATTGCCAGAAGCAAAAGCAGATGGGTGTAAATGCTTAAATGAATCTCAACCAGAGGTCGAAGTGGGCATGATTGGAGGGGCACGATGAGCCCATCATTTTTTGATAAATGAAAAGCTGTTCCCCTACTTTTGTAAAAGACAAATGTCCCAGTACGGTTAACTCCGATAGTTTAAATTCTTCAGCTAAAGTGTCATTCAGTGAGCCTACTGTGCTGTGAAGCCGAAGCCTGGCACACAGCTAAACAAGCCTCTCAGCCAAGGTGCATGCTTTCCTGAAAGAAATGCAAATATAAATAATGATCTATTGTGCATATGTAAAGGATGTTTTACAAATGTAAAGGATGCTTGGGAGTTGAAACTGGCTGTAATTGACCGAATCACTTGAAGAATTGTGATGACAAAGATTTATTTTTTTGGAGTGGTAGTGCAAGGAATTAACAACTGAGCTGTGCAGTCTGTACTTTTAATTGTATTATATAGCACTTACTACCCCTGATGAGGTGTTGAAGGGAAAGTTATGTAAAATAAATAGCATTATGTGCAGTCTGGGTATTCCTAAAATCCATATTTTAGAAACACCATTTTATCTTTAATCTTTTTGCGCATTTTGAAGCAGTCTATCTTATACTGTGAATAATGAGAGTTTAAAATAATGACTTACATATTCACAGTGCTTTCTGTCATCGGCTGTGACCTCGCAGGACTTAAAATACACAAGTCACTATTATCCAGTGCACCAAGATTTAATTCTGTGGCTTTCTGGTTATACACAGACATCTGCCCTACATTGACTAAAAGAGGTTTCATAATGTACCCATATCGCATTCCCCACTGAGTAACAACATTTTTTCATTTTTCGTTTAAGTTGTGCATTATTTTATATTTAACTACGTGATGTTGAAAGACCAACAAAAAGTTACAATATGTTTTGTTTTTAGCCACACCTTTGACCCTGTCTCCAATGCATGCAGCATCACAGGTCCCATACTTTTTAAATTACACTTCGAACGCTGATCTCAACCTCTGAGGATTCCATTTGTGGCATTTTAAGTCATTCCTTTTGACAATCTGCACTATTGCAGAACGTTGCATACCATATGTAAATGTAAAAATGTAAATTTTGCACTTGTATAGCGCACTACTCACCCGTTAGGGTCTCAAGGCGCTGTACTCATACCGCTATGGAACCCCTCCTGGCTTTTCCCTGTGAGGTGCCCACTCCTGGGCACCCCTGGGGTGAAGCCAGGCATCCAAGCACTGTTGGGGCCGTTGTGGAGATTAAGCAAGCTATTGCCCAGAGTTGCAGAGTGGGACCCATTAATTAGATTAGGCACTGAGGCGAGAATTATCTGGTCCAAGGGAATTGAGCCCAAGACCTGCCGAAGCAGGACTTGAACCCTGGTCTTGAGCCAGATGTCTGCTTCAGGGTCTGCCACTCTAACCATTGTGCCACACTTCTCCACCATATGCAAAACAGTCTCAGCCTTACCCGACAAGAAGTTTTCTAACTTGGGCTGTTATCTCATTTCCCTTCTAAATAGGAACAAATGCAAACTCAGATGCTTTGGCCATGTTTGGCCCAATCCATGGAGGGCATTATGAACCTTGTGGCATACTGTGCCATTGAACTAAACCTTCACGTCACTGATGATTCCCAAGCAGACCGAAATTGGCCTAGAGCTGGTTGTGTTTTCGTCTGAAGGGACTTAGCCTGGAAATCCAAGTTAGACTGTTGACATTGGAACAACACTAAGGGCCATGTTTATACTTTTTGACGCAAAACTGCGCTAACGCAGTTTTGCGTCAAAAAAATTAGCGCCGGCTAACGCCATTCTGAAGCACCATGCGGGCGCCGTATTTAATCAATGACGTTAGCCGGCGTTAGCTGCCGGCGCTGCCTGGTGTGCGTGGAAAAAAACGACGTACACCAGGCAGTGCCGGCGTAGGGGGATATGGAGCTTGGGCGCGAAAAAATGGGGCAAGTCAGGCTGAGGCAAATTTTTCGCCTGAACCCGATTTGTGCCATTTTTTTCGACTCCCAACCCCCATAGAAATGACTCCTGTCTTAGCAAAGACAGGAGTCATGCCCCCTTCCCCAATGGCCATGCCCAGGGGACTTCTGTCCCCTGGGCATGGTCATTGGGCATAGTGGCATGTAGGGGGGCACAAATCAGGCCCCCCTATGCCACAAAAAAATAAAAATAATAATACTTACGGTACTTACCTTAATGTCCCTGGGATGGGTCCCTCCAGCCTTGGGTGTCCTCCTGGGGTGGGCAAGGGTGACAGGGGGTGTCCCTGGGGGCATGGGAGGGCACCTCTGGGCTCCTTCCGAGCCCACAGGTCCCTTAACGCCTGCCTTTTCCAGGCGCTAAAAAACGGCGCAAAAGCGGGCGTACGTCATTTTTTTTGACCCGCCCACTCCCGGGCGTGAATTTTGCCCGGGAGTGTAAATACGGCGCACATGCCTCCGAGTCAATTTTTTAGACGGGAACGCCTACCTTGCATATCATTAACGCAAAGTAGGTGTCCACGCAAAAAAATGACGCAAACTCCATGGACTTTGACGCTAGACTCGTCTAACGCCAAAGTATAAATATGGAGTTAGTTTTGCGTCTGAATTGCGTAAAAAAAAACGACGCAATTCCGGCGCAAACAGAGTATAAATATGCCCCTACAGGTCTGAATTAGTATTTGACAGATGGGCACTCCATCACATATGTGACAGACATCGCGTCCGCATTTTTACAAGTGCATTAGAATTTAATGCTCTTGTAATAAGATGGAAGGGATATACCGTTTACGTTTGTGATGGGTACTCCACTGAGCTATTTCGTCCAGTTTATTACAAGTGCATGGATGTGCAATGCACTTGTTTTAAAGAGGACAGGATAACAGTCACGTTTGTGACTGAGTACCCGTCGGCAAAACTCTAGATCAGGCCTGAGCCTGATCTCCATATGACTGGTCTAGGCTAGAGTGGCATAGCGGGCACAAGAACAATGCACTGGAAGCGACTGAGAATAATTCAACCACTTACAAATCACTTTTTTGTTTATCTCACTTCAGTAAAAGCCACGTTCGGCGCACAGGTACCTAGGAATTACTTCAAAACATGTCCAGGCAGTGTCAACAAAGGTTGCCAGTAATTTCACCTGTGTTGGCCCTTGGTCGACAAGTTAAAGAATAATTCTGTCTTATGATGAAAGACCACAAGGGCCTCACCATTCGTTGCTGAAAAGCAGTAAATGGGAACCCGGGTGTCCCCAGTATTAGAAGTTTGTCCTGGAATGCCCCGATGAGCAGGTACACGCATTGTAGGAGAGTATATTGGCTCGTATTACGTAAATCCAGTTGCAAATCACCAGAGCGCTGTGACCACTAATGCGGGGAGTACAATAAAGTGGGTTTAAGAAAGAGGACGCTGGAGGAAGGAGGTAGCAGGAGGGAGGGCACTACAGAGAGATGGAGAGGAGAGCGGTCGTCGGAAGTAGACTACAACGTTGGGGAGAGAATGGGGTGAGGCAAGCGAGGAGGGACACGTTAGTGTGCTTTTCATTGCATTTGGAATTGGTAGCAGCCTTAAATTAGGGTGCTTGTGAATGCCATTGGAGCGGTCTGCATACTGACCACAACCTCCAGGCCCATTGTACAAGGGGCATTAACTTAGGATCCGCATGGGTGTGCATTAAGGTCTCTAAAACGAACATAGGGTGGACTCATCTTTTAAAAGTAGAAATACAGACTAAAGAAGCCCAGGAGAATTGTACTGATGTCTAGGTAGGATGCCAGGTGTAGTTAATTGGCTATAATACACCTATCAGGTGACAGAGAAAGAAAGGGGGAGGAGAGGGAGCTATAGAAGAAAATAAATGAAGGGGTGAGAGAGGAAGGAAAAGAAAGAAAAGAGAATGGTGGTGGGGGAGAGAAGGGGAGAGGGAGAGAGAGAGGGGCGGGGATTGGCCGGAAATAGGGGTGGAAAGGGAGCAACAGGGAAAGTGGAAAGGCGAGGGGGTTGGAGAGAGTGCGGGGGAGAAATTGTGAGGCAGAGAGCGAGGAAGAGAGAGAGAGAGATGAGGAGAGAGAGCGAAAGGTAAATACGATGAGAAAGAAAGGCTGGGAGAGGGCGCGAGAGAAAGAATGAGAGAGAAAGGAGTGAAAGAATAAAAGTATAGGCGGAAATAAATGGGGAGGAGAAGGAAAGCGGGAGAGACGGAGATAAAGGATGAAAGGAGGGCGACTGGAAGAGAAAGAGATAGAGAAATGGAAGAAGTGGGCAAGATATGGAGAAAAAAAAAAGACAAGTTGTGTAAATTGCTGAAAAGAGGTCGGGGGAGTGAAATGGAGAGAGACGGGGGACAGGGAGAGACAGCTCGAAGAAGGAAGAGGGAATGGAGGACGTCAGCCCGCATGAGCTGTGCTCTGTGACTCGGATGCTGACTTCAGAGCTCAGAGTGAAACAAGGGTGCCGGGATCCAGTTCGACTGTTGCCCCTGATCAAATATACTGTTGAATTTTCAGCAAATCACATGACCTACCTATGCTAGAAAGTAAACAAGAAAGGGCGAAGCGCAGGGCCTGGTGCCCTGCGGCGTGGGGTTGGGGGGCGGGGGGAGGTAGGGGCAGGGACTGGAGAGAGCTCCTCAAGCCCCCGGCAATGCTAATACAAGATGGCAAAGTAAAGAACAGCAACTCCTGCTGCCCGGCGAAAGGCAACTGAGTTGTGCTTAGCAGTTTGCTGGAAGCAACACAGTTGTAAAATGTATTGATTTATTGTTGCGATGTAGAAAATTCCAGGGAGAATGGCGACCACGAGGCTCTGTGTCACTTCACAGTAGAGTAAAGAAGAGGGACAGAGGAAGTGAACCTCCAGGGAAAGAGAAAAGACCAGGAGAGAGCACACAATGGAGATTCCAGAGAGAGTAAGAAAGACGCAATGCTTTTTAAAATTAATTTTCAACAGTAAGTGATTAGACAGCACATATGTTGTCGTATAAAAGAGGTATCCCTCAATCAAGTCAGACTCAATGTATAAATGGTTCAATAACATGAGTTAATCGCAACCCTGTCTAGGTTGCGCAGCCAGAGACCCAGAAAAAATCCCGCAGAGGTAATCTAATCATGGCTGCTGATAAAATTAAACACAGAGAAAGAAAAACACAACAGAAAAGGGAGAAAAGGGAATGTAACAGTTGCTGGCCACAGGTTAGATATGTATTGTGTCCAGCCTACAGTCACGCGGTAAACTGCCCCCTGTCAAGCTCGTGGGGCATCTGAGCGAAGGGTTTCGTTTCAACAGACTTTGATTGCCCAGCTGTGGGAGCTGCTGAGTAGTGCCAGGTCCCAGACTGCAACAGCGCCGCATGCATATGCCCCGTGTAAGCTTACCACTTCACAGAGTTATTGCTTCCCAGTTGGTATCTATGTTTGCTCCTTGTCAGTTATTATACAGAGAGGTGAGACCATCTTTCGGTATTTCAGGCTCTCGCACGGTAGTTGCTCATCATTTTGGTTACCACTGGCACCACATATATATCCCATATTATGCCTGGCATATTCCCTCACATTGTTTTTGCAATGAGCGTCATTACTTTTGCTAAGTCGGGGCCACTGCCGCCTTCCATGCCATGGCTATCCACCTTGCTTGAATAATATCAGTGCCAGATCCACCATCATACTCAAGTATTTATCCCCTGTTTTATGTGGCTGCCACACTAGTAAGCACAGTTCCAGTGTCGGTGTAAAAGTGATGCTCTGTAATCCCATATACATGATGTACTGCCTACCCCTACACATTCTATAGTGTTGGGCTCTCCTACTCTGTTAGTGACAATAGGGGCAATGTGAAGAAGCCCCCACATACATATTGTGCAAGTGAGTGAGTGTTGTGGGGTGAGGTAACTTTGGTGTAAATATTTGAATTGGATGGATAGAAATGTGGGTTTGTAGGACACAATTTAAACAAATTGTAATGATCTGCTCCATTTTTTAGGTCGAGCCTAGGCAGTGCGCAAGCGCTGTCTCTCGACATGGTGTAATCTACATCTGAGGGCTTTAACCATGCCTATCTCATGCCCATCACTTTCATGTGTTTCTTAGCCTGCCTTTCAAAATTCATTTGATTTCATAGGCAAATCTTCACGTTTGTCCAGCCTTGAGGCTGCTTTGTTACCACCTTGCAGACTGACCCTGTTATTTGGATAATTGCATAGTCGGTCATATAGCTTAGTGTGGCGCACAATTTTTTCATTTGCCTCGCTCCTTTCGCGCTGCATGGCCGTATGTTGTTTCTTCCTCTTCCTTGTTTTGGGCATGCTGCTGTTTCTTTGTCGTGTCTGAGCGCTTTGCATGAGGATGTGGAGCTTTATATAGAGTGAACTCGATTGGAAGAGCACTTTACATGACTATGCATATAGTGTGAGCTCGATCGGAAGAGCGCTTTACATCACTACAAAAAGTTACATATATCTCAACCACTTACTTATTTTTATTTTCAAACAACATATTACTCTTGCCTCCCCTCCCTCATAACCTGAATGCACAGTGTAAAACTCTTCATAAAATGGGTGCTGTGCTTAATTTTTCAGCACAGCGCCTGAAAGTAATTTGGGATGTGTGGAATTCAAGTGGGGGTCTCCATCCACCTGGATTGTGTCTGGAGCCAGGGGAGGGGAATCCTGGGCTGAGGAAATTCTGCCAGGAAGAAGAGTTGGATGCTGTAGGAGGGAAAGCCACTCTGCCTGTTGGCTTTGTCATGCTGGCCTGCTGGTTGCTGCTTTTGTCCTGGGAGTGAAAGGACTAGGCTTGGCTTTCTACATCCTGCTTCCAAAGGGTCTCCAAGGGCTTGGACTGAGCTTGCCTCCTGTTAAGAAGTCTCAGGGACATCAAATACTTCAACTGCCAGTACCTGGGCTCTTCTGCTGAGAGTCCTAACTTGACAAGTGGTCCCAACTCCAGTCCCTGGGACCTTGGAAGTGCAAACTGGTGATCTGAAGGAGAAAATCCACGCATCAACGCGCCATGCCAGAAGAATCAACACAGTGCCTGCCCCGCAGCTGGAGAATTGATGCAGTACCTGTCTTGCGGCTGCAGAATCGACACAGCACTTGTTTCACCACGGTCCCAGCAACACAACATGTCTGGATTTTCCATGCATCGTCCCCGGGTGCCAATTTTTCATCAACCTCGCAGTAAGGAACCAAGGCCAGCGGGTCCGGAAATTGACGCATCTCTTTTTCTGCGAGTAAAGAATCAATGCATGACCTCCCCTGCCCCTGTTGCATATCCACAGTCCAGAGGAGAAGGAAAGCTGCAAGAATAGGTCTCTTTAATTCAGCAGTCTAGCTACTATTGGGCAAAGGGGTGTCCCAACCAACGGTGGATGGCCTGGTAGTCGCTGGTCTCTCTCTATAGAAAAGAACTTCAGCGCACTGCCTTCTAAAACCGAGTCTAGCAGCCTCTTCTCCAGAAATAGCTCCATGCTGTGCTCCTCCACACACTCGGGGAAGCCCACAAATCGCACATTGCTTCTCCTTGAGCGCTGCTCAGAGTCCTCAACTCTCATTTTCAGGCACTCTACTTCCATTTTCAGCTTTTACATCTGCGTGTGTATTTGTTTCACTGTGGGGCACATGTTTGTGAGCGATGATTCACTGGTGTCCACATGTTCTTTGAGTTTTTGTTGATAAACTCTAAGGAGATTTACCTTAATGGCAGCTGTGTCTATTTTAGCCTCTACTGTTGTCTTTGTGTCATGGATAGTTTGTAGAATCTTCTCGTATTGATCTGAGTGTTTGAAAAGCATGTCCTTGAGTAATTACATATGCTCCACTGCTGTTGGCAGAGCATCTGACCCCTCCCTATTGTTATCTGGAGGTGAAGAGGGTCTGTTATTCTTTGTTTTAACCATCCTGGTCAGGGCACTCTGCTGGCCCCTCCTCACCACCCACTTAAATGACTCGCTATCTCTTTTCTTACCAATCACGAGAGGGAGTTGCCCTATTCCCTCCCTCATCAGAGTGTGGCAGGACTGGTCTATCCCCTCTCCCATGCTGAAACAGGGTGTCAATGCATGGCTTCCTTTCCCTGCAGCGTAGCACACCTGTGGTAACCCGGCGTCAGCTCTTTCAGGCATTGGATATCAGCCAGATTTCATTGGTGTGCTGTTGTTTTGTGGGTGGTACACTATCACATGTGCCAGTACCACAGACTCCTCCCATGCAGCCCTCAGTAGTCTGCCTTGTGATCAGACCCCTCAGGACCCCCACACATCATGTGTATGTTTCCACAAATTGGTCGCACCCAGACTTACTTTCTTCCCGAGGCTGCGCCAGCTCAAGTATCTTAAGCGGTCTCCATTGCATGCCTCTCTGAGCCGCTTAAGCAGTGGTGTGGCCTCCCAACCTCCACCTTCAGGCGCCTTGTGAGTATGCAGCCCCAAGTGGGTTTATGCTCTCCTCATTCTATTCAGGGTCCTATCATTTGGTGTGGCTGCAGCGCCGCCGCTTCACAGCCTCTGGTGGTGGACGCCTCTAGCTTGCGTGGTCTTCACCCGGACGTAGTTCTGTTGGTGACCCCCTTGCGTTGTGATCAAGCAATTGGGTGTTTGCATGTTGCCCTGTCGGTCCCACGTAGTGCGAGCATACACCCCCACTTCTTCCCAAGCATAGTGTGTGGGCATACAGTCAGCCACATGGCGATTCTAGACACACTCTGAGCTCAGAAAAACGTGTCCAATGCAGGGAGAGAAATAAATCGTACAAACAAGGGTATAAAGAAGTAGGTGAGCAAAGGAGATGAATGTGAGCAGGAGAGAAAGAATGGAAAGTTTGAGAGAGACCAGAGAGAGAATAGGGCCACAAAAACATACTTGACTAAAAGACACCTAACAGAAAGACAGAGACAGGAGAAAGCGAGAGAGAGAGTGTGAGAGTGGTTACAAACAGGTTGGAAAACATGTGCAGAGAAAGACAATGAAGGAGGAAAAGGTGAACCGGAAAGACAAGACGGAGGCCCTGATTACGAGTGCTCTAAAGGCGTACTCATTATTTATTGCACCGGATAAAGTCCAACACCCCTGGGTTTCTAATTTGTCAAGTGCAACATATAGCACCTAAATCGCACCTATTCAGAGTTTTCCCCAGTGATGGGGATAATATACGTTATGCTATTACTTCTCTTGAAAAATGACAAACGAGTGCCCACAACAGGTGAAGACTTTTTATTTTTATTTTGCAATTCACATAGACAAACCACTAACATGTTTCGACCATGAACGTCTTGCTCACAGGTGGGAAAAAGTCTTATTTCTCAGTCATGTAGGAAATGTAACTCCCTCACATCTAGTTACGTTTTTAGGTGCAGTCAATTATAATTACTGGGTCCTTTGAGGAAATGAAGTTCCCTGCTTGTTGGTGTTTTGATTTCATTGTTACTCTATGAACGAAAGTTCCTTATGGGAAAAACACACATATTTTGATGTTAAAATACTACAATTGCCAAGCAACTCATATAAAAATATACCAAAGGAGCATTGGAATACGTATCAAGTAATTACAAATAAAACGACTTGAGATAATAGTTATTGCATCACAGAACATTAAAAACCAAGAAATAAGTGTGAATATGTCATATACATTTGTTAGGATATTGTAACAGGCTGGTTCTACCTTAAAACTGTGTTCTAAGGCAGAGGCTGTGCTTAATGGGCAAACCATGACCATATGCTTTAAAATGTAATATAAGTATGCATATTTCTGTAATGTAAAAAGCAACTTTTCAGAATGCGGTCTGCTCCTATCCTGGTTATGTGTTTTTCCGTCCTTATAATCCTCTGAATTCTGTAACTGGTCCCTGAGGCTTACCCCGCACCCCACTACCTCATGTTTGAGATGTACAACAATATTTGGTCTTGTTGGGCTGCAAGCTCCTCTCTGGACTTACCTGGGAAAGCCGGAATATTAGGATACACGTGATGCCCGGTGCAGACCATGACTGCATCAAAGACGAATGACTCCTGCTTCCCATCCTTTTCTGTGACCACCTCCCACTGGCCGGAGACTGAGTAGTCAGGGCGCTTCCTAACGCTGACCACCATTGTCTGCAAGGAAAACCAATGACGTTTTCTTTTCAGGCAAACATTTCAAGCATTCTAATTGGCTTAGAGTCACCATGGGAACATCTCTATATAAAACTTGTACAAAGGCTGGAAGCACTGCTGACTGCGTATGTCTTCTCGGTGATCACCAGATACTTAAAGTCATCTGCCTGAAGATGATATGGCATGGTCTTTCTATTGTTGATAAGGTGACCAATGAACGTTAAGACCCAAGCACTCTGTACACAGTAAGCTTCCACAACCTATGGACATCTATCATAACACATAGAACGTGCTGAACAGAGCCTTACTCAGGATTAGTCACTTACAAACTACATCTTCGAGCATACAACTGAGTCTTATTTACAGTTTCACAGACGGTATACTCCACCATAGCCATATTCCAAGTGCATTATTGTAATATGGCGGACGAAAAATATGTCACATTTTGACAGAGTAGCCCATATGCTAAATGTTAAATATGGCAATTTGTTGTTAATGTAAACCTTTTTAACATACCAATCCATGAAAAACTCTTATTTGATGTCCATAAATCATGTAAACGCACAAACAACCGAAACCATATGAGCAGAGGGATCCCACTCATTGTTGCAAAAGGCATTTCTCTCTGACAGTAGACTGGGAAAAAGGAAAGTCATCATATTTTCACTTTCACTAATCCCACTATGTCTAATATATATTTTTTTGTGCCGTAAGTTTTATTAATTTGTATTACAATACAAAAAGAGAAAATCTCTCCAGACAAATTACAACAGGACAGTTTGTTGACCAGGGTTCAGGAACATAACTACAAGGGCAACCACAGTGTTCTCAAAAAGCTTTGAGTTAGTGAGATCTTGGTATAGATATCAGACTATGAATTGCAAATTTGCTGTGTACGGTACTGTTGCATGGAAATAAAGGCATATATGCATCTACTGATATTCCTTTAGTGCTCTAGATAATAATGAGTGTTCTCCAACACCAAACTTTACTATGAGAGAAGAAGAATAAAAGAAGAACACAGCCGGTTCCGTGGGTTGTGAGACATAAAGAGAGAGTAAGATAGAAGAGAAGAGAAAGTCGAAGAGGTAAATGAGAAAAGACACAAGAAAGAGGAAAGACAGCCAAGTATCAGGTCACTAGGTCCACGGGGGTCACATTATCTGACCAGGCTAGGTGGAACTGGATGCAGAGGAAGGCCAAGGGGCTGTTACTCTAGGTTACTTGTTAAACTTATATATGCTAAAAAATAGGTTCTAGCCTGTAAGGCATGTGAACAGTTAGGGGAGCCCTATCATGAGTACCCTCTTACCTCTGTTGGGGGATACCGGGGCCAAAATTTACAATACCAGGTGGTATCTCCCCATGATATGACAGAGATTTCAAGCTCTTTTCTCCAAAATTGAGAATTACATGTGGAATTGGTAATACCGGATCCATTTCCTCATATGTCCTCCCTCCCAACTCTGTGAGCATTTACCATCTGCTTAGAGCACGTGGTAAATGCTCCAAGGTTTCTCCCCTGCCGTGAGCAGGTGGAAGGGGACCGGGGACCAGCGGAGACAAGCTATTCTTTTTTAGGGTCTCTCTGTAATCTCTCTTTGGGCTTTTAACTATGCCCATGTCACACCTGTCTTTTTTATTGATTCATGGGCTTGCCTTTTAAAGTCCGCTTGATTTCATTAGTGAAAGGCATGCATACGTTATGCCTTTTCCAGTGTTTAGCACTCCTTGAGCGCATCAGCCAACTACTGAAAACATACAAGGCTCCATGTTTTCAGCATGGTTTCCAGACTACTTTATCTTTTTATTTTCCACACAGCACGATTGCACTGGATTTTTTGTTTTTCAAATTCAGCGCAATCACGCTGCATTTTAAATTCGCGCAATCATGCTCATTTTTTTCCTTTCAATTTGTGTGGCAAGAAAAGTCCGGTTAGGAGTTTACAATGCTAATTGCTGTAACTCGAGCATGTGCGAGAGCCATTGCATTGCAAATGCTAGTTTTATACCGGTGGGAGCTTTTTCTACCCTCCCATGCTGAAATATGCTTGTGGACAGGGGTCAGGCATAACTATTGGGTTTGGAGTTTGAGGAGCTGATAATTACAGGCCTAGATATACTGTAAATCTTGCAGTAACAAGGAATGATATCCCTCTGGGCATACTACTCCAGCTAACTTGTGATAGGGTCCGTGGAGGGAGCAGGAAACATGTTTTGGGGCTCTTATTTGGCCCTGTAATCAAGATGGAAATGTTGTTTGCTTATTTATTACCAAAGTCTTGCTGTTGATGATTTGTTTACTAGGCCAGGATGCATTTCACCCAGCTGTTCCTAAAGAATGTTGGCCTTTCTTCCTTTACATGAAAATTTGACTCTATATCCTTTAGGTTTAACCTCCGCACATCCTTTTTACCCTCCACACCATCCAATGAGTTAAGGGTGTATGCCATACCAACTCCACCAATTTTTCTGTACAGAGGTACCTTGAACTTGATGCATCTCAAGAGATCGAAGTGCCTCGCGTATAGGTGTAGGTACTTGAAGACAAGTGAGCTATGCAGGTAATTGGGGTAATCTTCTGGGATCGGGAGGTCGGGGTAGCACATCATCTCCCGGGAAGCGTTGGTAAACACAGTTCTGTAGATGCTGGCTCTGCCTTCCACGACCTCCTCCTAAGAAGGACACAAAAGATCTGCATGACATACTAAAAACTGTGATGGACTTGTGCCATGGAAATTAACATCTTTCCTCCCACAAACTCTCAGATTGTTATTCAAAGTGAATAAAATGCATTAATTTTTAGCACCCTGTACATGCACACTTTTTTCTTTGCCCACTTTTTATAGAGCTATCCCATTCTGACACCTAAGACCGAAATTGTCTCCATCTCAGGACTCCTGCTGCTCATTTGTCATCATGTAGGAGACATTTTCAATAATGGGAACATCCAAACACTGTCAACCCCTCCCAGATGATCGACATATTTTCCACAACTGGGTTCTTGCAAATGTATTACTACTGTACACAGCCACTCCCTCTAATACGTACTGTTTCAGAGCCTTCGGGAGGTACCTAGTTAATAGCACTTAACAAAATCCCACAGTAGAATAAACAGAAATAACATAGAAATTAATATCCAGAACCTGCCCCCCCACACAAGGTGATATTTTCCTCCATCCTGACCAGTCATCTTTTCTACCTCCCCAACTCGGATCTTTTTCTCAGATTTTACCACTAGGTACCACTGCTCCCCTGAAGGCATTTGAGTGGATAAAAGTGTGGGATTCTAATTGATTGTCCTTTATACACAAACATATCCACAAGAATTGAACTTGGTACAGTCTATTCTTGTTTTAGTTTATCCGCCCTGTTTGGTGAAGAACAGACAAAGGCTGTTTTGATTAATCTGAGTAGCCAAAATAATGAGCAATCAAATTGGTCAAAAGGAATGTCCAAATAAGTTACAGGACTAGGAGATTGCAACTCTTGGCTGTTTTGATGTTTCCCTGGGCAAGGTGTTCCGTACGAAACACAACTGCCTTTGGTCTAAGAATGTTCATAGGTCTAAACATTGTCTTCTGATCTCGGGAGGTCATTTAAAACCCAATCTTTTCAAACAACACCTGAATAGGATGGGCCCTACGGGCATTTTCCATCTAACCTACATACCCATGTAGCCAGGTTTTGAGGATGTTCTCTTACGATACATTTACATACAAATATTTCAATAAAAGTGATTTATATAGTCCCTGGTTTCTGTAAACCAGACATAGTTCCAGCTCTCCCAGGCTCTTACAAAACCCTGACAGAGAAAGGTCCATGATGTAGGTTTGTGGACTTCTTCAGAAAAATCGTTGTAGAGGCAGCAGTATCCCATCTGTTGTCCTTATTGGCAGCAAAGTTTCATCACCAATGTCAATGGCTTACTGGAAAGTGTTCCATATTTAAAAGGACGTTTGCACTCATTGGTGTAACTGATGTTTTGCTTTTTTGCCAGTTTAACTTCATGTTAATTATGATTTGTAGAAAAATAGACCCTACATGTGAAGGTCTAGATCCTTGGGTAAATCTTTGTCATTTCTTAACTTCTAGAAGCTGCTAAAGAGGAACTTGGTAAAACAATAATCTGAGAGTTCCGAGAACATGCAGCCAGCTAGCAGCAGGCGTGGGAGCATCGGGATGTGAGAGGATTTGCTGCTTAATAGTGAAGGTAGCACAGCGACAGGGGAGCTACACTTACAGACACATTTGTAGCAAGATGGGTTGGTGAGATGTGGAGCGCTGCGAGTTGGAGAGTGCAGCCGGGACAAGACAACAAGGTGGTGAGGGCTGGGTCAGAGCTGCCTTCCTAGGAGCTTGTGAAGCGGCAGATACGGCCTCCAGGGTGGTGGCCGTCGTAGAGGGAGAACGGTGGTTGAGGGATGCCTAAGAAGTGAGGAAGGCCTACAGGATCACTTCCAGGGTCGTGCTGAAGGGGAAGAGTGGCTGAGGCAGCATCTGCATGTTGGCCCCAGAGCGTAATCTCCTCCTTGAGAGGTAACAAGGGTACTGCTCACTAGAGTGACTCAGAGAAGCACTGGAGACACTGCCATTGTGGCGGAGAGGGGAGGGTGTGCAACTCTACCCAGCAAAGAGGAGGAAGGTAGGAGGTCTGTTGGGGAGACTAGGGGCTGGTTGATAGAGGGCAGCTCCAATAAGTAAACCAGTTATGCTTTGAGGAGTGTAGTGGGAGCAGGGGGTGAAATCAACAAAGTTGGGCACAAAACTTCCCTGGGCAAAGGAAAGTTGGTCACAGAACCCCTTAAGCTGAAAGTGAAGGCATCTGGAGGGGGGAAGAAGTCTAGAGTCGCTGTCCCTCAGGAAACACCCCTGGTATTACTTGGAAAACTAAGGCCATCTGATCCAGTGAGTCAAGCCCCTGCGTTGAAGAGCCTTGGAGGGAGATCTACAAATGTGTTGTTTTCTAATCAACTCCTTAAGATTACTTCCTCACTTAGATCCTTCTTCAAAGTGTGAAGTAAAGACATTATATGTGGAAAGCCTGTTTTGACCCCGGTATATTTCAGTCCAAGTTGCCGAAGATCAGGGGATTTAGAAGGGAGGCCCCCTCCCACCCTTAGAAATGGCACAGGAAAAGCGCGCAACACTGGAGGCGCAGATTCAAGAGAAGGGAGAGGTCAAATGCGGGAGTACCCAAAATCCCCAGGGGTTAAACCGATTTCAGTGTTTGGCTGATATGAGTGAAGCAGAGGTTAATGCAGTGCTAAAGATGGGGGAGGAGGCAGAAACAAACAAATCCACAAGGTCCATGATGTTTAAAACGCTACCTGGCTCGCAGGGTGGTCATCCGGAATGTATTCTCGGCTCCTCTCACGGGAAAGGCCACACCTCTCAGCCCTCAGTAAATATCGGCTCTCCCTTCACTAACTTTTTGTAACACTTACTTAAGTCTTTTTCCGATGAGGTTAGAAATGTTTTTCCATCTCCTAAGCAAATCAAAGGGACATACAGGGAGTTTGTGAGGGGCTAGCCAAAAAACGAGACTCTCATACATATAGAACCCAGGCTCTGGAAGACTCTGTGGCAGTTAAAAAGCAAATTGAGCTCTAGATAGGCAGGAAATCGACATGTTGAAAATGAGATATAAGGAGAGCCTAAATAAACTGGAATCATTTGAGAACAATGCCAGAAGAAACAACATAAGATTATTACATTTGCCGGAATGGAGTGAGGGGGAGGACATCAAGACTTTTATAGAAGCTTTGTTAAAGGCTAGTGGCATCTGGGAAGGGACAGAGGAAATGCTGGTTAAGGATATTCAAAGGGTTCATTGGGATTCTTCTAATAAATGCCAGAGTGAGACTAAGCCGCGTAATCTCCTGGTGAACCTTCTTACATACTCTGTCAAAGACAGCATTCTGAACAAGGCGTCAACATCGAATTCCCTGAAAAGGAAAAGGCTTCTGTTTTTAAATGAAATCTGACATCGCCCGTTCTACCATGAATATGCAATTGGGGAAAATAATGGACGAATTTAGGAAGCTAATGGCCACAGCCGAGATGAAGTTTCCAGCCACTCTTAGTGTGATGTTTAATAATAAAATGCATAGCTTCAGGGATCACCAAGAGGCTGACAATCTGTTTAGAAGGATTAAAGGTAACCAGGATATTTCGTCTCATTAAAGGGCTCATGGAGCTTCCTACCAGCTCTTGAGAAAATCCCGAAAGCTGTTGTCTTGTTTTCTCTTTTTATTTGTCCCTTTGATGGTTCTTCACTAATCCTCACATTATTGTCTAATTTAGTTAACACCCCGCTACATCCTGGTGTATTTCAGAAGGCCAGAAAGGTCCTTGGGGAGGTTCTCCAGGATGAGGGTCTTGCAGGGCATGGGGTGGGGAGTACTAGGTGGGGAGCATAGAGGGAAAAAACAAAAAATAATTTGTCCTCAGGTATCACATGATCTCCAGGAAAGTGGTTTGGTCAGTACGAGCACTACAAGTAGAATCAAGAATGGGTCTAGGTGCTACTAGAGTTCAAATACTATCCTGGAATGTTCTGGTTCCTTCTAAGGAATAGAAGAGCTAAAATATTCCAATATTTGAGGGAGTCACCAGCTCAGATAATAGTTATACAGGAACCTCACCTGACTAAAGTTGAGTGTTTTGAGGTTTTTAGGTCACAGAAGTGGGTCCAGCAAGTAGTGTGTAGGGGTAAATCATGTCACACAAAAATGGGTGATAATAAAACACATGTTGCATGTTCAATTAAAGGCTGTAAGTTGGACAAGAGTTGTAGATGGGTCATTGCAACGACAGCTACACCCTGGTAGGATATTATGGTCCGCATGTGGATGACCTGGACCTGGAACCCCTCCAGAATCTGTGCCTAGAGCTTGTGGAGACTTCTCACCCAATAGTACTGACAGGGGATTTTAATGTAATTTTAGATAACACCGTGGACAGATCAAGTAATAATAGGTCTAAAACTTGCTCTTACATGAAATCTTACATCAAGAGTCTGATGAAACAGTTGGACCTGTGTGATATTTGGAGAGTAAGGGCAGACACAAAGCACGGGTATATCTACCATAATACAAATATGAGCATTCATTCAGAATTGATTACCTTTTGGTGGACAAGGCAAATAAGGAAAACATTCTTTGCATAAGACGTTTAGTGGCTCACCTATCTGATTGAGCGGGAGTGGATTAGATTTGAAAACTGAGTCAGGTTAAACTACAAGAAGGTGGACTCTAGGTTAAACCCTGTTAATGGATCAAGAGGTGTTAGACAGAATAAGAGTGAAGGCTATGGACTTTTTAGAGACAAGTATTAATTCAACACCCCAGCACATAGTCTGGTATGCCTTCAAGGCTTTTATGAGGGGTATCCTTATCAGTATTCTGCCCAGAAGAGTAGAACATTTAAGAAGTCAGTTGAGAGGTTAAAACAGGAGATTGCCTTCCGAGAAAGTAAACTTCGGGATCAACATCAATTAGAGGACCCTAAGGATGCACTTCTTAAGGAGATTCAGGTTCAGAAGTTCAGTTTGGCCACAGTCCTTGAGTCTAGGGCTACGTGGGAAGTGAAGACGCTAGTGCACTTTAAAATACAGTGAAAATGCAGAGAAAAGTTTGGCTTGGAAAACCAAGGCCGACTTAATGAGGACTGAGGTGAGGGAGATCAACATTTTAGGGCCACTGGGAAACTCCTAATGAGGAACTGGGAAGTGGAAGATGCATTTTCAGATTTTTTGGCTCCCTTTACAGGGACATGAATGCAGGAGAAGGTTAATGAGTGGTTGGAAGGACTTCCAATGGTTAAGCCCTGAGAAAAAGCAAAAAAAAAGTTTTGACCAGGTGATTACCCAGGGAGAAGTCCAGTGGACCATAGATAAGTGCAAGAGATGGAAGGCAGCAGCTCTGGATTGGCTTCCTAAGGGATTTTATATGGCCCTAGGGGATGTAATCACCCAGTTTCTGACTCAATTATTTATGGGGATCCTAGAAGAAGGGTCCATCTCTCTAAGTCATGGGATGAGGCCAAAGTCACCCTGATTCTGAAACCTGACAAAAATCCCACCCTGTGTGAATCTTACAGACCAGTTTCTCTCTTCAGCTTCGAATATAAGTTCTTTGCAAATTAATTGGCTAACAGATTGAGTAACATGGTGGGATTGGTGATACTGGATGATCAAAAAGGTTTTATGGAAGGGAGCTAGATGCATGAACTGACCCATAAACAGATAGGGGCTATAGATCTTGCCCTGGTGAATAAGGTGCCACTTGCCATTATAACACTGGATGCCACCAAAGCTTTTAACAGGGTGAACTGGCAATACTTGAACACACTCTTAGGACATTACAACTTGAGGGACAAGTTTTGTGGGGTAATACGTGAGATCAATAAAGCACCCTCAGGTAGCATTTTACTAAATGGCAAATTAACTGTGGGCTTTAATATAACAAGAACAACTAGGCTACTATTTATCCTGTATATCGAGCCCCTAGCCTGTGAGATGAGAGAAGAGAGGGGTATAATGCCCTTCAAGAGCGGCCTCTGGAAAAATAAAATTTCTTTTTATGCTGATGCTGTAATTATGTATGCAGCAGTTTTAGTCCCCACTTTAGCAAGTCTGGATCGGTTGATATCTGACTTTGGGAAAGTGTCCAGATATGAGGCAAAGCCATTAAGCAATGAGGCAATTGGATTCAGCTAGCCTGGCTGATGAGGGGTGATACCCCGAAACTGGTCCTAGGATGTTTGTTTCCAGTCCAGGGAGGACCTGGTCTGGCCATTCAGGCTAGACTGTTCCCATGGGAAACAGGGTCAAGAGTTATTTGCATATGGCTGGGTCCAAACTGGGGTGGCATGGTGAGCAAAAGAACAATGGATTAAACCCAGATTTGTGATTGGGTGTGAGTGTTGAAAAGTTTCAGCACTCCTTCCATCATCCTTTTGTGTTGCTGGAGTAAATTTAATTAACATGTCCATCCTCCCAAAATTTACTTTCATTTTCAACACCATCCCCCTACACATTAGCAGATACTGGTTAGAAAAAATATGTTGGCGAATAAACTCCTTTATATTGGCTTCCACAGGTTCAAGAATCTCAAGGAAAAAACTTTGTAGGAAACGCAACAAAGGAGTATTGCTGTTGCCAGACTCTCAAGTTTATGCTTGGGCCTTCAAGCTTATAAATTTCAGGTCCTTACTGACCGATTTAGGTGAGTCAGGGGACAACTACTTGATTAAAGAAATGTTGACAGGTGTAAAGGGGGAGATTTCAAGTTCCTGAATAAGTCTGAAGACATGAGGTACTTCAAAAAGGTGAGGCTAAAAGTACTGTGAGTGGCGGCACTGCTCTGGGCACAGATTAGGCGAGAAACAAGTCTGCGGTACTACAGTAGGTTTGCCCCAGTATGAGATTCCCCAGGCACCACTGAGTGTTTGGAGGATAGGATGGAAATCGGGCTTAGGGAAGGCAGAATATCAGAGTAGGGTCAGTTGCTCCAGGCGGTGAAACTCTGTTCTTGGGAGGAGTTTCAAGTATTGACCAAGGGATCCATCTCCAAATTTGTTTTACCAGCTGAATAGCTGGACCCAGGCTCTGGGGGAAAAGAATAGTGGTACAAATGAGGAGGAAGAGCATTTGGTAATTAGGCCTCAGTGAAAGAAAGAGGTGTCCGTATGGTATTGATTAATTTTGGACTTCATTGATGGAGACTTCTGCCTGCCCATGAAGCTGTGAGGACACCACTTGCTGGAGTCACAGATTAAAACATATATGACAAGTATCTATGGATACTCTTTTAGCACGATAAAACCTGCCTTTTTGAGAATAAATCATTTGTTCTCCCTCCTTAGAGTGTTTGGACACCTAGGAGAATGGCCAGGCTGCAAGGGCCGGAAGAGGCCCTCTGCAGGAAGTGAGGTCTGCGTGATGCAGATGACTTTCATATGTTTGTGACCTGTATACAGCAGTTCTGAGGAGAGGTTGGTAAGGTCGTGAGGGGCATATTTCAAAGCTGCATTGAGATGAGCTCTGAGATTATTGTTTTTGGATGTATGCCAGAACCGGGATTACTTCAGGGTAACAGCAGCAAACTGTTGTTTTATCTAATTCTACAGGTGAGAAGAGAAATCTGTAAGTAGTGGATATCTACTTCTGGTCCTTCTACAGCTAATGGTTGTGCTCAGTTATATGTGTATGCAAGATAGACTCAAGTTGGGCCCATGAAAAAAGAACTAGAATGTGGGCCCCTTTGATAACATGGTTGGGAGGAGAAAATAGGGAGAGCAGCCCAAGGGCAAGATAGATGGGTTTATGAAATATCTGGCTGCCCCTATTGTCCGATAGTTATGCCGACTGGGTTTTCAGTCACTGTGTCAGGCAAACCTTAGCCTCTAAACGTCAGAAACTTCGTCCCCAACTGAGAAACTTAGCTCTCTCTGGGGTCAGGAAAGAGTGGCGGGCGTAGATCTAGGTGGTCAGTCGAAAGTAAGCGTGGCGAATGAAGACAAAAAAAAAAGAATAACCTAAAAAAACACTTTATTTCACAATATCACATTATCTGGCTTACTTTTAAAATTCACGTACAGGTCCACATGCCATCAGTCTATCTTAAAGGGTTAATGTGTGTCATTACTTTTTAAGACCAGGAGACGATCCCTCTGTGCACTCAACTGCTGTAATACACGCAAATTATTGACTCAAAGCTGTTGATTAATATTACTCAAACTATAGATGTCTTTTTGTGGTCAGAATATTAAACACAGTATTCTCATGTCTCTTTCATAGGCCACTGAATTGCTGGCAAAATATTACTTTTTCTTTCAAGAAACCATCAGTGGCACACCTGCAATTAATGCATCCAGACCATGCTTTAGTGCTTGACATTCTCTTGATAAAACAAAAAGAAATTTAGGCAGGTATGGGTATTGTTTCTGCCCCACCACGTTTGGATGCAAGGAGACCTCAAAAGGAGTTTGACAGAGGGGGACTCTCACCATACACTTTGCACTGGTTTTTTTATACTCACTACATGAAAGCTAATTCTGTGTATAGGTTTCACCATGAGGATGGATGTTGTGTCATTACTGTTTTTTGCTGTCAGGTTGTAAGTGGAACCAGTGGTAGCGCTGGAAGTTCTCACACATGAGACAACCCACGAGAAAACAAACTCAAAAAGATACCTCTTGGTAATATGTAGAAACTGTGGAGTTTGAGGACCCATAATGGCCACATTGTTTTGGTATTGAAGATTATTCAGTAGTTTGGCATGGCTCCAAAAGAGCATATTCAGCAAAGAACTGATGTGAGGTAGCACAAAAATGTACCTTCAAAATATTGTTTTCCAATCATGAACTAAATAAAGAAAGGTTTAACCTCATACCCTTGCTATACAATGCTGTGTTGCATTGCAATGCTGTTGAGCTGTGCTCTTCACTAACCCAGAAAATGTCTCTCTGGATTGAGTGCCATTGGTTCTTGCTACTCTTGCGCTTTTTTTCTGAGGGCTGAAACCTGTCATCATTGCAGAAATAGGCCTAAAGAGTTTCTTCGTTAGGCACGGCTCAAAGACGTTTGTGACTGGGCACTGCTGCCCAGTTGGATCTAACACTTAAAGTAGCTTAACTACAAATCCCAAAACAATTGCAGATGGTCTTATCAGCTGCACGTCTTGATTTCTACATTATAAGTCCAATGGGACATAAACATCCTCTGCAAAGTAAGAGATGTCCACCCCTGCCCTGAGTGCCCAACTGTACTGTTGTCTGGATCCCTGTTGGTGATTGTTTTGTCATAGGTGAACACGCATCATGTTAAGCTCATGACATACTCCTGTCTCATGGAATCCAATCTTATCAGACTGGAAGGGGCACCCACAGCGTTACCCTTATAGGGGTGGAAGGCTACTGCATTCACCAGGAGTTAAGCAACATGAATGCAGTAGTGACAACATAGTGTGTAGTGACCAGTAGTACTGAATAGGACCTTTTTACCCTGTGTCACTGAAGTGAGGATTGCAGGCTCACTCACCTTTTTAAAATGTTCTGCTGCTGTGTGCTTTACTCACCCTTGGCCTAAAGTAGGTAGATTTAGAGTGCTATGTAGCACAGGAGTTGTGGCTCAACATTAGTTATATGTGTGCATGGGAAAGGGTACAGTACAAGCATGGAGCAGTACTATGCAGTACATGTGGGTTAGTACACGTGCTGGCTTAATATGTGCTGAGAGGAATACAGTACATGACAGATGTAGTGCTGTGCAGTGTGTGTCTAGGGACAGCATGTGCTGGGTGTATTTGTACTTGTGTGAAGTACAATACATGAAAGGTGAAGTTTTGTGCAACGTGCACATAGTGAGTGTGTGTGCTGTCAGTGTGTCTGTAAAGAGCAGGCCCTGGTTAAATATAAAAGCTTCAATGCTGAACTGTGTGTGCAGGCTGAGTGTATGTGCTGGATGTATGTGTACATGTAAGGATACAATGCATAGAGGTAATAGTGCTGAACTGAAAGTATGCTATGAATGTACACTGAGTGAGTGTGCCTAAAATGGTACATTAGATGGGGGACCCTGGCTTCTGTTTTGGGAAGCCCAGGCCTGTCCGGTGAAAACGTGAGATGGAGAGGAATCCCTCCAAACAGATTTGTGTATTGCTTCATTTCTGTGAGCTGGATGGGGTCACACTGGAGGGATGGAAGAGACTCCCTTTACATCTCAAAGGACTGTTTTTTGATTCAGTGATATATCACAAAGAAGGGACCTGGACACATCTCAGGAAAGGAGGTGGGGGTTTAAAAATAATCTTAAAGAGTAGGACTGGGGGTCTGGGATTAACTCTTTGATGCACATACCACTGTGGCTGACATTCACATGTAAACTCTGGTCACTTCCATGAATTATGTTGTAGAAAGCACGCTTTGGAGTCATGCCTACTGTGGCAGATCTCTTTTATGAAGGAAGATGAAAAGAACAAGTGCCCATTTCAAAAGAAGCAGAACCCCTACATGAAACTTTAAAGACCCAGACTGTAAATTTCATTTGGTGCCTGGAAAAGGACAGGGAGGTGAGTCCCCAAAAATGTTCTACCTAGCAGCCAGATGGGTTATGTGAGAAGGGGAAGCTATGCAATACTTCTGCCTGTGACCAGGACTCGGGGCCAAAGCCTGCTAGTCTCTCTGCTGGGTGATGGGATATCACCCCTTGGAAATCAAGACCTTCTGCCCTGAGCCTGGAACACCACTGCCTGCCTTCTTGCCAAGGCCGGAGTGCCCTGCGAAGAAGAGGACAGCACTGGAGGGAGCAACGTACAGTGAGGAACCCTACCATGAAGACTTCCTGTGTGAGGTGTGAGGATTAAGCTGTGCAACGATCGGACAGAAGCCCATGTGGAAGACTGTTTTCAGTGACCTGCGTATGCCAGCAGAGGTCCACCACAATCTGTGCCCAGTATTGAGTGCTGTGTGGAAGATGCTAAGACCACACAGCCTCATTGCAGTGAGCCTGTATGCCATTGGGGGCCACCAGTAAATTCATTGGGCTAGAGTGTGAGAATTTTGTCCTCCATGTGCACGGAAATTGCACTGAAGATACTATGCACCAGATAGTTAGCAACACTGCAACCCCATCTGCCAGAAGGGGCTGCCGGTATCTCTGTGACCAACTGTATGGTCCGTGGCCTGGATGAAAGGATTACTGCCGTGACCAGCAGGTTTAGCCCGCCCTCTGCACCTGACCGTTTCCCCAAGGATCATAGGATGCTGGTGAGGATGTTACACCATCACTGGAGCTCCAGTCGGGAGCCAAAGAACACCTCCCCTTTTTGCTAGGGCAGCGCAACTTACCTTTTGTGTCCACCTAGCGGAAGCAGCTCTGATAACTGGAATCGACCTGCAGCGCTGCTCAACAGGAAGAGCCTGCGCTGCTGGGTGCTGCTCCATCCATCGTAAGCAGCCCAACCTGCAAGTACAAGAGCTGGACTTGGAAGTGCCCAAAGAGAGGGCACCTGTTGCACCACTGAACACTGTCACACCACTGGAGTGGGTAAGACTGACAGAGGTCCTTTGAGGCTCCTGGATATTCACTGTTGAAGGTGCTCCAGCACCACAGACGCTTTTGACTTGAATCCTGAAGAGTCAAAATGGAATTCTAAAGTACGGCCTAAAAGTTTGCATTCCCTGATGTGACCACCAGTGAATGGGGAATAACCCTGAACATGTTACATGAAGGAGCATGGAACAGGTATTTGCCTGAAGACTAGTGCCCCTGACCTCAAAGGTTATTGTTTTGTTACTTCTGAATGTTGTATTCCTTTTCATGTGCAGGGTTTGAAATAAAATGCTACTTCTTATAAAAGCAAGTATTTGGTTGGACACTGGTTTACTGTTTGTACTGTCTGCACTTTGAGCTATGAGTCATTTTCACTGACCTGTATCTACATCTCCCACAGGAGAACCTTGACTGTTTGACCACAGCTACCACTGAGAAGCAAGTGCAGAAGAGGTACTTAGTCCAGTTGAGCACGTTCCATAGTAGGTCAGGCCCCAGGATATCGGGCGTAAATGGCCTCAACCACCACAGTTTTGGACCAGTAACCCCTACATGCCCTGTGGCCCTCTGGGGTTCTGACAGGGATACACTTAGTAATTCTACCTTTTGGTCCCTTATGGAATGGCCTTGTGAGGGTCTGGGCTGAAAGGGGAAGCCCTCTGAGCTGCTGTTTTCATCATAGTAGGAGGCTTGAGCCAGTGGTCCTGGGGCAGATATCAGTCTCGACTTGTCCATATCATGGCCCACTTTTGTGCTATACTTGAGGTTAAGAAATGAACTGACTGCCTTACACGAAATGTGGACCTCAGGATAATGAAGAGCTACCTTGAAGATTTTACCCTTAAATCCTCCGAGTGAATCATTAGTTTTATTATATATGTTCTGCAAATTAATAATCTATCCGTACATCATCAGGCACTCTATCATCACCATCTCTTGGAAAGGAACAGACATTGGCCCTTATTATGACATTGGCTGTCAGCTGACCGCCACACCAGTAATGGCGATAGTACTGTCACCAGACTGGCGGTGAAAACCGCCAAATTATGACCATGGCGGTGATCCCTCCCATAGGCAGCCAAAGTACCACTTAAACCGCCAGGGCGGTTCGGCCATGGACCACGGTGGTTGCGATCTAAGACTGGCAGAACACCATTCCCCACCCACCATAATATGACATAGCAGACTGCCAGGATTTCTGGGGCGGGACCACCACCACGAAAAGCCTGGCGGAAACTAATCATATAAAGGAGACACTCACCTCCAGGGACACAGAGAAGTCGGCGGGTGCCATGGAACCCGAACCTGAATCCCTGCTGATGCTGTACCACATGATGGCAGTCCAGGAGCAGCAGGGCCACTGCCGACAGTGAGTACAGCTGCCTAGCACAGAAGGGCGGGAGGGGAGAGTGACACACCCACATGCACAACACACACCCTACACACATACCACACACTGAGAACAATCTGCAGAGAAATCCAATAACAACATAAGCCAGAAGTAAAGAAAGCCAGGACACATACGTTTGGTCCAACCACTGTATTCCGGTGGGAATAGCGAGCACAATAAAATAACTATATACACAAAGGGCCATTGGCCAGTCTAATGTTCTGTACAATCCACAGGGCAACGTACAAGGCCCAACTTGACTCCTGACAGCCCAAGTCACTCCACTGGGCAGGGACATCTTGATGGAAGGCTGGCACCTCAGGGGGGGAGGAGGTGGGGGGAGTTTTCTTGGGAGAGGGGTCCTTGGACTTGGGTTTAGGAGGGGGCGGGTCCTTGCTCTTTTGTTTAACGGGCGGAGGAGTGGGCTTGGAGTGGGGGGTTGGAGTGGCAGTCTTGTGCCCTTTAGTGGTAGGTTTAGCTGCAGGGGGAGGGAGATGACAAGACTGGGAGGGGGAGGTACTGGGCTGGGGGAGCTGGAACTTCCTTTTCCGGGCAGGACAGGAGGGGAGGAGGAGGGAAGAGGACAAGGCAGGCAAGAAAAGGTTTCTTTGGTTCAATGGGGTGGGTTGAGGGAGCAGGTTTGGGAGTGGAGGTAGAGGGAGTGGTTGTAGGAGGAGTAGGTGTTCTGGACTGGGTTGCAGGTGCATGTACAATGTGCATGTGTGAGGTGGATGGCTGTTGAGTGTCTGAGTGGGAGCATTTATGTGTTTTTGGAAGGGGCAGACAGGGTGGGAGAGGACAAACAGATTGAGAGCATGCATGTTGTGGTGGTGTCTTCAAGTGAGGTGGGTCTGTTGCATGTCGTTGTGATGGTGGTGACTGCGCATGTGGTGAATCGGGTGCTCATCTGCGTGTCTGATGTTGTGGTGACTGTGGGCAAGGCTGTAAAGGTGGCAGGATCTGGGAATGAAGATACAGTGCTTGCAGGTGTGAGTGCTGATGTGACTGTGAGGGAGGAGGAGGAAGGGAGACAGTGGAGGCAGTGGATGTTGTGTGTGCTTCTGTGTGTGTGCTTGTGGTGTGATCTGTGGTGCCTGTGCTTGTCTGTTTGAGTACTGTCTGTTGTCTTGGGCGAATGCTGGTCTGATTGTGTGCTCGGGCTGGGTGGGGGAGAGTGCTTTGGGACTGGGAACAGGTGATTGGAGGGGGGGACGGAAGAACCAGGGACACTGGCTGCCCTCAAAGAGGAGGCCAGAGCCTGAAACGATCTCTGTAGGGCAGCCAAGCCACTGTGAATACCCTCCAGGTAGGCTTTGCATTGCTGCATCTGGGATGCCAGCCCCTGGATGGCATTCACTATGGTTCACTGCCCTACAGAGATGGATCCCAGGAAGTCAATAGCCTCCTCAGTGAGGGCAGCAGGGCTGACAGGGGCAGGGCCTGAGGTGCCTAGGGCGAAGGAGACACCCACCCTCCTGGGTGAGCGGGCATGGGCAACTGGGTGGAGGACTACTGGGAGGGCGGTGCTGGTATGGAGAGTGGTGGAAGATGATGTAGCTGGGTGGTCCCAGACGGTTCCGCCACCACAGGGAGCTTCCATTGGAAGAGGAATCAGAGTCTGGTGTCATAGCTCCTGTCTTCCCCATGATCCTCCCATCACCCTCCAACCCACTGGTTCCCTCGGCGTCGGTGGACTCTGCCTCCTGGATCCAGTGGGCTGCAGCTCCCCCACTCGCCAGTGCCCCTGCTCATTTCTCAGATGATGCTTAGATGAAGCACAGGGTCAATTACAGCAACAACAGCACATATGGCATACACATCACAGTTACTCACTGGGACTAACACTGTGCACTATGAACCACAATACCAAACCATTGCCTGGGAACAACAGCAGAAATTAACCCAAACACTACCATCTGCACACCTACTGGGACTCACTAAGTCATGTTTGCCATGGTATGCCAGCTACTTGTCAATACCAAATGTACCTACCACTCCTCATTGATAAACAGGACGCTACAAGATTAGTTAAGTGAGCATTTTGGGCCATCCACTGACTAAAACCTTGAACCCATACACCATGGCAGGCATCAAGAATAAATCCCACACAGTGTATACTCACCCCCTTGTGGCTGCTGTGCTGCCCCGAAGAGCCCATACAACTCCGGATTGGCCACCGCTAGTGTGAGGGCCATTAGGGGGGTCAGGGTCCGATGGGCATCCCTCCCTCGTTGGGAGGACATCCCCAGCTGGGCCTCCGCAGTCTTCCTGGCCGAGCGTCACAGGTCCTCCCACCTCTTTTTACACTGGGTGCTCTGCCAGATATGTACCCTCAGGGTCCGCACGTCCTTGGCGATGGCACGCCACAACCCTTTCTTCTGATGGATGTTGACCTGCATAAGGAACACAGACGAAAGGACACCATGAACTCAACACTCCATTCTGTTTCCGCAATGGCTTACATACTGCATAGATCCTACATTAACCTCACAAATGACTCCTATCTCTGCATACACATTTCATGCAGCAAAAATACACTCCCCAAATGACACACTGCCAGCACACATATACATCTCCATAGAGCCATGTTGCATCCAAATTATCCAAAAGGGGCTCACCTGTTGATCTGAAGGCCCATTCAACTGTCCTTACAAGGGTAGGACCCCATCCACAATCTTCTCCAATTCCTCCGATGTGAAGGCTGGGGCCCTATCCCCTGTAGCACGGGCCATCGCGGGTTCCAAAAACAGGACACAGCAGCACACGCAGTGGAGGTGTTGATATGCGGAGAGTCAGGAATCAAGTGAAGTGGGATAGAGAATATGGCGGTAACGTCTGCAGCGGTGTACTCCGTCACCGCCGGTGGTGATCATCATTGGTTCCTGTGCCCCATAGACTTCCATTTTAACCAATGAGGAGTTGCACGGCAGTGCAGACTGCCTTCCGCCATGACGCCAAACGCTGGCGGTTGCTAGTTCCTAATGTTGGTACTCATGGTGGCCAATCTAATGTGCGTCATAGGTACCGATGGTAGACACCAAGACAATTCCAGTCCGCTGCATACTTTGGTTTGCTTGTAGACTCTGTCACTCAAATTGGATCTCATACCAGTGCACTGCTTGTAGTTGAGTAGTTGACAGGGCATTTAAAATGGCATGCTAGTAACAACGACACACGACTCCGACTAAATCTGTGAGACACAATGGCTAATGAAAAGTACTGGTATTTTTCAGGAAGTCAGTTTGCATGTAGAGGACAGTAGTGCAATTTTCAATCATTGTTGGAGCATAACAGATGTGACTGCTCTGTGTACTATGATATTGTGTGTCAATCTTTCCTGTAGACACACACCTCTCATGTCTGGTTTACTTAGACACCAACCACTACCACTGTGGAGGAGGAGGAGGAGGCAAGCACCCGTGTACAGACCTCTAGTGGACTTCGCTACACTGGAGGAATGGCACATCATAATGACCTATCGTCTGGACAGGGCCACAATTACTGAACTGTGTCAACAATTGGAGCTAAATCTGATTCATGGTATCCGTAGCACTACAGCAATACCCCTTGCAGTACAGGTACTGTCAGTGCTCCACTTCCTGGCAAGTGGTTCCTTCCAGGTGACTGTGAGCTTGGCTGCAGGAATGTCACAGCCACTGTTTTTGAATGTGCTGAAAAGAGTATTGGCTGCCTTGCTGAAACACATGAGCAGCTATGTCTCATTCCCCAAAAGTGAAGATTTGCCCACTGTGAAGGCTGCATTCTACACCATGGGACACATACCACATGTGATTGGGGCTATTGACGAGTCCCATATTGCCCTGGTCCCTCCCAGTTCAAATGAGCAGGTCTACAGGAATAGGAAGAGTTATCACTCAATAAATGTCCAGATGGCGTGTTTTGCAGATCAATACATCTCCCACTTTACTGCTAAGTTTCCTGGATCTGTGCATGATGAGTATGTGTTGAGGAATAGCAGCATCCCACGGGTGATGGCACCACTACAGAGAGAGAGAGTGTGGCTCATGGGTGAGCTTGAGTTTTCACCCAGTGTATGTCACTGTATGTTACCTGAAGTTGTATTCTGTGCCATTGTACATGAGTAATATGTGTCTCTCACTACTCCCTGGTGACTCCGGCTACCCAAACCTGTCTTCGCTGTTGACCCCAGTGAGGAATCTGAGGACGGGGCAGAAGATCGGTACAATGAAGCACATGGGCGTACCAGGAGGATAATTGAATGCACTTTTGGGCTACTGAAAACCATGTTCCAGTGCCTCAATGTAACAGGTGGATCCTTACTCTGTGCTCCTGGGAAGGTCTGCCAGATAGTGCTGGCTTGCTGCATGCTGCACAGTTTGGCCCTCAGCCGCCATGTGCCATTCCTGCAGGACACATCTGATACAGCAGTACTTCCAATGACACTCAGGTAAGTCTGAACTTCTGTTCATACCTCCATTACACTTAAGTACTGTATGGCTTCTGTGTTGTCCAAAGCACAACACAGAAGCCATACACAGAACACAGGTGTGCATTATGTGACCTGACACTGTTTCATCTGTGGTCAGTCGTACCAGTGTTTTGGTGATAGTGAACAAGCTTATTCTGCTGAAGCAATGTGTCAGTAGTTTAGCTTTCTCAGATACATGGCCACTGCAAACTTTGTCCTCATCCCATACAGTACTTAGCATGTGTTACTAGGAATGTCATGTGACTTACAAAGTACTTACACAACCGCTCAGTGACTTCAATTTCCCTGACAGTGTGGCCCAGACATGGCATAACTAATACTGTGGCATCTTTTGTGAGGGCCTGAAATGGGTTGTTTCTCCTCACTTATGGTGTTTGGAGTCAACTGTTGTGAAAATTACTGAGTATAGGTGACCAGCTGAATGTAGGCTGTTATGTTACAGGGGTTCATGTTGCTCTACTCCCTTTACTTCTCATTTGACTGTCACTAATGGTTTTCCTTTTTGCATATGTTGGTGTGGTCACAACTACAAACTAATGTGATGACTACAGACTGCTTTCACACATTTGCTGTATGGATTCACATTTTACAGCACATTTGCACAGGATTGTGCAGGTCAAGACATTGCATATTGTAGCAAATAAAGCACAGAAAGTTCTGTTGTGTTCAAGTGTGTTCATTGAGGTGACAGTAAGGATTTGATAGTGCAATGGTATGGGGTGATGGTGGATGAAATCTTCAGTGTAGTGGCCCAATTGGTTTGTTGCACAAGTCCAGTATCCACAGGGCCATAGGAAAAGGAGCAATGGCAGCCCAAAGTGAACAAGGGGTCTCAGTGGCACACAAGGGAGCCATTCAGGAGGGGCTAATTTCCTTGGCGGTGGTTTGGGTCTTGGCTATAGTCTCTGGTGTCTGCCTGGGTCACAGGGAACGTTTGCGGGGTGGTTCTTCTGCTGCAGAGGGAGAGGTGCTGGTGGCCTGTGAGTCTTGTGGCAAGTCCTCCTGTCCAGTAGCTGTAGCAGATGTTGAAGGCTGGTGGGTACATTGGCTAGTGGAAAGGGCCCACTGATGTGTTGTACACTCATGCATTATGTTGGCCATGTCACCCAGCACCCCTGACTGCAATGGAGGCCGTGTTAGCATTGAAGGCATGCAACCCCTGCAGCTGCTGGTTCTTCTCCAAGATAGTAATAACCTGGCCCATCCTGGGATTTCTGTTAGGCTCCCAGGACATGCATGAGTGCCTCCAAGGCACTCAGTTCCCTGGGCTGGGCTTTTCCTTGGCGTACAGCTAACATCCTACTGGCCCTGGTCCCCTGTGCCTGTGTCTCCTGAACTGGGTGCCCACTCCCACTAACACCAGGACCTTCATCGTCTTGCCTGTGTGGTGTCGACACTGGTCCCTGTACAGGTGGGCACACTGTTGATCGACCTGTCCTGGAGACGGAGGTTTGTGGACGTTGGGTGGCTGATGTGGTATTGGAGTTGGAGGGTGGGGGGCATAGTGGTGGACTGGGTGTTGGCTGTGGTACCTGGCTGACCAGTGGTCCAATACGGGCCAGGGAGATCATCCAGATCGAGACGTCCAGAGTTGGTGTCATCACTGAGGGCTTCTTCTGGTGGAGGACTAGGTTGCCATGGCACATGTTCCCCGCTTAGATTGGCAGGGGTACCTGTGTACATGTATGAGATTTATTACAGTCATTGTCAGTTCCATATTCAGCATTTCTGACTTTCCCTATGGGATGGGTGTTGTCCTTCCATCTTTTGTTAGTGTATGGTGATGGATTGTGTGATTTGTAGTGCTACATGCTGCCCATGCGTTACTGTTGTGTGTGCATGCAGAGCTGGGAGGGGTGTGCTTGCAGTGGGAAGGGCATGCAGGGGTACACAGTTGAGGGTGGTAATGGGGTGCTTCTTTGTCTGGGATGGAGTGGGGTGAAGGGAGTCATGGTGAGGGGGTGACATGCCATGCAGCTATCGGTGGTGGTGGGGTAGTAATATTGACTTACCAGTGTCCATCCCTCCAGTGATTCCAGTGAGGCCCTCTGGATGCAGGATACCCAAGACTTTCTCCTCCCATGCTGTCAACTATGGGGGAGGAGGCGGGGGTCCACTGCCAGTCTTCATGATGGCAATTTGGTGCACGGAGGCCACTGCACGCACCTTTCCCCGTAGGTCGTTCCACCTCTTGCGTATGTCGTCCATTGTGTGTGGATAGGTTCCCACGGAGTTCACCTTAGCCATGATCCTCTGCCATAGCTCCATCTTCCTGGCTATGGATATCTGCTGGACCTGTGCACTGAACAGCTGTGGCTCTAATCTGACAATTTCTTCCACCATCACCCGCAACTCCTCATCTGTGAAACAGGTGTTCTTTTGTGGGGACATGCCTATTGTGTAGTTGGTGTAGTGTGTGTGTTGTGCAGAGGGTGTTAGGTGTAGAGGTATGGTGAGTGGTGTGTGATGCGTGACTTGTGTATAGGTGGCTGTGGTTTGTGTGTGCAGTTCTAGAGAAGTTTGGCAGGCAAGGTGTAGCTAGATTTTCGGGTTTGCAAAGAACTGTGGGTTGTGTGGGGGTGTGTTTTATAGTGCTGTTGGTGGGATTGTACAGTGTGTGTATATGTGTCATGTGTGATTTTTTCTATCTGGCTAATGTTGGCTTCTATTGGTGTGGAGTGGCCAATTCTACCGTGGCAGTCTGCACCGCCAATGGCTGACTGCTGTTGAGTGTCCACTGTGGTGATTCGTGGTTCATAATTTGGAGGGTGGTGTTTTGCAGACGTAGTGGGTAGGGTGGTGGGTCTGACAGTTCTTCGCCTCTGTTGGGTCTGGCAGAATTGTTGTTGTGAGTGGTTTCTGTCAGGTTTGTGTTTGTGTGTTATAATCTGGTGGGCGGATTGCCGCCTCCGCGGCAGTCTGTTGGCGGATGTCACCACGGCAGTCTTCAGAGAAAACCGCCAATGTCATAATGAGGGCCATTATCTTGTGGCAGTATAGAAAAGAGATATTGTGGTCTAGTATGGTATCATATACATAAATATGATTTGAGGCTGCTATGCATGTATGAATGATAGGAAGAATGAGTACAATTGGGAATGAATAAGAGTGAGGGAGAATGACAGTGATTGTAAATGAGTGTTACTGTCCGTGAGATGGAGGCTTCATTACGAGACCAGAGTGGCCAGAGCGGTCTCCTTCCTGCGGCCCCTAGTACGTGTTTCCCACTGGGTCAGTGGCCGGAAACACAGTTCCCGCCCACTGGCCCAGCAGGAAACATCCCACAACATTGATGCCGGCTCATAATTGAGCTGGCGGCAATGTTGGGGTGTGCTGGGTGCAGCAACACCCATTGCGCTTTTCACTGTCAAGTGCGAAGGGGCTGTCCCTGGGGGCCCTGCACTGCTCATGCTAAGTGCATACAGCGCTGCCTTGGTGGATTAAGACCGCCAGCACTGCCAGGCTATCACAAAAAGTGGTGGTGCCGGCAGTCCGACTGTGACGCATTCGCCATGATCATAATGTGAAGGCCGGACCACTGCATTGGCGGCGGTCTGACCTCCACCGCAAATCCTAGGACCACCAGACTCGTAATGAGGGCCTGAGTGAATCACTGTCTGAGTCTTAGTGATTCAAAGAATGAGTGAGACAGAGTGAGCCAGTGAGAGTGTGTGAAACTGATTGAGTCAAACTGAGACAGTATGAGTGAGACTAAGTACTGAGCAAGTTAGAGTGAAGTTGAGTCAGAATGACTGTGAATGAGTGATACTGAGTAAGTATGAATGCGTGAGAGTAGTATTGAGTGAATCAGAACGAGTGGGACTGAAGGAATTGGTGAGAATGAGTGAAACTGAGTGAGAATGACTTTGATTGAATATGAATGAGGCTGAGTGAGTATGAGTGATATTAAATTAGTCAGAATGAGTGAGATTAATAGGACTGAGTGATAGTAAATGAGGCTGAGTGAATAAGAGTCACTTGCAGTGAGATTCAGGACCGTACTGGGAACCCAGAGCAGCCCTGGCAAATTTTGTCAGACCAGCCTCCATAGGGAGCTTTGCGAGTGAGCCTGCCCATTCTTGTGAGGCTTGGGTGTTCTACCGGCAAGAAAATGTGGGACAAATAGGCAAAACAGTCTATTCTACAACACATTTTCCCAGATATATTCAATTGTATTAGTTTTTAAAGCATAGTAAATGACTTCCTTACAGTGCACCAGGATACAGCAATATTTATTGGGGCTTTTCAATTATTCCTTCACCATCACTCACTAACAGTCCCGCTCATCTCTCCATAGCCCCACTCTCACATGTATTTCATTTGTTTCATAGTGCCTCTGTTACCAGCGTAGGGTGTTGGAGCACTTTACATCACACACATACAGAGACACTGAATCATACCTGTGTAAATCAGTGTATAGAAAATGTTGACAAAGAGGACTAAAAGGTGTAGGATTCACATGTCATAGTTACTGGTAGGCATTTTTTAAGAGTGCTTGGTCTGGGAAAGCATAAACATGTGATTCAGTACTTAACACAGCAGTTAGGGATAACTTTACTAATATCAATTCATTTCTACTCAAACAAACCCTTTTTTAACAAAAACACATTAATCAAAGACTGAGAAAACATACCTTTTTAACATCTACCATGCATTCTGCATTTCGCACTTTGATGCCAGTTCATACCTCAGTGTGCTAGAGTATGATAGTAATTTATGAACTGCAAAGTAACAAAAGGAGTTCTGTGACAAAAGCAGTATCCCACTGAGCTATGCACCTAAAATACTGTTCTGTGATTTGCAGACTGCATGTTCTTTGCAGCAGACATATTAACCCTCTGCACTAGCTTAGATGAGACGAAACTGCCACTAGACAAAACCCTGAACTCTGTCAAGCAGGTACATTCATCACCAGAGTTATACTGTCACTTTTATTGTTGCCAGAAAACTGTTGGCTATATGAGGAACTCGGCCATACTTTTAAAACTTCTGCACTGCTCTATAACGCCCCCTCCCCCAGTAACAAAAGCAGCAACCCACCTTTCCAGCCTCTGGGGAAAATGCTGGATGCCGGGTACGGACAGTCAGGCCTTGGTGAGATTGAGTCAATCAGAATGAGTGGGACTGACTGAATCAGGATGAACAAGTGAGTCAGGGAAAGACTGAGAGAGATGGGAAGGCTGACGGAGACGGTGAGATGGAGTGAGTTAGAGTTAGAATGAGTGAAACTAAATGATAATGAGTGGGACTGAATGAGAGTAAGTGAGAATGAGTGATAGTGCATGAGTTGAGTAAGTAAATGTGAGTGCAAGTGCTAAAGAGAGTAAGTGAATGAGACCTAGTGAGAATGACCAAGAGAGTGATACTGATTATAAGTGAGTTTGAGCAACCCCACAAACCTTCAGAGTAAAAGCCGGACTTACTTACTGGAATTCAAGCCAGGAATTATGCCCTACCACTTTTAATGGTCACCAGTCACCACTGTCTACTCTCCTATCTCTCCTTCTTAATTTCCTTTCCACTTACTTTGTTGACACATCTCCTCTACCCCACTATTCCATAAACTTTTCTTTCAACACCTTCAATCTGCTCCTCCTTTGTTTCTTTTGCTCCTGCATTGTCTGTCCTATTTTCTTCACACCCATTTGCCCTTACCTTTTATTTTTGCCTTGCTTTATTTTCTGCTTACCCTTTCTCCATTCTTTTCCTTCTGTCTCTTTTTACTTCCATGCATCTTCCCCTCTTTCTTCTCTCCTTCCACCAGAATCCAATTGTCTTTTCTTCTCTCATCTTCATCCTCTCTTTGTTGCCTACATCCTCACTCGCCTTTTTTTTCTTTGTTTCTCCAATGCTTTCATCCATTTTATTATTTCCCATTCTACTCAGTATCTTTCTTTCCCCTCCTACACTCTACTCTGCTGCTTCCACTTCCCTTCAGCTCTTCTTTGTGCAGCTGTTTGTCTCTTAATTTGACTTTCGCTCTTTGTTGTCCACACTATTTTCATAATGTTCTATCTCCTTTTACCAGCCGCTCAGATAATGTTTGTTTCACACCTCTCCCCTCTTCCTTCTCTTTGTACCTCTTTTCTAATTTCTCTCTATCCATTGTTACCTCCTGTTTCTTCCTTATCATTCGCACCCAACCCCATCTACTAGTTGGCACTACCCTCCTTTGTCAGATTCCATGATCGTTGTGCCCTCTATTCCAATCACTTTCTTTCACCTCTTCCATTAACCCAGCTGCCCTCACACCACTCAGTGGGTGCTACTTCAGAAGCAGCCACAAAGTACATGCATTTTACGTTTAATCCGCAGAGGACCAGTGCTGTGCCTCTTATAAAAAACACTGAGGGGGGTAATGCATTGGCCAGAGACTAATGGTCATCCGTGAGTAGCTGGGAATTAAATGGTGACTCCTGATGCAGTGAAGACTAGGCCATTCTCTTCCCCTCTCCTTCCACAATTTTCTGTCCTTCCATCAAGGTGTATTCTTCCATACGTGTCTTCCCCTGGACTTTTATTCCTTCATTGCACTCTTTCTTTATCACAGTCTAACTCCAACCACACCCAATCATGGGTAGCTGTCGACCCACTATGCATATTCTTGTCACGTTTCCACATTAAAATCTTGTTATATCTCACCATCCTTCCCAGGGGCCATACCTTTTAATCACTCAATAAGGCTGAACACACAAAAACTTTCTTTACTTGAAGTGGACTAGAAAACTTGCTGTCTCCTTTTTTCGTCTTCATTTCCAGCTTTACCCTCACCCAGTCTCCATGTGACAACTCTACATCTCTCACACCATGTTTCCAGTCGTAGTGTTCTTTGTACTCCCTTTGTACTTTCATTATATTGCTTTTAACCGTGGCAGGAGACCACTTACTCTGTACCTTCAAATTTATCCAAGTACCTGTACGGAACCCATCTTAACTCCATTGAAACACTCTACAGCACCATTACCTGCTGCGTGGTAAATAGGGGTGTGCTTCTCTTCAATTCCATTCCTCACTAGAAAGTTTTTTCGACTTATCAGACACAAACTGAGGACCATTATCACTTAGTATCGACCTAGATATACCTTCTCTCAAGCATATTCCAGACACAAATGAAATGACCTCTGATGTATCAACTTTTCCACCTACTTTAAATTCAGTCCACTTTGAGTACAGATCTGGTAAAACCATTATATACCTGGGAACACCTGATGAATCCAGAACAGGTCCCAAAATATCCACCGCTAACTCCTCCCATGGATTATTGGGGCATACATTCTCACCCAATGCTGGTCTAAAAACTTGTCTGCATTTGCACACATTTGACAAGTGTGTACAATTCTTTCAACGCTCTATCTAAACCCGCCACGAATATGATGTTTTAACCTGTCTTTGAAATTTAACAATACCAAAATGGCCTTCATGAGTGATTTTAAGAATTTTTGCTCTAAGGTTCTTTGGAGGAACCATCCTATTTCCTCATTAGAAATCCATCTCCACTGAATGACAATTCATCTTTAACTTCCCACAATTTCAGCCATTCCTTCGGTAACTTATTTTTCCTCGGCCAGCCTTTGGTAGCAAATTACATTACTGCCTTTAAAACTTCATCCTTACCATAGGCTGTTACCCAACCCTCCCTTTTTATAACGTCATTCTCTTCAGCCGGGAAAACTACTTTCTCACCATCAGCGAGGGCCACATTGTATTCATCCCATTCATTTGTACAACCGTTACCAATTGGTAATGGTGAATGACTTAGGAAATCATCTACTTTATTCTTGTAACCTGGTAAATATTCTACATTATAGACAAAGTCCAGTAATCTTACTGTAATTTTCGCAATACGCGTTGTCACTTTAACTGAACCATGGGATGTTAAGACCTTTACTAAAAGTTTATGGTCAGACCTCAAGGTGAACTTTGAGCCCCACAAATAATGTCAAATTTTTTCCATACCCCAGATGGCATCCAATATCTCTTTTTCAATTACAGAAAAAGCCCGTTCAGTTGGGTTTAATGCATGTTACACAAATGCTATTGGGCTCTTTAGACTTTCATTTGATCTTAGTGTCAGAATGGTGCCAAGACCCTTACCACTAGCGTTGGTGGTTAGAATAATCTGCTCCTGGCTGTCTTAACCTTGTTAGGGAATGGCTGTACAAATATCCTGCTTAACTAGTTCAAACTCCTCATTTAATCTCTCATTCCACACAAATTGTTGTTTGTTCTTAAGTAATTGCCTCAATTTATAGGTTTTGGTGGCAACAGTTTCCACAAATTCTGAGTAAAACTCCACTAGACCTAAGAAAGACCTCGCCTCATCTTTAGATACTGGTTTGGTGCCTCCCTGATCACTATCAAAATACTTTTTTTTGGTGCTATTCCTTCCCTTCCAACCCCATGCCCTAGGTATGTTACGGATTTCATGGCAAATCTACATTTTTGAGTTCAGCAGTCAGCCCATTAGCAGCAGGGCATTCCATTACTTGTATCAACCTCACATCATGTTCTTTTTTGTCCTTCCCCATTATTAGTATATGGCCTGGAAGTACGTAACTCCACCCAGATCTTTAAACAACCTGTGCATTAACTGTTGGAAGACAGCAGCTGTCGAGGCAAGCCCAAACATCATGCAAACAAATCTGTAACATCCAAAGAGTGTAATAAAGGATGTTAGATTCATATTTGATTGGTCTAGGGGGATTTGATGGTACACAGATGTTAAATCTAGAGTGAACAACCCCTGAATGCCTCTATTTTTCTCTTACAATTCGTCTATCTTAGGTAGTAGAAATGTATCTACCTCTATGTTTTTGTTCAACTCTCTTTTGTCGACACATAGCCTGATCTGCCCTTTGGATTTATGGGCTACTACCAAAGGGGCTTACCATTCCGCACTTTCTATGGGTTCTATTATGCCACTACTTTCCAATTTGTCTAGTTCCTGCATCACAGCCTCTCTTACTTTCGAATGTTCCTCACCTTGTGGCTCTCTGGCACAGCTATTTCTTTTACAACTATTTTATATTTGAATTTCAATAGGTTTCCAACTTTGCCTGAAAATACTTCTGGACATTTACTTAGTAATTCGTCTTCTATTGACTTCCCTGGTTCCTCTAGTGATAATACCCGGTCATCGCTATTAGGGTTTGGTATAATGCTTAGGGCCCCCTGATCCATTTATTCTAAGACTGATGGTCTCTTTTTTGCCACATACAGTGTCCCTTGTGCCTTCCTCTCTTTAAATTCGAACCTTAGTGATTTACATCCTAGCACTAGAATTTTGTCCCCCGTAAACGTGACTGGATGGACACACAGTAGAAGGCATTAAATGGTCCCTTAGGTTGCACAGCTTCCCATACCTCCTTGTGAATAATTGTATAAGGTGAACCCAAATCAGCTAAAATTTGTATTTCTACAACTCCAATTTTCATGTCGCCAATTGGTTTCTTTTTTTCTCGCCAATTCCTAACAGGGTCACCACAATACTCAAAATTCTTCATTGTCAGATTCATTGACTACAACGGGATCTTCTCGCTCATCTACTACACATTTAACCATTGACTTGTTGGCCTTCTTTCTACAGGCTTTGGCAAAATGTCCTATAATACCACAAAAGGAACATTTAGATTTTATTGCTGGGCAATTTCTATCCTTAGTGAGGTGTCCCTTGTTTCCACACCTGAACCACACATTCCGTTTATCCATTCTATACTTCCCAGACACTAATTTTTGTACAGTGTTCTTAATATTTCACTTTTCTTCTCCGCATCAGTTACTTTGCATACTAATTCTACTCTTTTTCCATTTTTTATTGCTGCTTTATCACAACGCTTGGATAATTTTACCTTTGTTACTATAGCAATTATTTCTTTCACACAGGCGCCACCACAAACCCTAACTTTTCTTGCACACTAGCATTATTGGAGTGCATGATGATTTGGTCACTAACGAGTTCTTCATATAATTGCCCAAATTTACATGTTATTGCCAAATTTTTGAGGGCTGATACGTAATCTTCTACCCTCTCATCTGCTCACGTTGAAAGAAATTGTATCTGTCAATAGCAATAGGTTGGTAATGTCCATCCAGATCTTCCAGTGCATGTTTAAATACATCAGAATCATCTGCTGCCCTTGTTTTTTTTCATTCGTTTGTGCATACACTCTTAGACCTTCAGTTCCTAAGCTGTGTAACAATATTTTTTTCCTGACGCTAGAGAACTGTTACCCGCTTTCATCCTCAGTAGTGGCTATATAATTTAGAAAAAAGTCCTTCCAATTGGACCATTTCATTGCTGGTTCGCCAACCCTGGGAAGAAAGGGAACTGGAGGTGTAAGTGAAAATGCTTGTGCACACATGTTTTCCTGTTTTTTTCAAAGAAATCCCTATGAGTAATAGTGACTCGGATACTTCTTACGCAACAATGTCACATATTATGCTTTGCATACTCACTTTATACAGTATATGCTGAATGATGACAGCCATGTTAATAAAGGTTAGTTGCTATGCTGTACTACAATTACATGTGCACTACATTTGAATAGAAATGTGTATTGTATTCATTAATAAGAATTAAATGTAATGTACACAAACAGATTATATAGTGTGCCACACGGATTCTCCTTAGATCACCACTATTATCCTACTGCTTTCCTCAATATTTTGCTGTCACTTCACCTCAGTTTTGGAATGCGCATAAACATTACCTTTACTGAATTGTGGTCCGCTTAGTGTGGCATCACCGTTCCCATTAACTGACTTAAATTTTATCCGCGCCTGGTGTGCACATCACCGATCCTTCCAGCAATTTCCTTAATTGTTTTACTTTAAAGGTGTCCGCATCACTGACTATAAAATTCCTGAGTCAGTAATGTGGTCTTCACCTGTCACATCTTTAACTTCTTCAATTGTTTTCTTTTTGTTTAGGTGTGCACATCACCGAGTATCAATGCTTGAATATCAAAGGTAACGTGCTATTGAAGTGCGCATCACTGTTGCTTAAATGGACTGTAATGCCCATGACGTAGCTCTACTGCCTGACCAAAGTACGGCAGCAGGTCACAATGCGTTACGTCGTATGCGACACTGCACGGCATGTGCAAGTGAATCAGCACAGGCCACGCTCGTGAAGTTCACACGCCAAGTGCTCCTCAAGTCCTTGCCCAAATGTAGATTTTCCAAGTAATTTATGATGGAAAGTCTTAATTTTATTAAAGAGACGGAGGCGAGTACTATGCTTTCTTTTCCTGAATTATTTTTAATGGCAGCTGCAGCCAAGAAAAAAACACCAATCCCAAAAGGTTTGCAGTACAAGCAACCAATGGGAAACAAAGAGGAATCTAACCAATCAGAACCCTATACACGTAAAGATATTCCAATCCTGACTGCAAGCAGCCCTCTTTTCAACTGCGAGATAGTCAAGAGAAAGATTTAAACAAAGGTAAAATACAACAAATTATACATATGGCTAGGATAAACGCAAACAAGTCCTGAATTCTGATCAGAGTAGGAGAAGAGGAGAACTTGATGGGATGAGTAGAACCGGTATCCAGTTTCATTGATGAGTGGAACGAAGGAAGACTCTGAGCAGTAGCAGAATCCGGTGCTTCAGCCCGAAGAAGACGCTGGAATGTTGGTAGCAACTAAAAGGGTGGGTAAAAATATAACAACGTTAGTAAAATATGTGGTGGGATAGTACTCGCCTCCGTGTCTTTAATAAAATTAAGACTTTTCATCATAAATTACTTGGAAAATCTACATTTTATGGCAAGACCGGAGGCTCCTATTATGCTTGTTTAAAGCATATCAATTACTAAAGAAGTTGCAGTATTAACAGGTTTACAATAAAATGTACGAAAAATAAAATCATTTGACCAAACTGCCGATCTTAGAATATCTTCCAAACGGGATCCAACCCAGAAGGCTTTGGACGCCACAGCCCCTCTAGCAGAATGGGCTCTGAATTTTGAGGTGTCGATGCCTGCCAGCAACATTATCCATTTAACCCAACGGGCCAAAGTAGGAGAAGAGACAGGTATATAGGGTTTCCTGAAGGAAATTAAAAGTTGGGAGGCTGAAGATGTTCTAAGATCAGCAGTTTTTTGTTCATAAACCTTTAAACAATTTCCCACACATAATTTTGGATAATTGGGAAAAAACAGATAGGAAACAGAAGACATATTGGTTTTAGTATGACGAGAAACATTAAAAAGAACACCTGTAGGAGTAAAATGACGAGCCAAGATATCCAAGGCTTTGCCATCAGAAAAATGTTTGATAGAGACTAAACAGAGCAACATGGTTAATTTGGCAGAACGCATTTTTAAAGACAAGAAGTTATTGTCCTGCCAGGATAAAAACAATTGTAAAATGAGGTTGACATCCCATAGAGCGGTATATTTGGGAAGGGGAGGATTGGAGAATTTTACTCCTTTTAAAAGGCGACAGATGATAGGATGTTCACCTACAGGTTTTCCATTTATAAAAGGATGATGGAGGGAAATGGCTGACCTATATAGGTTGATGGTCCTGTAAGATTTGCTTGAGCTAGCTTGAGAAGCAAGGAAATTAGCTATCAGACTTAGATCTGCTGAAAAGGGATCACACGCTTTTCCCAGACACCAGCTAGACCAGATAGACCATGCTTATTTGTAAGCCTTGGATGTGCCTGGAGCCCAGGAGTTGTTGATGTAAGTTGAAGCTTCGAGTGAAATTCCTGGATAAGATGAGGAAGACCTGACATTTTCTAGGCAGATAGAAGAAGGGATTTGTTGAGTATGAGATCGTGAGGGAGACCTTGGGGATTGAGAAGGAGAGATGGGAAGGAGGGAAGAAGGACCGGGAAGTCGATCGATAATTCGAGAAGAGGGGGATACCACACTTGGGATTGCCAGAACAGGACGATTAGAACTACAGTGGCTTTCTGACGTCGAAGATGAGCGAGTACTCTGTTTATCATGATGAAAGGAGGGAAGGCGTAATTTATTGAATGGGACCACTGTTGAAGAAAAGCATCGGTCGTTGGAGCTTGAGGATCTGGTCTCCAGCTGAAGAAAAGAGGAAGTTGAGAGTTGAGTCGGGATGCGAAGAGGTCTATTTGGAAGGGACCCCATTTGAGATGTAATAACTTGAAAACTGAAGAGTGAAGTTTCCAATCACTGGAGTCGAAGAGATGATGCGAATACCAATCTACCACTGAATTGAGCGAACCTGGCAAGTATTCAGCTCAAACTGAAATTTTTCGGTGGAGGCAGAATTCCCAGAAATTTTGGGCTAATTCGGCTAGAGGTTCGGATTTGGTACCGCCGAGATGATTGATGTATTTGACTGCAGATAGATTGTCCATATGTAGGAGAACGGAACAGTAGACTCTGTTTTTGGTGAAGCTTCTGATCGCAAAGGAGCCTGCAAGCAACTCTAAACAGTTGATGTGCAATGAAGACTCCTGAGGAGACCATGTGCCTCCTGTCGATATTTGACCACACCTTGCGCCCCAACCTGTTAGGCTTGCATCGGATTCTAAGACAAGATCTGGGGCTGATGCAAAGATGGTCCTGCCGTTCCAGGCTTCTAGATGATTCAGCCACTATTGAAGTTCTGTACGGGATTCGAGATCGAGAGGGATGGTATCTGAATAGGCAAGACCATTGCGCAGATGACGAATCTTTAATCTCTGAAGAGCCCGATAGTGGATAGGATGTGGAAATATAGCTTGAATCGAGGAAGAAAGAAGACCTACAATTCTTGCAAGAGACCTTAGGGAGAGAAAAGTCTGCTGTAAAGAGAGGGTTATCTCTGATTTGATGAATTTTATTTTTGATTCCGGGAGTTGGAGGAGTCCTTGAGCAGAGTTGACTAGAAAACCTAGAAATTCCATGGTTTGTGACGGAATAAAGACTGATTTCTCGTTGTTGATTATGAAACCTAGATCTGAAAGAAGAGAGATAGTGTAGGACAGTTGAGAACGAAGAACAGAGACGTCTTAATGCATGAGGAGAATATCGTCTAGGTAAATTATCATTCTGAAACCGTGAGATCTGAGAAGAGCTACAATAGGTTTCATTAGCTTGGTGAAGCACCAAGGGGCCGATGAAAGACCGAAGGGCAGGCAAGTGAACTGGTAGGTTTGATGTTGCCATTAAACTGAAGAAAATTTCAGTGAGAGTAATGAATAGGCACTGTTAAGTAGGCAAAGCAAAACACAAACGCTGTGGGATAGCGTAACTGTTAAGTAGGCATCCTGAAGGTCGAGATGGACCATCCAGTCATTCAGAAGAAGTGAGTCCCTGAGATGAAGTATTGTTTCCACCTTGAAATGATGATATATGACGAATTGATTGAATTTCTTGAGATTGATGACTGGTCTGATTTTTTTAGTTTTTCCTGATTACTAGAAAAAGGGGGCTTATAAAGCTGGATGGAAGAGGAAGAGCGCACTGAATAGCACGTTTTCGAAGGAGATCTTGAATCTCGGAAGAGATTAGATTTGACATTTCTTCTGAGAAATGGAGAGGGGGAAGGGGAGACCTTTGAAAGGGTGTATTGTAAAACTCTATTAAGTATCCTTTGACGGTGTTGAGAACCCAAGGATCTGAGGTAATCTCTTCCACTTGTGAAGAATTTTTTTTAGACGACCCCCTATAGAAGATGGCCAGAAAATTGGCTTCCCTGAGTTGTTGTAAGACTTGGGATTGCGCTGATTTCTGCCTCTGAACCCTCTGGAGCGTTGGGGGTAGAATTGCGGCCGAAATTCCTGCTGTTGATAGTTATATGAGCCTCTGAAGCCTTGGTTTCTGAAGGACCGTCCAGTAAAGCGGCTTCTTCCTCTACCGGCCCTGGCAAAAACCTGTGCGTTGAACACTTTCTTAAGGGACTGCTGCGCTTTGTCCAGTGAGGCAGAGGTGGTGACATATTTTCTCAACTCTTTGATGAAAGAGTCCCCAAAGAGCAGACCATCAGCTTTTGATCCTAGATCCATAGCTGCCAGATTCGCCAGCTTCGGATCTAACCTCAGTAAAAGACCTTTGCGACGTTCATGCGTCATGGCAGAGTTTGCATTGCCGAGTAAGCAGAAGGCTCGTTGAATCCAGAGTGATAATTCCTTAGGATCTATAGGTTCATCAATGATCCTTGCGGATTCCGCTAAGTCAAAAATACGGGCTAGAGGCCCAACCATGTCGAGTACTTTGTCCTGACAGAGGGACCAAGCTCTGTCTACCCCTTCGCGGGGATCTTTCCCGAACTTAGAGAAAAAGGTAACCATTGATGGATCGATAGAAGGAGTGGCAGTAATGTGCAGGGGAAGCGATGGCCTTGGACACTCAGAACGTAGTCTGGCACGTACTTGCTTATCAAGAGGAAGTTGTAATTTGCCCAAAATATAATTAGCCACGTGTTCAGAGGGTAACCACTCGGTGGAGTTGGGGTGATGAATTAAGCCAGGGTCAGACATGGGATTACCATCAGAGTCCAGCAGGGGTGAATGTGGTTGATCAGCTGAAGCTGATTTTGTCTTTTTGGGAGAAGGCCCAATCCAAAAATCAGAGATGTTAGTATCATCGTTATCTATATTGGACCCAATATCGTCCATATCATCATCTGGGTCTCTAATATCCTCAATCACAATCTTATGGGTCTTAGAAATATGTTTTGTTTTGGATTTACTTTTTGTACCCATAGAATTATTCCCCTCCGCAATAGGAGGCCTGTGAGGAGCTTCGCCCTCTATCCTGTGTGAGTTTAACTCACTGTCCGTCAGCGCAGAAGAGGCATTTGGTTGATTAGATATAGAAGCCTCCGAGGCTTTGCGCTTTCTGCTTTCTCCCGCAGAATGGGCCAAGTGTGATTGGGAGAGACAGGAAAACACAGTATTCTGAATCTGCTTAGAAATCTTAACCATAGAGGCAGAAACTGCCTTATTCACAGAAGACTGAATAAAGTTATTTAAGTTGTTAGAGAATGCCTCTTCAGAATCATCATTTGTAGAGAAAAAATCTGAAAAATCCATTGTACTGTAAAGAAAAAAAGAAAACTGGTAAATAAAGGGTTAAAAATCTGATGGGAAAGGCCTTGAGGTAAAGAGCAGTGACTCACTGATACTCTGCCAACCAAGAGGCAGAAGCGATGAAGCCACGCCTAAGGAGGAAGTGGCTAATGAGGGAAGATGAAGACTGCCGAGTACAAAGAAGGAGGCTGTGAAGCGGAGCGTCTGGGGAACACAGGAGACGCGGTAAGCCCAAGCAAGGGTTTAAAATTGCTGAAATAGCGTTGCCGAAGTGCAGCGCTCCGAAAAGGGAGAGACGAGGAACAAAGGCAAGCCGAAAGTGAACACGCGTCAGCAGGCGTTCACAATAGAACGTTAACGCTCGAAGACGAGAGGAAAAGGAAACGCTGAATCTCAGCGCGGGGACAGGAAAGCTTCATAGAAGCTTAAAACGGAACGAAAAAAAGCACAAACATGCGCTCAATCCTAATAAGGTCTAAACATTTAAATAACAGTTAACAAACACAAGATAATAAACATGTATAATAAAAGTAATTCGAGCACCAAAGAGATATACTTATCTTGACTGCGAGCAGCTAGAAAAAAGGGCTGCTTGCAGTCAGGATTGGTATATCTTTACGTGTATAGGGTTCTGATTGGTTAGATTCCTCTTTGTTTCCCATTGGCTGCTTGTACTGCAAACCTTTTGGGATTGGTGTTTTTTCTTGGCTGCAGCTGCTATTGAAAATAAAGCAGGAAAAGAAAGCATAATAGGAGACTCCGGTGTTGCCATAAACTTCTAGTTCTCATCCAAAGATCACACAAAAGGTCTCACCAGTTAGTGGGTGGTCCATTAATACGATACAGATGCGGCAAGGCCAGTCAAATACTGGCTCACAACCGGCAGCTCAGCACCAAACCTGCTCTCCTTCAGCTGCTGAGATATTGGGTAGTCCTCCACGGTATGAGGTTCCACTACTTGCTGGGTACGCTTGTCGCCAAATCGTGGAAGATGATTTCTACTCACAAGTACAGAGACCATGTGACATGAACTCTGTCGTATCTCTCCTGCTACCAACGTCTGTATTTAACAGATGTCATTTGCATTCCAGATAAAAATACTGCCAGAAAATGGCACACGTCATCTTCCATACATCACAATAACACAGTTTAGAGTATGAAAATCCACACTTTACAAACAGTAAAGTCATTTTAAAATTTAGCAGTAACTGTCTTTTGTATTCTGTTAAAATATGTGCCAATGGATTACTCTGCTGTTACATGGAAAGAGGGCTTGAAGGATAATTTAGTTCAGTTATCTTTTGTACAGGGTCATGAGATCTTTAGTGACTGGCTGTGTCAAAGCCAAGAGCATCACCATGGTCCAGAGGATAGTTCTAGGAACACAGGTTTAAGTCCTAACTTGGGTCCTGATTAGGAGTTGACCAGTACTGAAGGGGTGCAAACTGTACATATGAAATGAATAAGTATGCAGTAACACCCGGCCAGTACCATGCATTTATGAAGTAGTTTCCTAGAACGGGGAATAACTGTGTGGGCCTGGATTTCCCAGGCAGATCTCTGAATGGTTTTCCCTGTTCTCGCGGATTAATGCTCATACTTACTGCCTCCTTTCAGCAAGTGGTAAGTGAAAGCTGGGCACAGGTGCTGGGTGTGGATGGAGGGAAAAGGGTTTGAAGGGCATGGAAAGGAAGGCAAAAATGGTCCCCTGGCTGGGAGTGGAAACAAATATTTTCCACTGCGGCAAGAACTTCTTGGGCAGGGATGAGGACAGAAGCTTGGCTGTTGCTGCAACCAAAATCTCAAATGCTTTTAGCAGTTTGTTTTCCCAGCCAGTAAAATCTGGTCTGAGGTTCCCACATCAAGGCAATGAAGGTGCAAGAACATTGGTTCACTTGTGAGCGGACACAGCAGAATTCCACAGTGAATTCCTCTCTGCCAACTCACAATCCAGCCATTTTCAGGGTGATTCTTCCAATAGTTAAATCACATGAACTTGGTGGTTGGTGTCAGCCTAGTTCCCATGAGCAGGCTATGTTAATTTGTGTGCTGCAGTCCCATGTTACCAGTAGATCTGTGAGGGACTGAAGAGCCAATACCACGCTCCACGTTGCTCTGTTACAGAAAGCCTTTGAGGCAGGACCTCAGGTTGTGGAAATTTGTATTTTTAAAGATTCAAAACAACTTATTCCATGTTGCATTGGTTTGGAGGGATTAAGGGGCATCTGCTTGCATTAGGAGACTGTCATAGTTGGGAACAGTCATACTCATCACCTATCCCACTCTTTCAGTGGGAAATGCCAAGCACATTTTGCCTGAAGCTGCTCTGCTCTGAACGTCACCCTCATTGACTCCATTTCCATTTCTGAACTCCATCTAACCTCACCTTTAGAAAAAGCCCCCAAAATTTGGTACTCTAAACTTTCATCCCCTTTCTAGCCTGCAAGACCTAATGTCGGCTACATTTGACATGTAGACTATATCAGTCAGCATAGCCAGAACTATAGTTGTGTAGAGAATTTGTACTATTTGCAAGTAGTCACAAATTGTGTAGGAAACTCGTTCTTTTTGCCTTGACCACCCCCATTTTTTGACTGATGCTGGTGTTTATTGAGCTTGAATGTGCCCTAGGCTCTGCTAACCAGGCCTAGGGCCATGTCCTCTAAAGGTATATGGTAATTGATATAATTCTAATTGGTCATAACAACCTACCTTTAAGTACCTAGTATATGGTAGGGCATATAGGTTTAGAGACCCCAGTAGACCTAATCCACTTAAGTGTGCACTGCTGTAGTGTCTGGTGCCATTTTAAAGCCAGACTTGCCTTGCATGTTGGTTTTAAAATAAAACTATGTCTAAATTTGACTTTTTTTTCCTTTAAGATATCTTTATTGCATTTTCATTACTACACATATACTTGGTTTCAGAACTTTGATAGTATCACTCAGTTCGTCAGCAACACAAAATGAACAATCATCAACATTTCTTCACCACCGTTACTATTGTGTCGTGCATGTCTCTTTCTGTGCTCTTTTTGTTAGACTCCCAGCTATGGGGAGAGACATAAGTCCATTTACGACTACATTATAGCTTTCAATATAATATAAACTCAAACTTAACCTAAACATCTCTGGAACTCCCCTCTTTCTGTGTATGCGCGCGTGTATGTAAGGGCTTGCTAGTAAATTGTATGGCACAATCTGTCATGATTTGAATCCTGAGGTGGCATGGGTGTTTCGTCTTCCATATTTCGTGATAGCCATCCCCCTTTTAATAAATTGTTTATGTATACGCAGTGTGTGGTAGTGTAATGTCTGTTCCCTCCTGTGATTTCTTGGTCTATTGCCCCTACCATGTTTCTTGGTCCAAAATTAACCCTACAATGTTCCACCCTGGTCTGACTCGCCCGTCGCATTCTCTACCCTCATATTGTTCCGCTCTCCATAGGTCTGCGTCTAGTGCCCTGTGCATTCTCCCGACGCAGGGTCCGTCCCTCCACTCTGGCCCAATCAGTGACCTCCTTTGCCCATTTTTCTATCTTGATCCCGGTGCTCTATTTCCATGCCATCTCGATTTTATGCCAGAGCCAATTCTAGGAACCTTATACCCACCTTGTTCCTAGCGTGTCTAGGGAAATCTCCCAGCAAGCATTCTACCATTGTCCGTGGTGGTGCCAGCCCAATCCAGTCTCCAAGGCGTTGTAGAGCTGCCTCCCAGAACTCCTGAATAAGTGGGCACTTCCACACCATGTGGTTGAAATCAGCATCTGCGTGACATTTCGGGCAGTGTCCAGTATCTCCTCCATAAATCACCTGTAGTCTGTGTGGGGTAAGATATGTCATGTGGAGATAGTTAAACTGTATGCATCTTTATTTAGTGTGGCACGATATATGTCGAGGGTATGCGAGGATTCTATCCCAACTCAGGTCCGAGATATCATGTCCCAGCATTTCTTCCCATCTGGTTTAGAGTGCGGTCTTAAGTAATCATTTCATCTCAGTTAGCGCCTTATATATCCATGTCACATGTCTCGTGGACGTGCACAGGGTCATCAGTGTGTGCACACCTGGTGCTGTGGGTTTCCTCTCACCCTGTTCCCCATAGGTCCCAGAAAGCGTTAACTGGCGCTTCATATAACAAGAATTGTCCAGGTGGGATGTGAAATTTATCTGCCAGGTTGGCACAGGACATCAGTGTCCTCATTTTGAAGCAGTCTCCTGTCGTCATCACCCCTGCCTCCGTCCATACCTTTAGTTGGTTTTCAGTAAAATAACGCACTGGTCTCCCATGGGGTAGTACCACCAGTGGTAGGGCTTGAGTATATCTCGGGACTTCCCTCAATCGTCTCATACCCCCACGCCACCCATGTATGGCTGCCTGCATCAACACACCTGACTGCTGCAGCCGAGTGTCTTGTTGTACTAATTTAGCAATTAGTTTATTCTGGTTAGGTGCTAGCCCCAACCGATTTGGGCTCCATTCATCAGTCTCAGCTATCCATCTAGTCACCCATTGTAGTTCAGCCGGCTGGTAGTATGGCTGAAAGTCTAGTACCCCCAATCCTCCCAGCTCTGCTGGTCTTTGTAAGCTATTAAGTGAGACTCTGTGCCTTTCTCCATTCCAGATCAGATATCTGAGCAGGCTATTTAGCTGTTTAAATCATGCTCCGGGTAACTTCATTGGTGAAATAATAGAGCAGTCGGGGCAGCATCCCCATCTTGGAGAGAGCCACCCTAGCCATCAGTGGCAGGCTCAGGGTTCCCTAAAATGTCACGCTCCCGCATAGCGAGCATAGCACCCTATCCAGGTTCCCTTCTTTCATATCATCCATTTGATGGTATATTGTGGATGCCTAAATATTTCAAGGTCACTGGCGCCCATTGTAGCTCCATCGGATTGTCACATGGGGCAGGCAAATCCCTCTGACACGGAAAAAGATAGGTCTTGGTTTTATTAACCTTAAGGGCTGATATCACGCCAAAATCTTCCAGGCGCTGTATCTCTCGTTCCACCCCTGCTCCACCATTGGACAGATACAGTAAGATGTCATACACGTATAGTGATATGATGTGTTCTATTCCCTCTATCTGAATGCCCTCTCCCTTCCCGTGCTGACAAAAATGTTCTGCCAGTGGTTCTATTGCTAGGGAAAATAGCAGTGGTGATAACAGGCAACCATGTCTAGTACCTCTGTAAATGTTGTATTCTTCTGAGATAGTGGTGCCTCTCTTAACCCTCGTCGTTGATTTCATGTATAGTAGGGCAAACCACCTCATCCAGTCCTCCCCTATTTCCATCTTACTCATCATCCCCATCAGGTAGTCCCACCGTACGGAGTCGAACACCTTCTCTAAGTGTGTCGACAAGAGATGTGCTGCTGGTTGGATCGTGACCTCAGTGAGGTAAAGTACATGATAAAGTCTCCTGAGATTGACTGATGTGCTCTGCTGAGGGATAAAACCATTTTGATCTTTGTGTACGAGTGCTTGCATATGTGGAAGCAATGTGTTTGCTAGGATCTTGCTTAAGATTTTAAAATCCATATTAAGCATAGATAAGGGACAGAATGCTGTGACTGGTGTCCCCATTGTTGATGTTTTGGGAAAAGACCCCACTGTAGCTTCACGAGTCGAGGTAGGCAAAGACCGAGCCATAGCGAGTCTGCCTATAGTAGCTCCAGCTTCAGTGCTAGCAGGGTAGGGTAAGTGCCGTAAGTGTCGTAAAACTGCACTGGGAGTCCATCATTGCCCGGTGTCTTACCCTTCACCATGTCTTTTATTGTCTGTTTTATCTCATGTAGTGTAATTGATCTCCCTATTTCATCTTTCGCCTCTTGGGCCAGAGTCTGGAGAGGGAGCCTTTCCAAGACGTTCTGCATTTCAGGACGCAGGGGGGTCAGAGGCGCTCCGTACAACTTCTCATCGTATTGTCTGAATTCCCTACTGATGTCCCGCGGTGAATATACCTGTGTCCTGTATACCTGTGTCCCTATTTAGTTGAGTAATTTGGGAGCCCCAGGATTGAGGCCTGACCAACCAAGCCAACAATCTGCCTGATTTACCCTCCTCTGCATTAATTCTGCTCATGTATGCTTTATAATCGTGGCATCTCAGTTTTTCCATTACCTTCCCAGGTTGTTTCTTTGTGTCTATTAGCTGTTGGCAAGTTGTAGAGTTTGTGATTGTGGAGGTTTCCAATGTGTGTATCTTTGCTTCCAATGTGTGGAGTTCTGCAGTGAGTTCCCTAGTGATGCCAACCGATTGTACCAGGCTGTGGCCCCATATCACCACCTTGAACGTCTCCCACTCCGCTAAGGGAGATGTAGTTGTGCCTTGATTAGTGGTGAAATAGTCAGTTATGGCAGTGCGTAACACCTCCATATACGCTGGGTCATCTAGCACTTTCAGCTGCAGTCGCCACATAAGAATAGTGATCTCTCAGCAGATACTCGTAACCCTTGTAGTATGGGGCTATGGTCTGACAACGTGCGCCTGAGGCATTTCGTGAAGTATATGCTACCGCTCAATTGATCTGAACAAAGAAAGGCATCTAGTCTGGTATGTAACAAGTGTAGGGGTGAATAAAAGGAGTAGTCCCGATCCTCTCCATGTTGGACCCTCTTAATGTCAACTAAGTCCCAACTGCGTTGCCATTCTGCAAAGCCGGCGGATAATTTATGTGCAGGAGCACTTGGTAAAGGAGGGGTAGAACGGTTGAGTAAAACATTTGTCACACAGTTGTAATCTCCCCCTAACAACAATGCACTACTCGCCACCTTTCTCATTGGCGTAGACAGGGTGTTGAAGAAGGCCAGTTGGTCATGGTTAGGCACATATATACTTCTGAGTGTGATTTCCTTGCCCATAAGTCTACCCGTCACCAGGACATACCTACCCTCATTGTCAATCAGGGATTGAGAGAGTGTATAGGCAATACCCACCCTTATCCATAGCAGGGTCCCTCATGCATAAGAAGAGTAGGATTTTGCAAATAGCTGCCCCTGCCACCTATGACGGAGGCGGTCTATTTCTGTGCCTGCCAGGTGGGTTTCTTGTAGCATGGATATTTTTATACCCCTCTGCGCTTCATGTAGCGGTGGATGGCATATCATTGGACATTGACCGCATTCCCCGTACATTCCAGAAAATGCACGTCAATGTGAAACCCTCCCCTGCCATCTGCGGAATATGTAAGCCATGTATCTGTGCCCCAATTGTTGTCTGCGATTGTGCCCCACCGACCATATGTGTAAGCTATTTGCTCCAGAGATGTCTAAGCCAAACCATCCCCAACTCAAAACTCCCCCTCCCCAGGGCCACCAATCAATGGCCGGCCGTCCAAACATGTAAAGTTAAAAAATTAAACCCATCTAGTCCAGTTCAACAAACGTGGCTGGTGGGTATGTGAAGGGGGCTGCCTAGGGTGCCATCATGGAATGCTCCAGCCTGCCCATTGTTCTATCCCAGGGGGTCTGTCCCAGGCGGCAGGTATGGGGAACCCTCTGATTTCATAAAGCCACCCCAGATATCCGGGGTTGTCAGGTGCTCCTGGATGTCTCAGTCCCTGGTAGGCATCGTGCCTGTCTGCAGCCGTCCCATTCCCATTTGTTTCATGTTTCCTCTTGTCCCCCTTGTTCATGGCCTAGGGCGCCAGCTTCTCTGGCCATCCTGTCAGAGCAAATCTTCCACTGACTGGGGAGTCACTCCAGAGAGCACCTCATGCATTGGCTTGCATCTCTCGGGTTCCGTGTCTATTGATTGTTTATCGGATTGACTCCTGTTCAGAGTCTGTTCCTTATTTATGCAAGAGATACGCTGCTGCCTGTAGTGCTGCTGCCCTGTCTCTATCTGACTCCACTTTACTTGGTTTCCTTGCCCGTGGTCTGCTTCGTGTTCTCCTCGGTCTTTTACTCGGAATCTGTGGAGCACTGTTACTTTGTTCTCTAGTGGTACCAGTAGTTCCTGTCATTTTGTATGAGTCGAGCCAGTCCCATGCCGCCGCTGGGTCTTCGTAGAACTGGGTCTTACCGTTTAGTATGGTCTTCAATTTAGCAGGGAACATCAGTGAGTATTGGATTCCTTCCTCCCCTAGTGCTTTCTTAATTGACATGAAGGAGGCCCATTTAGATTGGACAGCAAACGTGGTGTCCGGAAATAATGTTACTCTTCCATTACCAATCTTGTAGGGGCCGTTGTCTCTCACACTCTTCAAGAGAGTGTCCTGATCTCTAAAATGTAAAAGTCTTGCCACTATTGGGCGGGGGGATCTGCCAGGCTGCGGGGGCCTTCCTGGGACCCTATGCGCTCGCTCAATAGCAAAAAAGGATGTTAGGGGGCCCGGTGCTACTTCGGAAGCAAACCAGTTCTCAAGATATGTCACCATGTCACTTTGTTCTGTACCCTCTGGCAGGCCCATCACTCTTACGTTGTTTCTCTGGTTACGCCCTTCGGCGTCTTCGGCTTTCCGTTCCAGTCTCAACACCATCTCGTCTAGTTCCTCCATCTTTTTCTTGTGGTCTCGCTGGGTTTGTTGCATGTCCTCAACTACTTTCCCCACTTCTGTCATCTTTTCCGCCAATTTCCTATGCTCAGCCCACAGCAGCCCCAGGTCCGCAGACACCACTCCAATATCTTGCTGCAGCGCTGTTTTAGTGTCTGCTATTGCTGCCAGAATGCAGTCAAATTGTGCTTGTATCGTGGGTGCCATAGATTCCTTCCCCCCTCATAGGTCTGCGTATGGTGGGTCATGCACGGAGTTTCTATCTGGGAGTTTCCTTGTTTGCCTCTGGGCTTGCCCATAACCAGTCCGGTATGGCCTAGGCCTGCTCATGTCTGCTGGGCTGGGAGCACTGTATTCAGTGGGCTTGGTTGTTGTCGGGTCTTTATCGTTGTAAGCAGGAGCGCGCGTTTCTCAGGGAGGCTTCTGTTCTTATGGTTCCAGCTGTATTTTCTGATTTATAGACCCCGATCACTCAGGGGCCTCTATTCCTGCAGACTATTGCAGGTGGCACGCGGGCCCACAAAGATTGCTCTGGTGCCCGGGGACCATGGCTCCTCAATTGCCTTCCCCGCTCTTAGCGACATACTTGTCGCTTCAATCCTCTCTGTGTCCCTCCTGGCCCACAGGGGCTCTGGTCCGCGCTCTTTCGCTGATCTCTTGCCTCGTGGGTCCGCTAGGGCCACCGGCCTCTCACCATCTGGGCCATCCATGCATGGCTTGTGATTGCAGTGGTCCTACTGCGCCGTTCCTCCTCGCAGGCCTCCCCGACCCACCTCACCTCTTTCTGGGGTGTCACCCTGTCCTGGGCCTGCTACGCCTCAGTGCCGCTCTCCTTTTTGAGTTCTCTGGCATCCTCACTTGGGGCACTGCCTTCCAGACCACGCCTGGGCCTCTTCCATGTCAGAGCGGCACTCCACCTTGTTGTCCCTCTGTCTGTCCTCTTGGTGGGGGGTTGTGTGCCACACCTCTGATGTTCTTTGCGGGCCCTCCTATTTCACCTCATGTCTCCTCAGGGCAGTGCTGCAGCCTGTCTCCGCCGCTTCTCCAGTGCCGTATCATCTCTCGGGGCACCGCCGCTCGAACCACATCAACCCTCCAGTCTTTCTTCTGCAATCATTCTTTCAGGGTCCCCTCAAATCCCGGCCATCTGAACACTCCAGCGCTGAGGCGTGCAGGCTGGCCGGGAGGGACACCGTTCGGCCCCCGGGGCAATTTGGAACAGGATTATTAATAGGCCGGAGCAGAGCACTATGATTATGCATCCCCTATCTTCGGCATTCTGTTCAAATTTGACTTCAGAATTAAAAGTACTTCCAAAGCCCAAAACTACCATTTTATAAATTAGAAGTCACCCCTAAGGTCTGCCATGTGTGCCCCAAGGATAGATTGCACTGTCATAAAAATACAGGGACAATATAAAATATGTTTTCTATGCCCTGGTAAGGAAAAAGAGCCAAAGTTGTTTTACCCTATTGTAGTGCTGTTAGCCCCATAGGCTAACTTGGGAAGGCTTTATTAAACTCAATATCATCTAACTTTTGATTGGAGCTAGCTAGCAATAGCATTCAAATTATCGAAATAATGGTCACACTACATCCAACAACTTGACAAAGTTCAATTTAATTTACCTATCACAGGAAAGTAGTTTTAGAAGTTACTATCCTTGAGTTACCTGAGACAGCCCTGTAGCAGCCTCTTCTGATTAGTCATCCTTTGCTTTGATTAGCCTGAGCCAAGCTGCTCCCTGAGTAGGTGTGAAGAAGTCTGGGGGTGAAACAATGCAGCCATTTGGTGGGAGGTGATTTGCTTCCTGAAGAAGCCATAGAGAGAAAGGGGTCTGGGGAGATAAGCTGGACTTCAAAGGCAGGAGAGCGGATGTGACGGGACCCAGGCCAGTCCCCACTTCCTTGATCCCCAGCCAGCTACCAAGAGTTGAGCAAGGATTTATTTACTGAGACTTGACTGGACCTATTAGTGTTTGTGGTATTATTGCTAGCTAAAGGAAAATACTCCAACCTACTGATAATCCACTTTCCTACAAATTGCATTTGAGATATGTCAGATCCCTACTGCACCACTGAAATTGTCTGATGAATGTAACTCTGCAACATACTGTCAAAGGTTGGTCCCCAAAAGCCTGATCTGGACCAGATTTACAATTAATCAAAATTGTGTGAGAAGTTGGGTTACTCGTTGACTGGGGTGTGAGCTCTGGCCAAGCTGCAATCACAATCCCTGTCAGGGTAAGGCACACGCAAAACCCCAAATTAACCTGTGTTCAACCCCATAGTAGCTTGGCACAGACCAGTAAGGCTTCACTTAGAGGCAATCTGTAAAGTATTTGTGCAACATTTCAAACACTAAAACAGTGAAAACACCACACAAAAGGATCCCACACCAAGTTTGAAACACAGAGCTGAATGTATTCAATAAAACAAGACTAAAATGCCAAAAATCCAATCAGTAGAATGGAAGTTATGAATTTTTAAAGAATAAAGTGTAAAATAGTGCCTAAAAACATAAAGCACCAACCGCGGGTATCTTATTGAACAAGTTCAGGCCGACGGCGATGGAGCGTAGGTCAGCTACAGTTCTAGATTAGTCCAGCTGAAGCTTTACCTTTTCAAGTTTTGTACCAAGCGTCCCGTTCGCATTTGAGAGTTCTTCCAGGAGCAATGAGAGCATCACAGCAGGCTATCGGTGTGGTGCAAAGAGCAGGTCGGGTGTCGCAGATGAGCTTTCCATTGGTGGCCTCCCCTGAAAGGTCGATGCTGCAGTATGAAGAGATGGGCTGGCAGTGCATTGGTTTAATTTTTGGTGTGAGCAGCGCGGTCTCGGTGCAAACAGGCCGGTTCACAGTCGCAAAGATCGCAAAAGCTTGATTTAAGCTAGCTAAGCCACACCACGGGTCCAAGACCTGAAGGGCACTACTTGGGGGTCAGGAACTCGCTGTAGATGGGTCCAGGGCCTGGGGTAGGATGTTAGGGACCCTTTTATGTCCCTGAGGCTCAGATCAGAAGGCCAGCAGACTAGCCTTTGGAGTCACTCTGGGGTCCTGCGTTCAGGACAAAGTTGCAGGTCCAATTCTCCTACCCCATGCAACAGGGCAGCAGGTCAGCACAGCTGGGTAGCAGTTCTTTTACAGCAGCAGTCCAGCAGAGTGGCAGTCCTTCCTGGCAGAATGTCAACAAGTCCAGAAGTGTACTGAAGAGTTGGTATCTGAGGTTTAGTATTTATACACAGTTGTGCCTTTGAAGTGGAAAGAGGCGTATAGAGACATGCCTTTGAAGTACATAGATGCCCTGCCTTCATGACCCTGGCTCCAGACTAACTACGCGGTGTTTGCAGCCCTTTGTGTGGAGACAGGACACAGCCTATTTAAGTGTGAGTGGGGCTGGGCCCAGCTCCTCCCACGCATCCTGCCAATGATGCCACCTCCAGTCACATCTAAGCCCCCCATAGTGTGTGGCTATCTAGTAGGAATACACAAAACCCAACTGTCAGCTAAACCCAATCATGTAACCCAATGACAGACTGCAGGCACCAAAAGGCTAAGGCAAGAAAATGGCAACTTTCTACAAGTGGGATTTTCAGAATTACAATTTAAAATGCGACTTCACCACAAGTTAGGATTTTAAATTATGATTCCAAAGACACCAAACATGAAAGGGTTACCTGTTCCCATCTAGGAAATTACACTTATAGAATATAATAAGGTAATTCCAATGTTATCCTACGGGAGAGCTAGGCCTTGAAGTAGTGAAAAACAAATTTAAGTGTTTTTCACTACCAGGACATGTAAACCTTAAAGTACATGTCCTACTATTTAAATAAACTGCTCCCTGCCCTTGGGCTGTCCAGGGCCTGCACTAGTCATATAGGTATTAAAAAAAGGGTTGGACATGGCAAAGGGTTTACTTTGCCAGGTAGAAAAATCAATTTAAAACTGCACAGGCATGCTACAATGGCAGGCGTGAGACATGTTTGAAGTGCTACTTAAGTGGGTGGCACAATCAGTGCTGAAGGCCCACTAGTAGCATTTATTTAACAGGCCCTGGGAATATGTATTGCTACTTTACTAGGGACTTATAAGTAAATTAAAAAGGCCAATTGAGTATAAGCCAGTGCTACCACGTTTTAAGCAGCGAGCACAAGCACTTAGCACCTTTTAGCAGTATTAAAGAGGGCAGAGTCCTAAAGTCAACCAAAACTAATTCAGCAAAAAATGGAGGAGTGAAGGCAAAAAGTCTGGGGATTACCCTGCAGAAAGGTCCACGTCCAACAAGTATCCTAAAAATGTACTGTGGAAGTAGTCCTCGTGGGACATCCCTGCCCTTTGGAATTGTCAGGCAAATCTTATCTCAGATTTTTAGGTCGCCCCTACAGACAGCGAGAATGCACTGTGGCGTGGTGTCCTATTGTATCTAAAAATACCTCTAAAAGGGGTCTTCATTATTACTATTGTTTGCTGCCTTCTAATTCGGCAGCGAGTGGGAGGCATCATTGCCTGCATCATATCCTTTTCTTTCTGTAGTGCATGGTCTAAGTACAGATAAATTTAGCTTAATTAGTGTTTGTCTGATGCACGTGCTATGATTCTTTTTTTAGCATTCTTCATATATCACAATATTGACCCGACCCAAAGGTTTTGGAGCATTTTAAATGAGCACCAGTTACATAACACAAGTTCACATTCATTTTTTTAGGCACAGGAATAGGAAATTGAGCCAACACCATCCCTGCCTCTTTAGAATGTGATAGTCATTCTTCCTATTTTTTTCAGTCTTAGAGCAAGATACGTGTTCCCCTTATGCTTATTGTGTGTGAGTGACAATGAGGTGCTTCTCTGACAATAAGCCCCTGGTTCACTCAGTGTCGGGTCATTAAATCAACCATTTTCTTTCAATTAACAATTTTTTCTGTTACCCCATAATTTCCTCTGATGAGCTGGGTAAAAGCTTGCACATTCCACACACAGCCAGTTTTTGCTGTGCTTGTTGAAATTGAAATTGTGCTTTTGGGAAATGAGTTCTCTTGAGCTTTGCACTTGGCAACAATTGTGCAAGGATGACTCCTTGTGTGTGAATTTGTTTTGTCCTTCTCTGATTCAGATGAACAGGAGAAAAAAGTGAGACTTTGTGTGCTTGTGGATTGCTAGATCCCATTATCAACCATTGCTGGCTACGTCACTGTACACCATTCCTCTGTATGACACTCTACATCACAACACTGTACTCCACTCAATGCCATTCTATGGCACTCCACTCTACAACACAATACTCCACCACATAACACTCCACTCTATGCCACTCCACGCCACTCTATGCCACTCCACTATACAACACTCCACAACTCTACTCCACTCTACAGCACTCCCCGCCACTCCACTCTATGACATTTCACTGTTTGACACACTAGAATATGACACTCTACTGCACTCTATACCACTCTATGGCAGTCCAATCTACGACACACTACTCTACTTTACATCACTCCACTCTACACCAGGCCACTCTACTCCACTCTAAACCACTCTCCTCTTTCACCCTACTCCACTCTATACTACTCCACTCTACCACACTCTCCACCACTCTAAGACACTCCATTCTAACACTGCACTCCACTCTATGCCAATCCACTCTATTGTACTCTACTCCTTTCTATGACACCCTAAATCACTCCACTCTACAACATTCTATAGCACTCCACTGCACACCACACCACACCACTCCACTCTGACACTCTGTCACTCTACTTCACTCTACATCGCTCTACTCAACAACACTCCACTCTATGACACTCTACTTCACCCTACAGCACTCCACAACACCGTAATCCACTCCACTCTATGCCACTCTACTCCACTCAATGTCAGTCCATTAAAGACACTCTAATCCACTCCATCCTCCTATTAGCCACCAAGTTTTAGACATGCTGAATAACAGCCACGCTGGAGTGCAACATGGCTAAAACACATTGCCAAAGCCAATAGTTCTCAAATAGGCTTTCTACAGAGCCGAACGACTTTGTTTATTAAAGGTGTTATTTATTTTTGTCATTTGTCATGCCATGGGGGTCTGCCAGGAAAGATTAGTAGTTCAGGGTATTATTATGAGCTTTCTCTTTAAATCACTGAAGCATAAAAGTGAGAGGTTCCGAGTCCCCTGATTTGTGCATAATGAGGTACAGAAGACATATTTTTAGGTGGGTTTTCTCAGTTAATGTTTCTTTGGTAGTACAAATTTCAGTGGATGTTTTGCCTATTTGCTTTATTCACTTTACCTGTGGGTCTTAAGGTTTAGGATTTCAAGGGAGAGAGTAGTGATTTGGCACATTTCAAAGAGATGGAGGTGTCAGTATCTCGGTCACAGACACTGGGAAGTACTCAAGTCACCCTGATGCTGTCCTATCAGTTTGAGGGGAACTGGTACGGAAAAGCTGCTGTCCAATCAGAACTCGACTCCTCTTATCAGAAGACCAGTTCAGTGAACTCACAATCTCTCTGAAGCCAAACCGCCAATGTACCACATGACTGCCATGGCGGTAACAGCCGCCGGGATGGAGATATCAATCTCCAGCCCAGCGGCCGTCACTGTACCACCTGCCGGATAATGACCCCGCCTACCGCCATGGTTTCTGGGGATTCCTTAAAGCCACGAAAACCATGGTGGTTGGCACTATCAGTGACAGGGAATCCCTTCCCTGTCACTGATAGAGGTCTTCCCCACCCCACCCTCCTCTCCAGATACCCCCCACACCTCCTTCCTCTCCAAATCCCCCTACATTCACACCCCCTTCACACACACACACTTGTATACACACACCCATTGCCACATGCATCCACGCATGCATACATCCATTCACACACACATGCGCACACACGTTCATGCATACACGCTGACACGCATTCACAGACCACAACATACACGCACTCACACCTCCATACATGCATGCACATTCAACACAGAACACACATCCGCATACACGCACACACAAACATTCAAACCCCCCCACACACCCACACAACACCCTCCCCATCGGAGCACCCACTTACCTGTGTTCAGGGGGTCCTCCAGCAGGAGATGGGACGGGGCGCTGCTGGGTCATCATACAGATGGCGGCAGTCTACTGGTGTGGCACTGCTGGTGGCAGCAGCACCACCTTACCGCCATATGCTGGCATGGCCACAGCCGGATTTCCACCATTCTTCTGGCAGAAATCCAGCTGTGGCCATAATACGGCAGACAGCTAGTAGATGTGGCAACGGTCTTTTGGCGGCAGTCGCCGCGGCGGTAGACGTTTTTTACCGCCAATATCATAATGAGGGCCTTAATCCTTAGAAAACAGTGAGAATGCTATTGCTAGACAAAGTACCTGGTTAGATTAAGAAATAAAGCCGCATGGGTGAGCGTGCGCCAGAAAAAGGTAGTGATGTGTCGATTCCTTACTCACAAGTGAGGCCGTGCATCATTTCCTACTCCTGTCGGGTCGGCGCTGCATCATTTTTCTTCCTTGCAAGTGAGCAATGCGTCAGCATCTCAGATCCATGCAGAGTTGCGCTGACTTTGACGCTCAGTTGCGATCCATGGAAAATGCGGTCGCACAGTATCAGAAAACCATGCTGCGTGGGGCTTGCATCACCAGTCTCTGTAAACTTGTATTGCACGTCGTTTCTCCAGCCACAATGCATCAATCTCCCAGCCGCGATGCAGGTGAATCATTGATTTCAGCCGCAAAGCCGGTGGTGTGTAATTTCTCAGCCGTGTTGCCGAAGGTGCATCAAACATTTCCCCGCACGGCGTTCTGGGCATGGATTTTCAGTTCTTGTTTGCCAACTTCATCTTTCAAGGGCCCAGGGACTGGATAGGGCACCGCTTGGTAGGGCAGGAATCTCAGCAGAAAGTCCAGGTGCTCACAGAGGAAGTCTTTGATGGCCCGGAGACTTAAACAACAGGAGGCAAGCTCAGTTCAAGCCCATGGAGGTTCTTCTCAAGCAGGAATGTACAACAAAGTCCAGTCTTGTCCCCTTTCACAGACAGAAGCAACAACTGCAGGATAGTCCAACAAAGCACAGTCACAGACAGGAGCAGCACGTCTCAGCTCCTAGCTCTTCTCCTTGGCAGAAGTTCCTCTTGATTCCAGAATTGATCTAATTGTCAGGGGTTTGGGGTCCACTACTTATACCCCTTTCTGCCTTCAAAGTAGGGAAACTTCAAAGGAAAGTCTCTCTTGTTTGAAAAATCCTGCCTTGCCCAGGCCAGGCCCCAGACACACATCAGGGGGTTGGAGACTGGATTGTATGAGGGCAGGCACAGCCCTTTCAGGTGTGATTGACCACTCTTACCCTCCCTCCAGCAAGGATGGCTCATCAGGCTATGCATGCTACACCCCAGCTCCCTTTGTGTCACTGTCTAGAGGAGAGGTGCAAACAGCCCAACTGTCAAACTGACCCAGACAGGGAATCCACAAACAGGCAGAGTCATAGAATGGTTTAAGCAAGAAAATGGCTACTTTCTAGAAGTGGTATTGTCAAACACACAGGCCCTCATTAAGAATACAACGGTGTTCACTGCCGCGTTCAGGCCGGCGGTCATTTCATTGACCGCCAGCCCCCCGAGGATCCCGCCTGCCGCATAATAAACATTTTGCTGGGCCGGCGGGTTGAAACATTGTTTCCGCCCGCCAGCCCAGCACAATGTCGGGACATTGCCAGCAGCAGCTGAGCAATGACCTGCGTGATGGGGCACTGCACAGAGGGCTCTGCACTGCCCATGCCAAGTGCATGGGCAGTGCAGAGGCCCCCAGAGGAACCACGGAGCACCCCTTCTGCCAGCCTTTCACTGGCAGGGGAACCCGCCAGGGAAAGGGTGGGGGCAGTAGGGATCATTATCCGAAGGGCTGCAGTGCTGTCCTGTCGGAGAATGATTCCTTCCACCGTCAGGCTGCCTGTCGGAGGCCTCCTGGCAGTGGAGAGGCGGCCCTCCATGTGTCTTTTATATGGCAGTTCAGCCCGCCATGCCGGTGGTGGGCTTTTCACCCGCCGGCGGCATGGCGGGCTGAACCGCCAGGGTTCATAATGGCCCCCACAGTCTAAAAACAAGCTACAAGGGCAAAGCTCAATGCACTCTGCATTTTCCACAGAGCCTCCTAATGAAAAAGACCAATATACTTACAAGTTAGATTCAAGCAATACAAACGAAAAAGAACAATGCACTCCAGTATTGAACCAATTAGCATCATGCACCTTACTATTAAAAATCTGTTGGAAGCACTGCTTTCTAGGTTCCAGCCACCAAGCTCTGGAACTCATTACCTGCCAGCAGTATAAGCACTCAGGAGCATATAGAGTTCCAGAGACAATTAAAAACATAGCTATTCCTAGGTAACTGCACCACCTACATCTCAGCAATAGAACACAGAAAACAGGTGCCAACTCAAGCACAACCCTCAGATTTCAACCACGCATTGCAAACAACTCAGTAAACTACATATGCAATATGCAGGTAAACTAAAAGGAACTGACCTTTGGTTTGCTGTGGCATTATATAGTTATGTATTTCCTTATATAACAGATATGGCCCACAATAATAGTAAGGCCATAATATACAGCGGTCAATAACACACTGTGGCTTTTACCTCCTAAATTCACATAAGACGTCAGCTATAAGGGTTGCCCTTCACCAGCACTGTACAGCCAAAAAAGAAACAGCCATCACCAAATGAACAGGTATGGAATAACTGAGAGTATCTGTCACACCTTGCAGGACAATTTGGAAGACATTCATATACTCCACCACTGAAGGTCCCAAATATCTATGCAACCTGACTGCTTCTTTACATCGCACAAAGACACTCAGATATGGGATGATAATAAAAATGCCCATCCCAACAAATCTTTTCAATTCTCTTTCCCTCCAACCATGCCAGCTCAGGAACAAAAGTAAACACAAAATCTCAGATTGGACAACCCAGTGCAGTAACCAGCTAAACACACTATATCATATGAAATCCCATAAAGAGACCTGCAGAGCTGTTTAAAACTACCAGCATACTGGAAACCATAAACCTACGTGTCTATCTCTCACACTTCATCATCCATCACACTTTTACGTGCTGCTTCCCATAACACGATGACCAACTCAGTGGTCATCACGCGCAACATGTAAATAGTTCCCGCATAAGATCAAAACTATACACTGTTTTATTACATCTGGCATAATAAAATCTGCACAGGCAGAGATGCTTTTATTTTTTACATCTTCCACAATAAGTGTCTCTTATTGTTTCCTTAGATTTTTTTCACATTTACCAATTTAATGATCAATGTTTTAGGTGATATCTACTTTGCCAGCATTTAAGGATATCATTTTTTGTGATTTTTTTTTTAAATTTAAATGTTATTATTTGTGTAAATCAATTATGCTTTAAGCGAAACTAGATGATCCGGTGAGTCAATGAATTTCATGAAGGTCCTCTGACTCTGTCCCTGTGCTAGGATAAGTGGTTCACTCATTCACTTCTGTAATGAGATCACAGAATTCCATTCCCACCTGACAAGGTCGGCAAAAGTTAGACTTGATGAAAAAATAACACTTTGCCATCAAAGGTAATTTAGGCAGTACCAGTTTGTGGAAAATTATACTGCTAATATGATCTACCCAATAGATGATCAGTGTTTGGGTCTTTTCTACTACTTTAAGCATGTGTTGGCCTTCAGAATTATTATTAAGGTATTTATCAAGCACACCCTGATCCCCGAGGGTATATCCTGGTACTAGACCTCATACTTGCCCAGTTGCAACCAAGCCGTTAGAGCAGAAACAACCAAGTCTTCAACTTTCTCCGAAAGATTAACAAATCTGGAGTCATGCGTACATTCTGGGGAAGGTTATTCCAGTGACCAGCTGCCAAAATATTAAAAGAGCGACTACCCAATTTGGATCTCTTGATTCGCCTCTGGAGTATCAGAGCCTGATTAGCAGAATGGAGATCCTGCATTGGCTTTTAAAAAGTAACTCTGTCCTGTAGGATTGCTGGACCCTTATCATAAAGTGCTCTGTGTGCCTTGCATACTAGCTTGAAAATTGGTATCTTACAAACTGAAAGCCAATGGAGATTGTGGGGAATACATTTTAGTTCCCCACTGGGCACAAGAAATAGCTTAGCCATCGGCTTACGGGCCTGCTGCCCTTTTTACCTAGAAACCCTTTACTCACTTAGCATGCTTTGTTTTATCCTATTTTTATCCTATTTATTTCATTATTTCTTTTCGCACTTGCCAATTGTTTACATTTTATAAGAAATGTTTTGCTTCTCATTATCAGTGCCATTCTGAGAAGGAGTCATTTTTAACATCATTATCAGTGGTGTACGTAGGTATTGTCATCATGTCCCTTTCCCACTTACGTTTGACAGGAACATAATGGACACCTGTTATGAATTGTTTATGTAATTCCCGACACAAGTCTGCCACATTATCAGTTGTTTAGGAACATACCTGCTTCAGGGATCCTACAAGAGCCGTATTAATACATCTCACATGGACAAGGTCATTAAATGGGTTTCTTCCAGATGTCATTTATGCTCCACATCACCTTGCTACAGAACTCAGCCTTTGTGTCTTCAAAAAGTCTGACCTAGAGACCTCATTCCAAGGTAACAAGGGATGGGCAGCACTTCTCAAGGACATGGTACTGGCAGATTAGGGTTTCTCACACCTAGCTCTTGTTGGGTAGAGATTAGGTTTTCTTTGCTAGGGATTTCATGTCTTATGTTTATTGCAATATGGTGGGGGTTTTCATATTCACAACTCTCATCTTCACAATTTTGCTTTTATTATTGCTCATTATCCTAATCATTGCAATTTATGCATTTTACCATAGATTGCAGTCTTTTCAATAAATACATTGAGAATTCTCTTGCATTTCCTTCATTGTCTATGTGTGTATAAAACTTATTTTTAACAGGAGAAAAGGGTAACTTCCATTGCACCACGACTCCCCTCAGAAGTTGCATTTAGAGTCCATGTGTAAGGCTGCCAGAAATTACCTTTACTGTCTGAGTTTTGGTGAGGTACTGCTTGTGGGCCAGGAGGGTTGGGCCAAAAATTGTGACTTGTTGTAGGAGTGACTCAGTCACCCAAAAACAGAAGTGCTGTCACCCCTAAACCAGCAGTCTGGCTAAGAAGCAAAAGTACAACTACGACATGACGCCACCAACAATGGTGTTTTGGCACTAAATTATGAATATCCTGAGTATCTATGTCTCACACACAGTAGGTATGCTCAGTACCATTATACGGAGACGTCCGTGGTCTTAGGGGCAATCCTCCTCAGCTGAATAGGGAGCACCTATACGGACTGAAGGTTGTTCAAGCTTGAACTTTAAAAAAGGACTTTCCCCATCTAGTGTTTTTTCTCTGTACCCGTTATTCAACATGGCTAACCCCACAAAATGTGAGACACGCATTAACACAACATCTAGTAGCCCATGGCTTAACAGATGAGGGCAGGGATGTCACATTCATTGTGGAAGCTCATGAAGTTTACCAGACAGAAACATTTTAATCCTGGGTCACCCTTCCACACATATCAAATAGCGAACGTACCACAGTGGTACCAGGTTTATCTAGAGATACGGCTTTCTTATCAAGAACACCTACATGGTTCAGTGGTGCCATACCACATGTAATACAACCTGTGAGATTAGGTCCCGTAAGTAATGACGGACCACTGTGGCCCACGTTTGCTACATATACACCACATTGTGGCGTACAGCCAATGCAAGTAGCTGACGTGTGCACATTTTATAATGAGCTAGTTGCACTTTATAGGTGGCTGGTACAATTCACTATGTGGACATTGAATACTGCTCCAGCACAGGCTGCTTGACCAGCTGGACACCAGTTGGCCATTACTGGGATTAATCCACAAACAGTACATTCTATCATGGGCAAGGCGTCCACGGAACTTGAGAAAATTCAGTTCTGGATAGCACAAACAACTAACCAGCTGGATGCAGTGTTTCCCCATAGGGGACCACAAGATAAACAAAGAATTCTGACACTGACATTGCTTGCCATTCGGAATGGCTCCCTCAGTGGACAGCTCCACCACATGGGGTACAGTCTTTGCTGCAATTTACACTACCACACATTGTACCCCGACACTTGCCAACCTACCAGAAGTGTTAAAACAAATACAAAATGAACACAGGGCTGCTCTAGCCCTGGATTTGGGGATGAAACTGATGCGCATTTTGACACAGCCTCCTCAATAACACTCAGTAACATTAAAGGGGAAGCGGTTGTATTGGCTATATTCCAGCGGCTCCGGGAGATTCCACAGTTGGAACAGGAGCGTCAACTACTGAAAATTATTTCTGAAACCTATGCTAGTATAGGCCGGGATAGTTTGGGAGTGAAGCCGAAAAAACTGGAAATTCAGAGTACCAGCCCTAAGGACGGTACTAAACAAGCACAAGAGGGTTCAGAGAGCAAACTCTCCACATCCGGAGAGCCCCGAAAAGAGATTTAGGCCCTCATTACAACCCTGGCACTAAATGCTCTGACTGCCGTGCTGACGGCCGCCAACATACCGTGACCGCGGCGGTATACCGTTACGGGTATTATGACCCACACAGAGAAATCTGCCACTATACAGACACCCACACAAGTCCGCCAGCCCAAAGGTCAGTAATAAACTGGTGGTTACGCCAACAGAAATACGCCCACAGCATCATGACCCACGAATCAACGCAGCGGTCATTCAACCACAGTAATCCATTGGCGGTACACACCGCCACGCTCAAAATACACACACACTAACAAAACTACACCACATTGGAGAATTCAAACTATACACACCTGACACACATGCACACACCACACCCGCACACCCAATCCAATATAAAACACACACCCACAATACCCACAACCCCTTACAACGAAAATAATTATTGCCAACTGAGAGAGAGACAAGTCAGGAGCACCTACTGAATCAGAGCCACATCACACCATCACCCATACACCACCACGCACATCACAGCACACACCCAAACACATCACCCTCACACACTCTCACACATACCACTCACACTACACCCATGGCACCACAAAGACACCCCAGGTTCTCAGAGGAGGAGCTAAGGGTCATGGTGGAGGAAATCATCCAGGTAGAGCCATAGCTATTCGGATCACAGGGGCAGCAGACGTCCATTGCAAGGAAGATGGATCTATGGCGGAGAGTCGTGGACAGGGTAAACGCCATGGGACAGAACCCAAGAACAAGGGATGACATCAGGAAGAGGTGGATTCACCTACAGGGGGAGGTGTGTTCCGTAGTAGCAAGACACCAGGTAGCCGTACAGAGGACTGGCGGTGGACCCCCACCTCCTTCCCCACAACTAACAATATAGGAGGAGCAAGTCTTGGCTCTCATGCATTCTGAGGGCCTGGCAGGAGTAGGAGGAGGACTGGACTCTGGTATGTAAAATCTTTACTACTATGTCCCCCACCCTACCTGCATGCCATCACAAACTCCTACCCCTACCCTCACCCCATCACTCCACCACCTCACATATACCCCAATATCACAACCCACCCATCCCAATACCAAGCCCTGCATGCAACACCAATGCATGGACACCAATCACACACCTGCATGGACACCCATCACCACAGCATGCACACTAGTGACAATCACTTAGCCAAATCAATAATATCTCACACAACCCAAACGTTCCTTGCTAATAACAACCATAGAGGGAAACATATCTATCTGCAAGATGGCACATGCAGATACAATAACACTGCATTTACTTCCCCACAGGACCCCCACTCAACGTCACCGGAGAGGAGGTGCCACCAACATCCAGTCCCCCCACAGAAGAGGTCCACAGTGATGACAGCAGCTCTGCATGCCTGGATCACGATGGCCAACCTGGCCCATCAGGGACCTCTGGATAGTCGTTTACCCTGCCACAGTCCCAACCCACCACGGAGCCTCCCCCCTCAGGAAACACCACCACAGAACCCACCCAGCAGGCCCATGCCACTGTCCCCAGGACACGTCAATCAGAAGTGTGTCCACCACTACAGGGACCCCAGGCAACCATACAAACCTAGGATAATCAGAGACCTGGGGTCAGTGGCAGTGGGCACACGATTCAGGGGACAGAGGCACAGGACAACAGGGAATCTGGGAGGACTGCTGTGCGACAGGGGGAGGACAGACCCAGGGAACCGACCCTACCCGAGGCACTTCAACATCATGGGAGCATACCACCCTTACCAGGAGACCATGGGCACGGTACTGTCCAAGTTACAGGAGACCCAGAGGCTGCAGGAGGGACAGTACCTGGGGATCAGGGAGGACCTGAAAGACATCCACACCACCCTGGTCACCATTGCAGGGGTGCTGGCAGACATGGCCAACACCATGAGGGAGGCAGTGGCACAACAACGGGCCCCTTACACTAGCCACACTGAAGAACAGCCCTCCACCTCCGCTGGCACTAGTGGACAGGAGGCCCGCCACAGGACGAACAGGCCACCAGCACCCCACCCCCTGCAGAAGGAGAACCACCCCGCAAAGGGTCCCTGCGATCCAGGCAGAAGCCATAGAACATTGCCAAGACCGCCGCCAGGAAATAAGACTCTCCTGAATGTCACCCTTGTGTACCACTCTGTCACCCTTTCCAGCTTGTACTGCCATTGCCCCCTTTCCTATGCTTCCTTGGACAATGCACCTGTGATACAAATAGACTGGACTCTACCCTGGACTTTCCTCCATCAGCGACCCAGCTCATTGCAATATCCCCTCCACTCACACATAAATAAACACCCTTGGAACAAATACATGTATGGAGTCTGTCTTTTAATTGATTGAAATACGTATTAGTTTAACAAGCTGTAAACATTGCATTTCAAATGTACAGTTACATATACATAGGTATGACCTGTAGGGGGCAGCAGTAAACCAGGAGCCAGAGTGGGGCACAGAGATCTGAAAATAGAGATGCCAAAGGGTACAGTAAGTGGCCATAGACATAGGGAAATCAGGTTGCCATGTTCAATGTCTAACACAAAACTGCAATAGAAAGTGAAGTTACAGTGTCTTACCTGTGTGTCACTGAAAGTACTGTTGAATGAGTGAACTTCTGTTGTCCACATCTTCTTCCTCTGCCTCCTCTTCAGCACTGTCCAAAGGCTCCCCCGCTGCTATAAGACCATCTCCAGGCTCATCCTCCTGCAGAAAAGGCACCTGGTGTCTCAAGGCCAAGTTGTGCAACATGCAACATGCAATGATGATCTGGCACACCTTCTTGGGTGAGTTTTACAGGGATCCACCTGTCAGATGGAGGCACCAGAATCTGGCCTTCAGGAGGCCAAAACTTCTCTCAATTATCTTCCTTGTTCGCCCATGTACCTCATTGTAACGTTCCTCTGCCCTTGTCCTGGCATTCTTCACTGGGGTCAGTAGTCATGAGAGGTTGGGGTAACCAGAGTCACCTGAAAATATCGAGGGATACCTGTTAGACACACACTCACCCTTAGGGACAACCCCATACCCATATACCTACATCAACTGGGTGGGGACCATGGGCTCACCTATTAGCCACACCCGGTGCCTCTGGAGTTGAGACATCACATATGGAATGCTACTATTCCTCAAGATGAAGGCATCATGCACAGAGCCAGGATACTTGGCATTCACATGGGAGATGTACGGGTCGGGTCCACCAAACACACAATCTGCACATTCAGAGAGTGAAAGCTTTTTCTATTCCTGAACAATTGTTCTTTTCTCCGGGGGGGGGGGGGGGAGATAAATGCTATATGTGTACCATTAATGGCACCAATGATTTTGGGAATATGTCCCAGGGCATAAAAGTCAGCCTTTACTGTGGCCAAATCCTCCACCTGGGGGAGTACGATGTAGCTGCACATGTGGTTCAGCAGGGCAGACAACAATCGGGTCAACACGTTGGAGAACATAGGCTGTGACATCCCTGATGACATTGCCACTGTTGCTTGAAGGAACCACTTGCCAGGAAATGGAGCACTGACAGGACCTGTACTACAGGAGGGATACCTGTGGGCTGGCAGATAGCTGAAATCAGGCCTGGCTCCAATTGGGCACCCAGTTGTTGGATTGTGGCTCAATCAAGTCTGTAAGTAAAGATAATGGCGGTCATTCTGACCCTGGCGGTCAAAGACCGCCAGGGCGGAGGACCGCGGGAGCACCGCCGACAGGCCGGCGGTGCTCCAATGGGGATTCCGACCGCGGCGGTAAAGCCGCGGTCGGACCGGCACCACTGGCGGGCTCCCGCCAGTGTACCGCCGCCCCATTGAATCCTCCACGGCGGCGCAGCTTGCTGCGCCGCCGAGGGGATTCCGACCCCCCCTACCGCCATCCGGACCGCCGGGATCCGGATGGCGGTAGGGGGGGTCGCGGGGCCCCCGTAAGAGGGCCCCTAAATGTATTTCACTGTCTGCTGCGCAGACAGTGAAATACGCGACGGGTGCAACTGCACCCGTCGCACAGCTTCCACTCCGCCGGCTCGATTCCGAGCCGGCTTCATCGTGGAAGCCTCTTTCCCGCTGGGCTGGCGGGCGGCCTGAAGGCGACCGCCCGCCAGCCCAGCGGGAAAGTCAGAATTACCGCCACGGTCTTTCGACCGCGGAACGGTAAGCTGACGGCGGGACTTTGGCGGGCGGCCTCCGCCGCCCGCCAAGGTCAGAATGAGGGCCAATGTGTCTGTTCTCCATTGTCTCCAGGTCCACCAGGGGTCTGTACACAGGGGATGTCTCCATCTCCTATTCATCCTCAGCAGTTGAACTCTAGGGTGGAAAACGGTGAGAAAGGGGTCATATTCATACATATGTGAAATTAAAAATGCATTTTTTCCTTTACAGAAACCGTATGTTAATACGAAAGTCAGTTGATGTGCCAGCGTCTGCTGTGACGCAGTTAGGTGCCATGGCCTGTGCCCCCCTGAAATGGCGGCTGCCTGACCTGTGAGGAGAGACAAGTGGAAATGAGGTAATTCCGCTGGCATTGTGCGCCGTTGCGGCCAGCGGTCGAGGACCGGTGCAAAACTTTGCATTGGTTATCATTGGGCCCTATGGGTTCCAGGAGCCACTGGCGATGTACACCGGCGGTGATGGTATGCACCACCGTGGACGTGACCGACATTTTCCGTCTGTTCACTAACTTGCTACCTGACCTTCAAAAGGAGAGGACCTACACTGCAAGTGCTGCTGTGACCTGTGTCTGGAAGCAACAATGGCTCGAGTGTCTGGGGAAAGGGACCCCGCCTTCACTTCGGAGGAGTTGGAGAGACTGGTGGATGGGGTCCTACCCCAGTACACTTTACTCTATGGTCCTCCAGACAAACAGGTGAGTACACTGTGAGAATAATGCATGGGCCATGAATGTATGGATTGCTGTCTGTGTAAGCCTCGTGTAGGGGATGGCTGATGGGTCCTGGACAGAGTGCTGCATGTCTGGTGGTCAATGTCTGTGAGTAAGGGGATGGGAGGGATATTGTGGGCCATGAGTGTAACAGTCCTAACTGTGGGGGTTATTCCAACTTTGGAGGAAGTGGTAATCCGTCCCAAAAGTGACGGTAAAGTGACGGATATACCACCAGCCGTATTACAAGTCCATTATATCCTATGGAACTCGTAATACGGCTGGTGGTAAATCCGTCACATTTGGGACGGATTACCACCTCCTCCAAAGTTGGAATAACCCCCTGTATGACTAATCCAGTTTTTCTATGCATTTTTTTCTGCAGGTCAGCGCCCATCAGAAAAAGGGTATTTGGCGTGCCATTGCCAAGGAGGTGCGGACCCTGGGGTTCTTTGACAGACGGAGCACCCACTGCCGCAAACAGTGGGAGGATCTCCGCCGCTGGGCAAGGAAGACGGCAGAGGCCCAGCTGGGGCTGGCCTCCCAATGATGAAGGGGTGCCCTTCGTACCCTGACCCCCCCAAATGTTCTGCATCCTGGTAGTGGCCTATCTGGAGTTGGATGGGCGCTTGAAGGCATCACAGCAGCCACAGGGGGGTGAGTACAGATTCTGAATCATGACTTTGCGCGTGTTAAGGTTGTACCTGGATGGGGGATGTGGGCTGTGGGTGCCCGTAGGCCAGGGCAAACTGGCAGGGTAGGTCCCTTGTTGGGTAGGCTCTGAAGCACTCCAGCCTCAATAGTGTTAGTGGGCATCTACTACTGGGCAGGATCCTGTTAGTTTCAGGTGTGCAGCTAATGGCGTTGGGCAATGTACTCCATGGGCTGGTAACTAGCTTTGTAACTGGTACTAGTGCATAGGGCTGATCCCTGTGTGTTGTGTACTCCAACAGTAGTGTTGTTGCTGACATTGACCAAGTGTATCCTCTGTCTCTCCCGCCCTTCTTGTTTTGTCACGCTCTCCTTGTGTCCATTTGCATCATCTTTCGGAGGAGCAGAGGTACCGGCGACGGAGGGAGCTGCATCCCACATGGGCCTGGAGGCCAAATCCATGATTGAAGCTCCGTGGCGGTGGTGGACACCTCTGTGCCCACCCCAACTACAGGTACAGCCGCCACCCCTGTACCAGCACCGCCCTCCCAGCAGCCCCTCAGCGTGTTTTCCGTGCCCGCTCACCCAGGAGGTTGGGCATCTCCTTCGCCCCAGGCACCTCAGGCCCTGCCCCAGTCAGCCCTGGTGCCCTCAGTGAGGAGGCTATTAACCTCCTGAGATCCCTCACTGTTGGGCCGTCAACCATACTGAATGCCATCCAGGTTGTCGAAAGACATTTGCAACAAACAAATGCATACCTGGAGGGCATTCACTCTGGCTTGGCGGGCCAACAGAGAGCATTTCAGGCTCTGACCTCCGCCGTGATGGCAGCCATTGTCCCTGTATCCAGCCTCCCCCCTCCAACTTCCTCTACCCAGTCCCAATCCCCTCAAGCCCAACCTATCCCAAGCACACCTTCAGACCAGCAATCACCCAAATCAACACACTGAAGTGGCTCTGTCAAACACAAGCACCACACTTCATCTCACAGGCACTCACACAAGCACCATCCCCATGCAGACACACCAACATCTACTTCCTCCACTGTGTCCCCCTCCTCCTCCTCGCCCCTATCTCCTAGTAGTGTCTCCACTCACACCTGCATGCACTACATCCTCATCCACTACCTCTATCACCAGCACACCTATCACTACACGCCCCTCTCTGGCAACCACCACTCCCACATCCATGAACACATCCCCTGTGTCCTCTCCCACTGTGTCTGTGACCGCTCCTCCCAAAGTACACAAACGCAAGCACACACCCACCCAACAGCCATCCACCTCACTACAGCATCCAGCTCATGCACCTGCACCCAAACACAGCAGACTGACACCTACAAGCACTCCCTCTTCCTCCATTCCCAAACCTTCACCCTCTTCTGGTCCCAATGTCCCTAAGAAGCTTTTCCTCGCCAACATTGACCTCTTCCCTACCCTATCCCCCCTCGTCCTTCACCTCGGGCCAGGGTGGCCAGAACCCAGCCCAGCACCTCAGCCACCAAGTCCACGTCCGCTGTGGTTTCTGCAGCTGTGAGAGGCTCCAAGGAGGCACTTGTTAGCCCAGCCAGTGTGCCACCAACACCTGCCAAGGCCAAGAATGTTCCGCCACCTGGCAAGGGCAAGAAGGGGACAACATCCAGCAAGGCGAAGGCGGCACAACCAGCCAGCAAGGCCAAATCACAGACTCCAGCTGGCAGAAGCATGGAGGCACCACCATCTGCCAAGGGCAGGAAGGGGCACAGAACACCAGCCAGGGCACTTCAGCCGTCCGAGGCTGCAAGTGAAGGCCTGAAGGCTACCACCACAAATCCCAGCACCACCACCTGCACCGCCACCAGCACGCCACCTGCACCATCGCAAGCACCGCCACCTGCACTTCCGCAAGCAGCACCACTGCTAGCAGCAGCAGCCCCAGTGGGCAGCCGTCTGAGGCTGCAGGTGAAGGCATGGAGGCTACCACCACAACTGCCAGCACCCCCACCTGTACCATAGCCAGCAGCGCCACCTGCACTGCTGCAAGCACCGCCACTGCCAGCAGCAGCAGCCCCAGTGGGCAGACGTCTGAGACTGCAGTTGAAGGCCTGGAGGCTACCACCACAACCGCCAGCACCGCCACCTGCACTGCCGGAAGCACCGCCACCTGCACTGCCGGAAGCACCGCCACCTGCTCTGCCGCAAGCGGCACCACTGCCAGCAGCAGCAGCCCCAGTGGGCAGCCATCTGATGCTGCAGGTGAAGGCCTGGAGGCTACCACCACAACCACCAGCACCACCACCTGCACCACAGCCAGCACCGCCACCTGCACTGCCGCAAGCACCGCCACCTGCACCGCCGCAAGCAACTCCACTGCCAGCAGCAGCAGCCCCAGTGGGCAGCCGTCTGAGGCTGCAGGTGAAGGCCAGGAGGCTACCACCACTGCCAGCACCGCCACCTGCAGCGCAACCGCAACTCAATGAGCAGCCGTCACCACCGGAGAGCAGTGTGTAGTGGTGACTACATGGGCTGCAGTGCGTCCTGGTCCCTGCAAAAGCTGTTGTTGTGACACCCAAGTGAGAGACTGTGACCTTGCACTCCAAAACATCTGCATCACAGGGCACAATGCCCCCTCCGGAACCAGTGGAAAAAGGCATCCACTCAGCCCCTCCTTGCCAGGATGAAGCACACTGGGCTCAAAGCCCTCTCCAGAACCAGTGGAAGAAGGCATCGACTCACCCCCTCATTGCCAGGATGATGAACATTTGGGCACAAAGCCCCCTCCAGAACCAGTGTAAGAATGCATCCACTCAGCCCCTCCTTGCCAGGATGAAGCACACTGGGAACAATGCCCCCTCCAGAACCAGTGGAAGAAGGCATCCACTAGAGAGACTGTGGCCTTGCACTCCCCAGGACTAAGCAGTGGGCAAACCACCAACTTGAGAGACTGTGGCCTTGCACTCCCCAAGATCAAGCAGTGGGCAAACCACCCACTAGAGAGACTGGCCTTGCACTCCCCTGGACCAAGCAGTAGGCAAACGACCCACTTGAGGGACTGTGGCTTTGCACTCCCCAGGACCAAGCAGTAGGTACACCACCCACTTGAGAGACTGTGGCCTTGCACTCCCTGAACCAAGCAGTGGGCATGGAGCCCCCTCCAGGAGCAGTGGCGTTATACCATCTTCCGGGTGAGGTGGCCCCCCTTCCCCATCCCCCTGAGGTGCCTGTGTGTTTTCCACCTGATACCCCTGTAGTGTTCTCTCCGTATTGAGGCAGGAGTCAAGTGTGGGCTTGGCCTATGTGTTTTGGCCCAGTGGGCCACGGACCTTTTATGAGTGGGCATTGTCCCGCCTTTTGTATATATTGTATATATTGTAAATACTGTTTTTGATTTCTGAACATATTTCTAAGTATTTGTAATATTACACTCAGTTGACTCCATTCCTTTTGTCCTTGCTTTATTCCTGAGGTTTACGGAGTGTATATGTAATGTTGTTGCATGTGTTTGTGTGTATGGTGCTGGGGGTGAGGGTGGGGTGGGGGTGTTGCGTGTTGCGGGTGTGTGTCACTCTCTTCCCCCCTCCCTTTGTGTGCTAGGTGCAGTACTCACTGTTGTCGTCGTTGCCGGCCTTGGTGCTCCTGGTGTATGAGCAGATACACCAGCATGGGGAAGACCTCGAGCTCGGGCTCCATGGAGTCTTGGTTCTTCCTTGAGTGTCGAGAGGTGAGTCGTTTCCCTTCAGAACACTGTTTCCACCGTGCTTTTGATGGCGTTGGTACCGCCACGGGAAAGGTGGTGGATAGGCCTCTTGTAATACAGTGGGCAGAACCTTGTCTTCCGCCTGGCTGTTGGCAGTTACCGCCGCGGAGTTTGTTGCTACCACCGTGGCGGTCGGAGTGTTATAGTGGCAGTATGTGTTGACCGTTTCCGCCGTGGTCATGATTCTAATTTTTTTACCGCCGGCCTGTTGGCGGTGCTACCGCCACTTTAACACTGACCGCCAGGGTTGTAATGAGGGCCATAATCTCAGAAACAGAGACACTTTTAAGACTCCTGACAGATATATGGATACACGTCCCTCTCGATGTGAGAGAGTGGGTCAGTCAGAGCAACGCTCTGACTATGTGAAGCAGAGAAAAGCTCACAGCATTCCTCAGACAAGAAAAAGGACAAATCTCCCCAACAGAAGCCCCAAATGTAAAAAGAAAAAGGTGGCTGCTATAACTGCAAATCATGCCAACAACGTTGAGGACGTTGTTGAGGAACAAGTTGTGGGCAGAGACTCTGCTAGACAGTGCAGCAGAGGTAACAATTTGTTGCCAGTGACTGAAAGATCATCTGGATGTGACTGCAACTAACTACTTTCTCGTAGTTGAGACTGCATGCGGGTGCATCTTCCCACCTGATGGTGTTTATGATTTAAATATCCAAATTGAGGGAGACATAGAGCACACTATTAGCGTACTTTTTGTGATATCCTATAGGCATAAAAAGACTGTCCACCCGAGTACATCCACAAGCTCCCACATGGGGAAGATGTAATTTTGCCTTTTTTTCTCAAATCGTGTTCCGGGTGCGGTATAGGAAGCCTATGCTGTTTACTGGGCTTTTGCCGGGTACACGCACTGTACCACAAACAAGTAGGGTGGGATAAGGAGTCCCCCAACCATGTAATAGCTATTAAGTCTACATCCCACCCTCAACCTCAATATCCGGTCATACATTTGGCTAAAGCCCCAGTGAGGGAAATCCTCACTCAACCAGAGTACAGGGGAGTAATCGAGCCCTGTGTCTTGGTAATGAGTAACCTGTTATTCCCTCTTCCAAAACCAGACCATTCATATAGAATAGTCTTAAATTATAGGCACTTAAACAATTGTACATGCACATACACGATACAAAATACAAATAGCACTGCACTAATTAACAACATAGCGTGTAAGAAATACAAAACAACCTTGGATATTTCCAATGTTTTTTTCTGCCAAAACTTAGAGCATGAAAGTCACAACCTGAGTACATTCTAATTGGCCTCTCAGAAGCTTTTCTGCTGTTTACCACAGGGCTGTAAAAACAGCCCAGGGTTGTTTTCTGCCTGTGTAACATCAATATTGCCTGATATTGTTCATGAGCCATTGTTCTAAGTGGATGATATCTATCTCACAGATGAGGACCTCAACATTCATCTTGCCTGGGTCGACCGGATTGTTTTAGGATTCGCCGCCTTAGGCAACAAATTCAATTTTAAGAAAACTAAAATAGCCTCAGTATATTGTTCCTGGGATACGAGCTATCAGAGGAAGGCACGCTCAAATTCAACCATCAGATACCATTAAGAAACTACGGTAATTTCTTGATTTCTTTAATTTCAGCTTATGCACAAGTAAAACCACACTATAACTTAATTCACCAAGATTTTTTAAGCTAAGACTGGACAGTTGGACACACTTGCATCCTTAGAGGGTTGCACAAGACATGCTAGAAGCAAAACACTTACACAGACATGACAACAAAACAAATTTGGTCATCAGAATAAGGATTTACCTATGACACCTTTAATGAAGGCGACACAGTGCCCATAGCATAGCATACAAATCACATTTATACTCAAACACAGAACAACGTTTTGCACCCATAGAAAAGATTCTGACTGCCGTACAGATGGCTGACATAAAGGAGAGGCTACTTGCCATGGGGAAATGCATTATTGTCGCTACCCTAGTGCTGGCCTTAGAGGCTGTCACCAAAACAAGTGTTCCTAATGCTAAAGCATTACATCTTCATTGAATTCAATAGGCAACCTCCCAGAATGCAACTGATGACAACATTTTTGATCCAAAACTTAAAACGCAAAAATGTCTCCAGTACGAACAGGAGCACACGCACCTACTAACATCTTGCCACTTGACAGATACCAGCCTGTCATATATATATATATATACATATATATATATATGCATATATATATATGTACAGTATATATATATATATGGTTCCCCACAACCAGCTGTAGGTACAAACATCAATACTCAGCCACTTGCGCAGCTGTGAGTGGAGTGATGAAGGATGGTGTATTCCACCCTCAAGATACCTACACGCAGATCCTGGGGGACTGCACCGCTCAGTTGGCTGAGCTCTTATCTTGGCACTGGAAAATACGGATCCAGAAAAGCTCACATTGATTGTGTGTGATTCGTACTACTGTAGTCAGTCCTACAATGATTATCTCAATAATTAGTGGTTGAACGGGTTCAGAGACTCAAAGGAGAACACCATAAAACACAGAACTCTGTGGGGGATGGTGGCTGATCTAAAGGATAAGCTACTAGATACTCATGTAGCACATACATTGGGTCATCAACGTGTAGGAGTACACATTGTAGGAAATACTTTGGCGGCTGAAGCTTCCAAATCCGCAGTAGCTATGGCTCCTGTTGCTGCAGTGACTTATTCTCACACGAGATGGGATAATGAGGCTCAGGCTGCCCTGAAAGCTTTGGCTGAAGGCAAGCCTCTTCCAAAAGCATACCCGGCAAAATATTCCTACCATATCAGTGAACAGAATGTGGCCTTTGCGACAATTTCTGGGGTGGGAGATAGAGTGATCCCAACCAAGACCAGAGAGTAGATCTCATCAAAGCCACGCATGAAGGTGTTGCATCTACTCATGCTGGTGCGGCGGTCAGAATATCACTCTAACCAAAATGTTTCTGGTGGCTGGGTCTATACAAACAAACCAAGCAATATGTCCTTTGCTGTGACATTTTCCAGCATGCAAAGGGTTCCAACATGAAAACTCCCACAAAGACATCTCTCCTAGTGTCCAATAGGCCACTACAATGTGTGTACCTGGCCCATTGTGGTCCCTTAAAATCTGATGATGCATACAAATACATCTTAGTCGCTGTTGATTCTTGTTCTAGATTCCTGTGGGTATGGCCACAGCGGTCAGCTGAGGCCCGAACTGTTATCAAAGGCTTCCTGGTCTTTATCGGTACATATGCGGTTGGAGCATTCCACTCAGACGAGGGCCCTACTTTATCTCTAGGGCATCAGGGACACCGTGATGACGATGGGTGCTGAACTCCATTACTATCCCCCCTACCATCCTTAGGGTGATAGTGTTGGGGAAAGGAGCAATTGTGACCTAAAGTAGTCCTTAACAGCAAGAGTATTAGGTTCAGGCTGCAGTTGGCTTCATCACATATATGGGGTCCAAAGAGCACTGAATAATCTTCCAAGACAGTCCTCAGGAGGTCACATTCCTTATGAGGTCCTATTTGGGATACCTATGTATGTCCCAGATCTATATTGGCCCTATTATGGGGGCGGCACATCATTTGACATAAATGAACGTCTCACTATCTTACAGTAGCTTCAACAATTTTGTGATAACAATTCACCCGCCAGTGCCGCCACCTTACGAATAAGGGATTTACCAGCAATATCCACAGGATGGATTCCTAAAGTTGGGGATCTGGCTCGTGAGAAGATTGCTGTGAAGAAGAAATTCTGCACATCTTACAGAGCACCGGTTCCAGTCCTGAGAATTCAAGGCACCAGAACTGCTATTCTACCACCGCTGCCAGGTTCCAGAGGAAACAGATTTGTCTCCATTGACAATATCAAATTGCAACATGTGGCACGATAGACCCCAAGGTCCCTTGGGTAATTCCTGGTCCCCTCTCACTACCCAACAGAATGTACCCCTTTAAAGAATAACAAAATGCTTCTGAATATACCCACATGTGCAGTAATTCTACAAATGTCTCCTCGAGCATGGGGAGGGTAGAAAATGAGCATCTGCTAGTTCCTGTTACCACTTCTCTGACAAGAACTGTCCAAGATGTGGCTGTTTATTACTCCAAAGCAAGGCAAATTGACAACATCATCTACTATGTACCTCCACATGAAGTGGTTTTATCCACCAGCAATGCACCTGCTCGTGTGTTTTCACAGACTGCTTCTGGTTACTTCATTAACCAACATGACTTTTCTTCAACTTCATCTACATCTGCAACTGAAACTCTTTCAAAGACACATAAGCTGTACATATGGCTTAAAAATAACTTTTTGGTCTATTCATGATATTATCTGTGACATTGCTTGCCTTTCTGTTATGGATTGGTTTTGTGACTATTTTCTTTTTCCTGATAAATGGTCATTATCTTCCTGAACGCTCTTCTTTTGAGCCAGTGGATGAAGTTTTAACACCATATCTGTCCTCACATAAGGTCCAAAGAGATGTGTCCCTTGTAAGCATTTCAGCAGTCCCAATTGCTGACAGGATTGTTTGGGATAATGTACAATTTGATATATTTGGGCCTACTGAGGTTATCCAAATTCCTTATGTGTTTAAAATTTAATTGACTGATGTAATTATACCTGGTGTTGTTTTTAATGACTGGGATGTTAAAACACTTGAGTCTATGCTGTCTGAACTGCAGGATTATACTGCATTTAAAAGTGAAGAAGTGTATATAAGCACAACAAATTATGGGTAAATGTTCTGTTGTCATCATGGGGGACACTACTTTCTACGAGCTACCAGATCTAGAGCAGTATTTAATTACACACAATGGGAACATTGTTCAACTCCACCTGTGAGGAGCCCCAAAACATATGTAGATACATTTGCATATTTCTCTGGGCATGACACTACAAAAGCACAATCATAATATTTTAAATTACCACCTTCTAAAATGTGGAAAACTTTTCTAACTGACTGGCTTGCTATTGAAGGTTATCAATACTAGAAGAACACTATTGATGGGAACACGAGATTGGCAAATTCACGGTAGGGAGGCTTTGTTTAGCGCATGCCTTATTCCTGTACAAATGATATTTTTAGATGACACAGTTCAGCAAACATACTGCTTAGGGTTAGCCAAAATAAAAGAAGTTAAAACACCCAGTTTCCCCACCCCAGCCAACTTCACTGATTGGCACAAATATTTAAATGTTTCAGAAGAAAAACTGAATGCTGGGGACCAAAATGGTACCTTTTAAGTCCAGACGGGTGGGGTATTGTGGCTTTTGGACAGTACAAGTGCTCCTATACAAAATGCGTATGGAATTGGTTCATCCATGATTGGCATATTTGATTTACTGGTAAGTCCCTAGTACAGTGCACTAGAGATGCCCAGGGCCTGTAAATCAAATACTACTAGTGGGCCTGCAGAACTAGTTGTGCCGCCCACAATAGTAGCTCTGTAAACATGGCTCAGACCTGCCACTGCAGTGTCTGTGTGTGCAGTTTTAAAATGCCAATTCGACTTGGCAAGTGTACCCATTTGCCAGGCCTAAGCCTTCCCTTTTCTTACATGTAAGACACCCCTAAGGTAGTCCCTAGGTAGCCCCATGGGCAGGGTGCAGTGTATGTTTAAGGTAGGACATATACTAATGTGTTTTATATGTTCCAACGGTGAAATACTGCTAAATTCGGTTTTCACTGTTGCAAAGCCTGGCCCTCTCATAGGTTAACATGGGAGCTGCCTTCAAATATGATTAAAGCGTAGATTCCCTTTGGGAGCAGATAGAGATGTGTCTCTCTAGACTGTGACACAAAGAGAGCTGGGGTGTAAACTGCATATCCTGATGAGCCATCTGTGCTTGGAGGGAGAGGAGGAGTGGGCACTCACACCTGAAAGGGCTGTGCCTGCCCTCACACAATGCAGTCTCCAACACCCTGGTCTGTGTCTGGGGCCTGGCCTGGGCAAGGCAAGATTTCACAAAGAAGAGAGACTTTTCTTTGAAGTAAGCCTACTTCAAAGGGTAAAATGGGTATAAGAAGAGCACCCAAAACCACAGACTTTAGATCACTTCTGGAAATCAAGAGGAACCTCGCCTGGAGAAGAGCTGAAGAGCTGAGGAGAAGTGCTGCCCTGCCTATGACTGTGCTTTGTGGAGCTATCCTGCAGTTGCTGCTTCTGCCTGGTGAAAGGGGACAAAGACTGGACTTTGTTGTGCATTCCTGCTTGTGAAGAAATCTCCAAGGGCTTGTCCTGAGGTTGCCTCCTGTTGTTGAAGTCTCAGGGCCATCAAAGACTTCCCCTGCCAGCACCTGGACTCTCTGCTGAGACTCCTGCCCTGCCAAATGGTGCCCTATCCAGTTGCTGGGGCCTTGTCAGGTGAAGCTGGCAGACCAAGCCTGTAAATCCATGCGGGGAAATTTCCAACACAACCTTCGAGAGTGGCTGAAGGAACAACGCACCATCAGCTCCACGGCTGAAATCGACGCAGCGCTTGCAGTGCAGCTGGGAGATTGATGCACGTGGCTGGAGAAATGACATGCTGCATCTCTGACGGAGGCTGGTTTAGTCGAAACCCACACAGCGTGGTTTTGCTTTCACTGTGCAGCAGGATTTTTGACGCAAACCTTGCTGGGCGTGGAAAAAACAACACAACGACGGCCCGGACCGAGTGCTGCCCTGCGTGGAGGAAAAACGACGAATGCCGGTCTGACTGGAGAAAGAGAAACTACGCACAAGCTCGTTTGGGGGTGAGAAATTGACGCACCACTTACCTTTTGCGACACACACTCGTCCATGGGTGTTATTTTAACACAACCCAGGTACTTTTCAACGCTAACAGTGTTTTATCTGCTTACCAAGGGATTTAAGACTCTTTTTGCTTTTTAATTATTAACTTGACTTGTGTATAGGGGATTTTTGTCGTTTTCATCTTGTTTTGTTTAGATAAATATTTTCTATTCTTCTAAACCTGTGTTGTGTCATTTTGTAGTGTTTTCATTAAGTTACTGTGTGTTTGTACAAACACTTTACACCTAGCACTCTGAAGTTAATCGTGCCTGCTCATGCCAGGCTACCCAAGGTATGAGTGGGGGTTAGCTGAGGGTGATTCTTTTTTTACTAGAGTGAGGGTCCTTGCATGGACAGGGGGTAACCTGACTGCCAACCAAAGACCCAATTTCTAACACCCTTAATAATATCATGTCATCTGCAATTGGCATCATTCAGAATGGCAAGTCCCTTTTACAACATGGGCAAAGTCAGCTGCGTTCCATCATGCAGTTGGGTAGCACATTGCAGTTTCTGAAAAATGGCCTTGTCCCTTGGAAATACAGAAAGAGTATTGAATCATTTGCTGCTTTTAATTTGTCCATGGAATAACAGATAATGGCTAAAAAGGAAGCAATTTACACCAGGGAAAGATACGAGTGGGAGTCGCTTTTCGAGTTCACATGTATGAACGGCGAAACAGAGGTCTTTCTGAGTGGCAGCACATGTAAGACTACTGTTAGTCATTCAATGATTTGCAAGCGGATGTCTCTTCTCTGCTTTTGCAATGCGGAAGTCGCAAACTTGGCATGCTTTCTAAAGGGTATTCTCGAAACTTCGATTTGTCCAGCGTTTCATACACTTTTGATTGAAAGTTGTGTGGTTCTGACTGATCAGAGTTGCTGCAGAATGAGGCCAGTAATTGCATATGCAATTTCAATTTCTCAAATTGTAACTTATTGGAGCCATGTTTTATTCCGCTCCCCACACAAGAGATAAGGGTAGCAGACATGTGGCTTCACATTGCTACTGTTAATGTAAGTTTTGACAAGCTGAGGAGACTAAAGGCGCTACTGTTTAAAAAACAAGTGGCGTTGACATCGGCCAAGGGGATGTACAATCTCCAGATAGCAAGATCATCAGCCAAGAAACAATCCTTATTCAATACCAACTTCCCCAACCACTTTGGAGAACTGGTCTGCAGGATATTTAGGGGGTCATTCTAACCCTGGCGGTCCAAGACCGTCAGGGCTAAAATGACGGGGGCACCGCCAACAGGCTGGCGGTGCCCCGCTGGGCATTCTGACCGCGGCGGTTTGACCGCGGTCAGAAGTGGAAAACCGGCCGGTTTTCCGCTGCCCATTTGAATCCTCCATGGCGGCGCAGCTCTCTGCGCCGCCATGGGGATTCTGACAGCCCATACCGCCATCCTGTTCCTGGCGGTTCGCCCACCAGGAACAGGATGGCGGTATGGGTTGTCGTGGGGCCCCTGGGGGCCCCTGCAGTGCCCATGCCAATGGCATGGGCACTGCAGGGGCCCCCGTAAGAGGGCCCCACAAAGAATTTCACTGTCTGCATTGCAGACAGTGAAATTCGCGACGGGTGCCACTGCACCCGTCGCACCTTCCCACTCCGCCGGCTCCATTCGGAGCCGGCGTCCTCGTGGGAAGGTAGTTTTGCACTGGGCTGGCGGGCGGCCTTTTGGCGGTCGCCCGCCAGCCCAGTGCAAAACCCAGAATACCCTTAGCGGTCTTCCGACTGCGGAGCGGTATTTTGGAGGGGGAAGTCTGGCGGGCGGCCTCCGCCGCCCGCCAGACTTAGAATCACCCCCTTAATGTCTTGAGCATGGCAGGGATTGTACACTTTTTTTAAGGCTGTCAGTTCTGGATTTGTTTCCACTTTCCAGTCATTCTTTCAGCTATCCTTTCACTCTTTTTGAGTGTGTTTGGCGGACTTCCTATACATTTTGGCACTGATTGGCAGAATACTGCCATGATATGCAGTGGTTGTGCTTTCTCAGCTAAGAGGAGTGAGGGAGCTACCACCAGCCCAGCTGTGTTGTGACCGCATGATGCAGTACTTTTGCACTCTGTTGCTGGAAGAACTGGAGCATGATTAGTCATTGTCATTCCGGCCAGTCCTATGGTGCATGCAGCCTGTATTTCATTGCATCTGGTACCTCTTTGAATGCACACCCATCATGTGTCTTTCTCTCCAGCTAGTGCCTCCTGTCGACAAGGGAATGTTAATGTTCTCGAAGAGGGTTCATTCATGGTCATGCCCCATGAGACTGACGTTGATTTGTGACCACTAGGTTGGAGACAGTGTTTGAGTTGCAGGTAACGCCACTCATGATGGGGGTGGAGGCCATACTACTTTCTCAGGCTAGCAAATGGTTTAATTTCACCATTCTTGATGATCTGATCCAAACATTCAATGCCGGTCGAGCTCCAGTGCTCCCAATGATGGGTGGACCCTCCTACACAAAGGCCATTATTGCCCCAAATAGGGGTCCACAAGTGGACAGGATGGGTGGCTAGGAGGCAATGTGCCCTACGCCAGACCGCATGCATCAGCATCGCTTGTAAACTACTTGGCTCCTTCGACATATGGCACAATGAATGGTTCCGCCTACGTTGGTGATCCTGTGTCTGTGGCTTTTGCACACCTTTGCTCTGTGGATCCTTCTGCCAGTCCTGTGATCGATTTGACATCTGCTGATGTGGAGTCCTTCCTGAACACACTCCTGTTTGATGACGTCGGCGACTTTCTGCAGGACCACACATATTGGTCAGATTCGACCATTGACTTTTTTTTCAAAAATATAAAATTAATTTTATATTTTTAAAAATATATAATTTGGCTTGTGTTTGGTCTGCCTTGCTTGTCATGGTTGACATTATATCTCTTTTCTATTTTTCTAGCTTAGCTTTCAACTAGGTTTTAGGCTTTTAGTTCAGAGCATTTTTAGACTTAAACTCGTGCACCCTCGTTAGTGAGTTAGCATCCTTGTTCCCGCAATTGGGGAAGGTGGGGTGAATCCATTTTAGTTTCCCACTGAGCACAGTAGATAGCTTAGCCATCGGCTCTTTGCCCTAGAAACCTTTTGTTTTATCCTATTTATTTCATTATTTCTTTTAGCACTTGGCAATTGTTTACATTTTACAAAAAATGTTTTGCTTTTCATTATCAGTGCCATTCTGAGAAGGCGTCATTATCTGCGTCATCATCAGATATTATAGGTGTTGTCATCATGACCCTTCCTCACTTACGTTTGATAGGAACATAATGCGCACTTGTTAGGAATTGTTTATGTAATTGCCGACACAAGTCTGGCATGTCAGTTGTTTAGGAACATACCTGCATCAGGGATACTACATGAGTTGTATAAATACATCTCACACAGACAAGGTCATTAGAATGGGTTCCATCCAGAAGCCATCTATGCTGCACATCACCTTGCTACAGAACCCAGCCCTTGTGTCTTCAAGGAGTCTGACCTAGGGACCTCATTCCAAGGTAACGAGGGATAGGGGGTGCTTCTCAAGGACATAGTACTGACAGATTGGGGTTTATCACACCCAGCTCTCGTTAGGGTAGAGATTAGGGTTTCTTTGCTAGGGATTTCATATCTTATGTTTATTGCAATATGGTGAGGGTTTTCATATTCACAACTCTCATCTTCATTATTTTGCTTTTATTAATGCTCATTAGCCTAATCATTGCAGTTCATGCATTTGGTTGTAGATTGCAGTCTTTTCAATAAATACTTTGAGAATTCTCCTGCATCTCCTTCAGTGCCTATGTGTATAAGAGACATATTGCTAACACGAGAAAACGTTAACTTCCGTTCCACCACGACTCCCCTGAGAAGTCGCATCTAGAGTCCATGTGTAAGGCTCCCAGAAATCACATTTACTGTCTGAGTTTTGGTGGGTTATTGCTTGTGAGCCGAGAGGATTGGCCCAACAGTTGTAACTTGTAAGAGTGACTCAGTCGCCTACAAACAGAAGTGCGGTCACCCCTAAACCTCACAAAGGAGTGAGAGTCCAACTACGACAAATCAGTCTTGCCTCCATATTCTGAACAGACTAAAGAAGAATGAACAAATAATCCGGCATGCCCAGATATAGGGGGTCATTCTGACCCCCGCCGGCGGCGGAAGCCGCCTGTCTGGCGGGAACCGCCAGAAGACCGTACCGCGGTCAAAAGACCGCGGCGGTCATTCTGACTTTCCCGCTGGGCTGGCGGGCGACCGCCAAAAGGCCGCCCGCCCGCCCAGCGGAAAAGCACCAGCAACGAGGAAGCCGGCTCCAAATGGAGCCGGAGGAGTTGCTGGTGTGCGACGGGTGCAGTTGCACCCGTCACGATTTTCAGTGTCTGCCAAGCAGTCACTGAAAATCAATGTGGGGCCCTGTTAGGGGGCCCCTGCAGTGCCCATGCCAGCGGCATAGGCACTGCAGGGGCCCCTAGGGGCCCCACGACACCCGTTCCCGCCAGCCTGGTTCTGGCGGTGAAAACCGCCAGAACCAGGCTGGCGGGAAGGGGGTCGGAATCCCCATGGCGGCGCTGCTTGCAGCGCCGCCGTGGAGGATTCATAGGGGCAGCGGGAAACCGCCGGCTTCCCTTTTCTGACCGCGGCTTTACCGCCGCGGTCAGAATAGCCCCAGAAGCACCGCCAGCCTGTTGCCGGTGCTTCCTCCGTCCCCTACCCTGGCGGTCTCGGACCCCCAGGGTAGGAATGACCCCATAGTGCGTTCCTGTAGTTTAACCTATTCATGATCAAAGCTTGAACTATATTTCTTCACCACGTCATTGGGATCTACTGAAATAATCTAGCGCGTAGAAGTACAAAATAGCTCCTGCACACCATATTTACTGGTTCCTGCAAAAAGAGAATCATCAATTAATAAACTCAAATTCTTTGCCACCCTTTTAGGCCTGGGTGCGGGACCTAACAACAAAAGCTACCAAAAATCATTCCAGACCTTGAAGGCCCCACTAAAAAGCAAGATTTCCGGTTTAACTGCATTGAGTTTTAAACAGCGTGTCTGCATCCTCCCTGCTGCTTCCGAGGGCCAGCCAGCCAGGTTCCTCTGCATCTCTGTATAATTATCATTAATGGAAACATCATCAGCATACGTAACAATCTCAAAACCCCTTGCCCGTGTCAATGCTCTGATCACTGAGGGACCCCACAATGCAATTTTTTAAGGGCTAGATATAAAAGGGTAACTAACACTATACATATGTACACGTGAAACTCACTTAGTCAAATATAAAATCGGGCAGAAAATACATATTAGAAATTATTTTATATGCAAGTACAAGCTACCGAGATACAGTATAGATTAATTCCAACGCAGTTTTTTATGCCCCATTTTATATTTACTAAGTGAGTTTCACGTGTACATGTGTATGTAGTGTTAGTATTTATACTCAGTTTCATGTGAACATTTGGGTTGCTCTTGTAATGTGTGATCTAGATTTAAAAGAGGGCAGCAATACTGAACGAGATCTGTTACTCAACAATTAACTAAACCACTGCAAGGTAGAAGAATGTAGACCAATTTCATGCAGCCTCGAGAGCAAAAGGCAGTGAGACAATATTGAAAGCCGCAGGCAGGTCTAAATGGATCAAGGCTGCTGATTTGCCTGATCCACTAACGACCTGAAACCGTCCTACACCACCAATAAGGTAGACTCTGTACTGTTGTTAGCTCTGAACCCTGTTTGAGCATGGTCCAGCAAGTTATTATTCTCAAAAACTGAGTTAGTTGAATGCTAACTAGTCTTTCCAACACCTTTGCCAGGTAAGGAAACGTTGCAAAAGGGTGATAGTTGGACATTACGGAAGCGCCTAAACCCACTTTCTTCACTATCGTCACAACGAAAGCCTGCTTCCAGGCTGCGTGGAACTCAGCCTAAAAGATTTATTCAAAAGTGATGTTACAAATGGACCAAAGATATGGGCCCGTGAGTGTAAATAAAATGTGGACAAGGTTCCAAGGCATAACCTGATTTCACCGTCATTTCTTCCACTATCTCCACTGATAGCTTTACAAACCTACCGCGGTTGGAGGCAGCTCCCGCAAGTGGACTAACATGCATAAAAAAGGTCCTTTCCACTGGGGACTGTTCTCCAAAGGACAAAAAATGGTCTCAGTTTTATTATTAAAAAACGCAGCCAGTTCCTCACTAAAACAGCCTGAAGGTTTGACTGTCGGATCCAAAGTGACTGGATGAACTAACTCTTTAACTATTTTAAGTAGATCCCTATATCACCCATTATTCCCCTCAAGTCTTCTCACAAAATATTGCCTCTTAGCTTGTTTAAGTTGTTTATGATAGGCTTTAAGTGTGTTTTATAGATCATCCTGTCCTCTATGCTCTTACGCTCAAGATCTTTGCAATCTTGTCATTAACTCATTTGAGTACCACTTTTCAGATGAAGGTCTACTCGAAGAATTGTTGTCCTTTACAGAGGCACAAACATCAGATGATTAAGACATTGCATTTATGAGTGCATTAACTGCTGTTTCCACAGAGCACTCCTTCCTAGTTATAGGGGTAGTAAAATGACTAGTAAAAAGGGTAGGGTTTACTTTTCTCCAAGATCGCCATACAACAGAAGGAAAACTCTGACTTTCTGCCACATCACCTAACAAAGAGAAATAAAAATTCCCTACAAAATGGTCCTACCAGATGATAGGCTCAATTGACTGAATCATCACCATATTTAAATTTGTAAATAGTAAAACTAGCTTATGGCCAGCCTTATGTATTAGATCCACTATCCACTGCTTTAACTGCAAAATTTGCATCTCATTTTCCAGTATCCTGCTTAACAAAATCTGACTAGTCCTCAAAATGAAGGTTAAGATCCGACATAAGGAGAAAGTATTTACATTTTAACGCAAATAGGTACAACATGTTTGCAAAATGTGCTCCAAACTGAAAGTTATTGCCAGTAGGTCTGTACAGAATGACACCTCACAGTTTTCCCATTTTCTTGAGTAAAATCTGATTTTTTTTAATTTTTCAATCTCCCACAGGAGAATCACTCACTTTCACACACTCATAGGCCTCTTAATAAATAATCGCACCCCCGCCCCTCTTTACCCAAATTGATCGCATTTTAACACCCTGTAGCCAACTGGCATAGCCATGGTCAAATCAGGCATAAATTGACTACTCAGCCATGTTTCAGTAATAAAAACTAGATCTGGCTTTACATTATAGATAACATCCCAAATCTCCATACAATGTTTAGGAAGTAATCTGGAATTAAAGAAGATGCATGTGAGCACAAAACCTTCCCTACTAATCTTCCTCGCTACATACTTTCCCCAAGGGTCAACGGCAGCCTGTGTCTTCATAGGTGGACAACACTTCCTACGCCCTTCAACTGTTACGTCTCACACCTGGACATACTAGACCACCTACAGCTGACAGAAGAGAACGGTCCAAATACCTTGTAGGGATCATCCTTAAAACAGCTAGTTACCGAATGATCATTAGCACTCATTGCAAGCAAAGCCTCTCACGAATATCTGATTAAACCATCCTTACCACTACTGAAAATGCCAGGGGTCCTGGCGACTGGCAACGGTTGGGTTCAGACAGGTGCAGACAGGCTTGCCTTTAGCACACCCGCATTTAAATTCTCATGCTGGTCGACAGCTAGACCATACACTTACCTTCCCGCCCAGCACTACCCACAAAATGGAGGTGGTCTAACACACCACTGGTCTACTGCTCAAAAAGTCTGGGAAATGCCTTCCCCCCAAAAAAGCTGGCTAAATTAACAACTGAAGGGTATTAACATCAATTTAAAAAAATCTAAAAATGCTAAAATCACAAAACATAACACAGCTTTGATTCATACTCTTCAAAACTGAGCAAATACCCAGCCGTTGATGGGCATAGATGAGTTAGTCACCAGGCTTTAAACTAATATTGAAAAAATCTGAAGGTGTATTTCGTCTGGCTTGATTTACATCCACTCGCATAGGAACACTGTACATGATCGGGATGTTGCTTAGTATCATTTAAAATGGCAGCGCCGAAACTTCTGTTTTTCTGAAGACCTTGATTATGGATCCCTAGTATTATTCCCCCACCAACTCACATGACTGGCTCTATTGGAAGCATATTTCTGATTCTGGGTCTCACATATGTATCAGTGTCAATCACGTCTTATCTAAGGGCTGATGTTCTTTCAGAGCTCTGTGTATGCTGGCAGCTAGACAATAACAATCAGTGTGGATTTTTAGCACAGACAAAATTATTAGCGTATGCAGCATGAAGAAAAATATTCAATGGAATACTACTGGAAACTATCGAACAAGTGGTCAGAATATTTCTTGCCTTTAGTCTGAACATTTTGATGCTTTTTATGGGCGAGCACAAAGCACTACGTCCATGATGTAATCTCTCTTTGGGCTTCAAACCACGCCCAGGTCACGTCAGTCACTTTCATTGGTTCCTGGGCTTGCTCTTTAAAATCTGCTTGCTTTCGTTTGTTAAAGGCATGCATACATCATGCCTTTTTCGGTGTTTAGCCCACCTACACAGCACTGGTAAAGTACTGAAACCATTCGAGGCTTGATGTTTTCAGCCCGGGTTTCCAGACTACTTTAACTGTTTATTTTCCCTGCAGCGCGATCGTGCTGCATTTTACATAGCGCGATCGCGCTGTGTTTTTTTTTCTTTTAATTTCTGTCAAGAAAAGTCCGGTTAGGAGTTTGCAACGCAAATAGCTCTAACTCGAGCAAATGCAAGCCCCGTTGCATTGAAAATGCTTATTTAGATATTTATCTGTTATATAGCTCTGTATATCGCATGAAGGTTGCCACTGCCCTTTGTGGGTCTGGCAGAAGTGAAACTACTGTATATGCGGTGCAGGCATGGGGACTCTTGTTAAGCTAATTACTCTTTTTTTTAGGTCGAGCGTTAGCGTTTGGCATGCTGTATACTTTTAAGTATACTATAGAGTGAGTTCCAGCGTTTACATTGGTTAGTTGCAGTGTCCTTCAAAAATCCTTGCTTGCTAGTGGTCAGTTCTGCCTCTTTGTCCTGCAGACAAGTTTGTGTTTATAAATTATTTCCTTATCTAATTTCTTTTCCCGTCCCACAGTCACCCTCCTTCTGCTGTCGCTTGTTCATTTAGTTTCCGATCGACTTTTTGTTCGGTTATGGCATTAATTTTTTTTTTTCTGCAGTGTGGCCAGTACTTGCGCAGCCTCCTTCCGTCCCTCACTTCCTCTCGCTCTTTCACCCCCTGAGAAGAATATGTTTACACTGCCCATCGCGGGTGCTTTTTTATCAGCAGTAGCAATTTGTTGGGGCCATATGTACGAAAGCTTTTTCCCATAGACACAGAATGGGTAAAATCCTTTCGTACATCTGGCCCTTGGTGCCTACTTGCACACGCTGTGTTGCACTTGACAATTTAGCCCCATCTGAGCCGGTGATCTGCCCTCTGTTTCAGTTTTGGGGCACTTCGAGGCCACCTCTGGGACGCACATGCGTGCGGGATTGTGCAGTGTTTAACTGGATTATCCCATTCCTGCAGCACAGTGAGGGCGGCTTTATGCTACTCTGTAACCTAGAGAGAGAGAGAGTTGGCTCGTGTGCACCCTGCAATGGTAAATGTAAACTGCACCATACTGGGAAAATGGGAATGTGCATGGTGGTGACGAATCTAGCCCAGATTTACTGTATTTCATCCGAGAAGGCATTTGAGTCTCGTTGTTATGTGTGTAAACTTTTTTTCTGGGATTTCGATTGCAGCATATGCACTTCCAAGGACTCTCGTGTCTAATTGTAACTAAGGCACATGCGTGGACTTTGGATGTTCGGAAATGTTTGACGCTGCAGTGACGTTTGTGTTGTAGTATTCTACAAGGGTTTGGTATTGTTTCAAGGTCTACGGGACAAAGCTTTCTTATTGTGCACATTTAACAGTGCTGTAAATTTGAGGACTTGCCGGACAAATCTACGGTTACTATGTCTACCCCACTAGAAATATTAACTCCACTTGGGAGGGATGCGTCCTATTTTTAGTGCCCTTTGCAGTTTCCAGTACCCTCTCCCTGTAGAGTTTCTCCTGCTTCGCCTCCATTTGCAGAAGAAAGCAGTTTTGCACCTGTATTGCGCTGTGTCCTTTTGAAGTGTGAATAAATGTCATTTAACACATATTGTGTAAACAAAGATCACGAACAAGTGAATTTCCAAGGCTTAGTCTTTCGCGGGGTGACTTAGTTTTCAGAGATCGCCTGTCAGCAATACGTAGCCTGCCCTGGCCTGATTTTACTCTTTGCATTCTGGTACTTGAAGTTTTGCATTATGTTTTTACATTTAATTGAGGCTACAAGTCACGAATGCAAGCCGAAAAAAACAGACAGATCTTTAGCACATCTTTCACGAGCCATTCAGTGACATAAACTTTGTCAGTTTTTTTTTTGCTGTAAAACATACTGAGACTGGAATGCAGTCACAGATACTCGTGGTTTCATTTCACACAGAGTGAGTCCAAAAGGTTTAGGATGTGTTGTGCTTTGCAGTATGCATGAAACATCCACTGTACTTCGGGATATTTCATTCCTTACTAGTCAATGCGCGACCGCCAGGACTCTGGCATTTAGGTGCATTAAAGCAAGCTATTTTACATGCTGGGCATTTCTACAAATGTGGTAGAAACTGAAGTGAGTTCTGAATAATTCCACAAGTAACCACTGATGGATGTATACGGGGAGGAAGAGATGCGTGGCAGGCTTCAGATAAACATCAAAACAAGGCCCTTGTGTATCCTTTTAGATATTCACAGTTGAACCTCTGACAGTTTTGAGCCATCTAGTGACATTACATGAAAAGTAAGTTACTTTGACTCTTCAAAAACAATAGCCAAAGTAAACATAGGTGATAACAAATACAGAGTCAGAGCTCAATAATATATCAAAATAATATCTTTTACTGCCAAAAAATCATATCCAATCTCCTAATATGAACATATTCAACTTGAAACTCTAACCTAATCAGTCTACATTCGTCTTTCATTATTCTAGGGCATCACCTGCCTCCCTTCACATAGTGTCATAAAAGAGCATTCCATCCGAGAAAGGGGATTTCAACCCCTTCATCCTGACAAGGGTACTGCCAGGTTGTGTCTTGTATACTGCTTACTGCTGGTAGACAGTTCTGTCTCTGGCACAAAACAATGAATATCCAGTAATACAATACCACTACCATCCTATTACGAGTCTGTCTCTTCGCACATCCTTTTTCATCATTCTACTCCTATCCTTCCCCCAGCGTTTCTGTTAGTCAGCCAGCAACTCAGATTGAGGTGTGGTAAGAAGTGGTATTCTATTCTAATTAGGATGGCAGATTTAAATTAGGATGCTAAATGGCAATATTTTCACTTTTTGCTGCAGATTTATTCAGGGCCACTGGAATTATGTGGCAGAGAGGACCAAATTATGCTGCAGTGTTGACCAATTTATGTGACAAGAAAAGTCCTGTTATGCATTTACAGCGCCAATAGCTCTAACTCAAGCAAATGCGAGACCTATTGCATTGCAAATGCTTGTTTTTATTTGCAATGGGGTTGTGGGCCTAGTCCCGGGAGGCATATGGGAAATACAGGCACCAAACTTGATATATACCCCACATGTGAGGGACATGCACAATGAGAAGTCAACCAAAAAAAAAAATGCAAAATACAATAAGCATTGGCAAAGCCAAAGAGTCTGGTGTTGCCTGTCAGCCTTTTGACAATTCTTGTTTTGTTTTGTTGTATATTGCATTTTGCTAAACTTTATTGTTCAGGAAGTTGCTGGACCCTCATAAATCTAAAAAAAAAAAGATATTGGGCTGAGGCAAAAATTATGTTTTGGTCTAAAATATTGCCATAGTATAGCCTGGCACTGAAGTGAACTACATTGTGTGTGGATGTGGTCCTTGTGAAAGGGCAGCAAGCCGTTATTCATTGTGAAGTCAGCCAAAGGCTTAAGTGGGTGACTCATTTTTTAAAGCTGGCTGATAACCCCTATAAGTAACTGTGTTATACACATACTTTTATTCAAAATCAAAAGGTCTTCGCCAAGACAGATGTAAAAAAAAGTCAATTGGTCTGGCATTGGCTGCCATCCTCTTGCTTTTGGGAAAGAAAGACAGAAAGGAAGAAAGAAAGCAAGAAAGAAAGAAAGAGAAAAACAAAAAGAAAGAAAGAAAGAAAGAAAGAAAGAAAGAAAGAAAGAAAGAAAGAAAGAAAGAAAGAAAGAAAGAAAGAAAGAAAGAAAGAAAAAGAAGGAAAGAAAGATAGATAGGTAAAGGAAAGTAAGAGAAGCAAGAAAATAAGAGGAAGCAATAAAGAAAGCAAGAAAAAGAAAGTAAAAGGAAAGAAGGCATGAAAGAATGAGCAAGGCAAGAAAGAACAAGCATTGGCAAAGCCAATAGATAGCCCCTATGCAACAGCTATTGACATTGGCAATGTGTTTTAGCCATTATATACACCAGTGTGGCTGTTGTTTAGCAAGGCTAAATTTTAGTGGCATGGAATGGAGTGGGGTAGATTGGGGAAGAGTGGAATGGGGTAGATTGACGGATGGTGCAGTGGGGGTAGAGTGGTGTAGAAAGAAGTGGGGTGGATTGGGATAGATTGGAGTGGGGTGGAGTGAGGTAGATTGGGATAGATTGGAGTGGGGTAGATTGGAGTGGAGGAGTTGGGTAGATTAGTGTGTTAGACTGGAGTTGGGGGGATTGAATAGGGGTAGATTGGGCTGAGGGGGTTAGATTGGGTGGAGTGGGGTAGATTTGAGTGGCGTAGATTGAGGTACATTAAAGAGGGTAGATTGGAGTGGGGTAGATAGTAGTAGAGTAGATCGGGGTAGATAGGCGTGGAGCCGTAGTGGGATACATTGGGATAAATTGTAATGGAGTGGACTTGATTGGGGAAAAATTGGAGTATGGTCGATTGGGGTAGATTGGAGTGGAGTGGGCTAGACTGGAGTGGAGTCGGGGATTGAAGTTGAGTGGAATGGGGTAGATTGGAGTGGACTGCGGTAGATTGGAGTCGGGCAGATTATACTGGAGTGGGGTGCATTGGATTGTAGTAGAGTCGATTGGGATAGATTGAAGTGGAGTAGATTCGGTTAGAGTGGCGTATGTTGAAGTGGGGTAGATTGGAGTGGGGTGGGTTAGATTGTGGTGGGTGAAGTTGGGTGGATAAATTGGGGTGGGGTAGATTGGAGTGGAGTGGAAGAGACTGGGGTACACTGGAATGAAATGGGAAAGATTGGAGTAGATGGGGCAGATTGGAGTGGGGTACAGTGGAGTGGGGTGGGGTGTGTGGAGTGGAGTGGGGGGGCATAGAATGAAGTGGCGTGTTGTGTCATGGATTGAGTGTCATAGATTGGAGAGGAGTTGAGTGGCAGGGCGTGGCGTGTCATAGAGTGGTTTAAGGTAGAGTGGAATAGAGTGGAGTGGCATGTCGTAGGGCAGAGTGGAGTTTAGTAGAATGGACTGGCGTGGCATACAGTGGAACGGCATAGATTGGAGTGGTTTATTGTGGGGTATGTGAGTGCAAGCACACTGCCATTACAAACAACACATTTTCAATTGAAATGACCATTACGTTTGCACTGAAATACAATTTTACTGCCACATATGTCAATGTGTACAAATGTCATCACCTAGTGAATTGAAGTGTTTTGATCATATTCAAACTGTTGTTTTCACCACATTTCAGAGTTACAAAAATGTGCTTCATTTGCACTAATTCGGAAATATTCTAAAACATCATCACATTTCTTTTTTGGTACTAGAAAACAAATCTTACACCCTGTACTCTTAGAAAGAAAGAGAGAAAGAAACAAAAAAGAAGAAATTACAGCTATGGTTGCAAAGATAGAGCACCCTCATGAACTTATATTCAGAGTTCATGTGAGCTGCTGGTATTGTGTGAAAAAGCAAAAGCCCCATAAACAATGTCAACTTCAAAAGGAATTTACAACAGTAGTGGTAAGAGTCAGGAACTGGTAATCTCAGAATGTGCTCTATGCACACATTTGGTATAAAGAAGCAGCCTATGGCATCAGGCTCTACAACAAAGGCAACACTAAAGCAATAATAAAGTAAAAACAAAAACATTGGCACTGAAGGGAGCAACGTTGAGTGTGGATGTGCTCCTTGTGAGATGGTTACCTGCAGTCCTCAAAGAGAAATTAGCCCATGACCGAAGTAGGATGACCATTGCTCCATGCTGTATGCTGTAGTGGGTAGGCACAAAATGTGAATGACACAACAGGCCAAACCATGAAGAGAGGTGTTTGAAAGCCCATTTTACATATATTATACAGATAGGTTTAGTAAAATCAAAAGATCTTGGCTAATACCAGACCTAAAGGGTATATGAGTAGAAAGAATAGTGTGGGGTAAAGGATAATGTCAAGGATGTCTGGAAGGTTGTAAATATGTGGGTTTTGAGATTTGTCCTCAGTTGCACCACTGAGGAAGAAAGTCAGGTGTGAAAAGGAAGGTTATTTCAGAGTCTGTTGTGTTGTGCGTTCCTTGTAAGTCTTTTGTATTTCCAACCTGGAGAGGAATTTGCTTCTGGTAGTATGCATTGTATTTCATGCATTCAGAAGCCAGGCTCTGTGTGTGAGGAATCCTGAATAATAATAAAGGGATTGCAAGCTGTGGTACAGCATGTGATGGGGCTGGCGTCTGATAAAAAAGAATTGCTCCCTGGCAATCTAAAACTGGGGCACCTTTGTTAGCATTAAATCAGTTCTATAGCAGTGCTCAGGTACTACAAAAGCACCTGCAGTGTTTCTTAAAGAGGCTTTCCTGAGAGGGAGGTATTCCATATCACACATTTTATGTTCCCTCCCTCACAGTTACCTCATGCATGTATTATGGAATAAAGTGTGCCTGGAGGGTCAACAGAGCATTGTTTTCAATTTCCTATTTTCTGTATTCCAAGCCAATATACCCTCCCTAAAAATGTGTATCCTTTGAGGTCTGTAACTGTTGGGTTGGAAAAGTCCCTTGTGTGGGGGTAGATATGTACCCCTGCCCTGAGTGCCCAAGCACAAATGATGTCTGGTTCTTTGGTGCTGATTTTATTGTCATGGGCAATCATGGATCATGCATGTGCACAATGACACAGGACTAATGGTTTGCGGTCTTGTTGGACTGAGATGGGTGCACAAAGGGCATCCCTCATAGTGGTGAAGGGTTACTGTCTTTGCCAGGAATTGATCAGCACAAGAGTGGTGGTGTCAGAATGCTGTGAAGTGATCAGAAGTGAACAGGCCTTTTCACCTGAGTAACTGGAGTGAGGCCTACTGGTTTATTCATGTAAAGTTCCGCTGCTGTGTGCTTAACTCACCCTTGGCCCACATCAAGTTGTTATGTAGTCCTATGCAGTGGACGTATGTTGTATGGATCTGCTGAGTGTTTGTGTGCCCGTCAATGGTACAATACATGAGAGATTCTGGGTTCTCTTTTTGGAGACCCAGGGCTAACTGGAGGAGGATGAGGAGGTAGAGGAATCCCCCCAGACAGATTTGTGGATTGCTGCATTCCTGTGAACTGGGTAGGACACACAGTGGAGAAGGAAGAGCCAAACTCTTCAATATACTTCAAAGGGTGCTCTTTGATTCAGGGAGGGGTCACTGGAAAGGGGCATAAGCACATCTCAGGACGAGAATCAAAAAGAGTAGGGCTGGAGTCCTGGAGTAACCTCAATGCACATATCACTGTGGCTGATATTCAGATGTGGACCTCTACTCACTGCCATAGCCTGTGTTGTGGGGCTATTAGATTGGGAGTCATTCCTGTGGTGACAGACAGTTTTCTGTATGAGAGGAAGGGCAGGGAAGAAGGCACTTCAAAAGGAAGCAAACCCCAACATAAACTTCAAAGACCCAGACCCTATATCACATTTGGTGTCTGGATTTGGACTATAAATAGGGGATCTCTAGGTCCCCAAAATTGTCTACTGTCAAGCAATCGGGCTGTTTGAGGAGAGGAAGGTCTGCAAGACTTTTGCCTGTGACCAGGACTAGGGGTTAAGGTCTGTCAGTCTTCCAGCTGTGTGATGGGACATTACCCAGGGAAAATCCAAGGCCTCCAGCCCCTGAAGCTTGGCGCACCAGCGTTTGCCTACTTGCCAAGACCAGTGTGCCTTGTCAGGAAGAGATTTCTGGAGGGGTAAGGTCCAGTGGGGAATTCTGATTAGTGGATCCCTGTAGCGAGATGTAAAGAGAGGTCTGCTTTGCCTTTCGAGCCTTTGCCCATGTGTGGTGGAAAAGACGGGTGACCTTGTGTGCCAGAGGTGGCGGCCATGAAATTAACAGTACCAATTGGGACGGTGCTCATGTGCGACACTGGGTGAAAGAGATAAGGCTGTATTTGACTCTGGAGAGGGAACCCTGGTAGGAACCCAGGAAGATTATATTGTGGATTTAGGCTCTAATATCCCTCAGTGCAGATCTACCCCAAACACAAAGAGAATGTTTCTCCCAATGCATTTACCAGAGTTTCCGCAAGAGACTCACCACCTCTAGTTTCTACAATGGCCCATGTGTGTACATCATCAAATTTCTATGGTACCACTGTCACCAATTCCAGCAGTAAACCCCTTGGGTGGGTTGTGCCCAGCAGACCCTGAGCTAGCTGTTGTTTCTCCAGAAGGTAAAGCCATAGGAAAAGGAAATGGCCAGATAGTTTGAGAGGGAGTAGCTGAGACTAGTTTATGAGAAACAAGAGTAGAGAGGGCAGGAGAGAGAGGAGGAATGGACATGGGAAGAGAAATTGAGAGATGGAAGAGAGCTAGTAAGAAAGGGAGGAGAAACAGAGAAAGTCAGAGGAGAAGCAGAAGGAAAAGGAAAAGAGAAAGAGAACAAGAGTGGGAAAGGATATTCTTTGAAAGAGAGAAACCTAGGGTTGTAGCAATTAAAACTCAATATGGGATAAGTGTCTCTACATCCAGTTAAGACCAGGTTCAGAGAGATCTTGTGCATGTGTATGTGCCATTTCTTGATAGTAAAAATCAGTATAAAGCAATGAAGTCAATGACAGCTGAAACTGCATGCCCAGTAGCAACCAAATAAATCCAATAGACAATAAGAGGCTTGCCCCTTACTTTCACAAAAGCAGTAATTTTTTACAACAGCCCAGATCTTTAGGGTCAATATACCAAAACTCTCTTCTCCAAAGGCATATGAAGAGGAAGACTCATTAAAAAAATAATGCCATACATTGGATACGATCTGTCAGGGTCTGTGGAGCCGTAATTAGAAAGGATATGCTTAGTGCTAAAAGATGCTCAGTTGTGAATCTTAAATATGACTGCATAGAATTTACTTTTGCTGATAGAAACATAACTGATAGCTTGGTGGCTCTTGATACCAGGACAAGTCCCCTAATGGTTCTATTAGTCAGTGTAAACATCACCAGATTGACAATCAAATTGCTACTAAGCATCTTACTGTAACTGTGCAACCTACCTGTGATTCTACCCTAGGGGATCCTGATTTGCTGCACTGAGAAGTTTTGTTCATTACTGCAACTAAATATCAACAATCCAGGATTTATAGTAGTGACGTGGTCACAAATGGGGGAAGTAAAATCTGAGTTTAACTTGACCAACCTGTGACATAACCCAGTCCTAGGAGTAGGAATGTCCATTTTACAAACAGTATGCTATGATCTGCTCAGGAAACGGTCACTTTCAATATCATATTGACTCTGTCAACCCAGTCATTTACACTATTAGGTACAAGTAGGGCCAATATGATAGCAATAGTTTCCAGGAATGTGGCAGGCTACTGAATTAGAATGACTTCATAGAAGAATTTGATATCTGCATACTTCAGGAAACATGGTGTACTGAACCTGTGTTTGGGGCTGTGTAAGTTAACTGCTGGATTCTGTCAGAAACCATTGTCTGTGGCTGCCCACATGGAGGTCTGCTAAGATAGGGTTGAGTGTCATTAAAATGTGCAATAAAAATTGGTAGTTGACTCACCAGACATATGGGGCATGCAATTAAGAAGACACAGGGTCGATATATATATATATAATGTTTATGTGCCAGGGGTAAAGGGAGAAACAGTCTGAAACTCTTCAAAGACTAGAGAGACACTGGGGTCCTGGAAACAACTATCACATGTTATTCTGGTTGGGGATTTCAGTACTATGTTTGAGCATCTGAAAGGGGATGGTGTCAAATTAGATGAAGAGCAAGATGAGAGAAAGAGTATTCCCCAGCTAGACATACCTCCAATCAAAAGTGGTGTCAGGTAGCACTTTAACCTAACTCTCATTCATTAGAGCAAGGCCTTAGAGCAACCAATCACTGGCTGGGTATTTCAGTACTACGTTTGAGCATCTGGAAGTGGATGGTGTCAACTGAGCTGAAGAGCAAGATGAGAGATGCGGTATTCTCCAGCTAGACATACCTCCAATCAAAAAGTGGACTCAAGGAGCACTTCAACTGAACTATCATTCATTAGAGTAAGGCCTTAGAACAACCAATGGCAAAACAAAATCAGATAGTATGGGTACCTTTACCTTTAATAAACCCAATTGAAAGTGTCACATAAATTATATTTTGATTGATCTTAGAGTATAGGAAAAAGTTAGGGACATGATCATCAAAGAGAGGATTGACAGGGATCATAAACCTCTATGGGGGTCATTACGACCCTGGCGGAAGGCGGAGAAGCGGCGGTAAGACCGCCAACAGGCTGTCGGTCTTTTTTTGGGGAATTATGACCATGGCGGTTACCGCCATGGTCACCCGCCGCTTCTCTGTTCCGCCCGCCGGGCTGGAGACCTGGGTCTCCAGCCCGGCGGTCGTCACTATACCGCCGGCAGTATTTGGACCCGGCTGACCGCCATGGATTTCATGCGGTTTGGAACCGCCATGAAATCCATGGTGGTAAGCACTATCAGTGCCAGGGAATTCCTTCCCTGGCACTGATAGGGGTCTCCCCCACCCCCCACCCCCACCCCGACTCCCTCCCCTACACCCCCCACCACCCCTGCCACCCCGAAAGGTGGCAGGACCCCCCTCCCCACCCCGACCTCCAACATCAGACACCACTCATTCACACACGACACGCACGCAGGCACCACCAACACACATACACACACACCGACATACATGCCAAGATCCACACACACACACAGTCAGACACGCACACCCACATTCAAACATACATGCACACATCCATACAGACATACCCACAGACATACACGCACTCATTCCCAAACACACAACACCTCGCAAGCATACACGCACTCACACACCCCCTCTACATACGCACACCCCCATGCACGCACACAACACACAACACCCCCCCACCCCCCTCCCTTAACGGACGATCAACTTACCTGGTCCGTTGATCCTCCGGGAGGGGACGGGATCCATGGGGGTTGCTCCGCCGACACCACACCGTCAACAGAACACCGCCACGCCGAATCACAGGACGTGATTCCGTGGGCGGTGTTCTGTTGACGTGGCAGTGGAGGTGGAGCAACCTCCACTTCCCCGCTGCCCGCCAGTATGGCTGTTGGCGGCTCTCCGTCCGAAAAAGGACAGAGAGCTGCCAACAGTCATAATACGCCGCGCAGAAACCCACCACCACTGGCGGTCTTCAGCACGGCGGTCCCTCGGCGGTCTTTCAAAAAGACCGCCGAGGTCAATATGACCCCCTATGTCTTTGTATGGCACCAATTATGGACAAATTCTCCATTGATTCCCATCTATGTAGGACAACAAAGGATATTCACTTGGCCAAACTCAAAAGCTCATTCAAATGGAATAAGATATTCAAAAGGCCAGATATAGGGGGTCATTCTGACCCCGGCGGTCTCAGACCGCCGGGGCCAGGGTCGGCGGGAGCACCGCCGACAGACCGGCGGTGCCCCGCAGGGCATTCTGACCGCGGCGCTTTGGCCGCGGTCAGTGCAGGAAAACCGGCGGTCTCCCGCCGGTTTTCCGCTGCCCGTCAGAATCCTCCAAGGCGGCGCAGCATGCTGCGCCGCCTTGGGGATTCTGACACCCCCTACCGCCATCCTGTTCCTGGCGGTTCGCCCGCCAGGAACAGGATGGCGGTAGGGGGTGTCGCGGGGCCCCTGGGGGGGCTAATGGCATGGGCACTGCAGGGGCCCCCGTAAGAGGGCCCCGCTTGTATTTCACTGTCTGCATAGCAGACAGTGAAATACGCGATGGGTGCAGTAGCACCCGTCGCACCTTCCCACTCCGCCGGCTCGATTACGAGCCGGCTTCATGGTGGGAAGGTCGTTTTCCCCTGGGCTGGCGGGCGGCCTTTTGAAGGCCGCCCGCCAGCCCAGGGGAAAACTCAAAATACCCGCCGCGGTCTTCCGACCGCGGTACGGTATTTTGACGGCTCCCGCCGGGCGCGCGGTGACCGCGCCCGGCGGGAGTCAGAATGACCCCCATATTGTCTTCCATCCACCTATACCTATTAAGCGCCACTTCAAATTAATGTGACACATTGGCCAATAATAACAACTTAAAGCTAGCCACAAACATCCACTCTGCCTTTTTTTACTACATAGGCTTGTATTTTATAGCTAATAGACCCAGGGACCCGAGGAGGACCCAAGTGTAATAGGAATGGTAATGGAGTATCAGGGAAGGAGCATCATGAGAAGAGGGTACAAGGATGTTCTCCTAAGTTAAATGTGGAGACTTGCTATAAGTGCCACCAAGTGGGACACTTCAAGAGGAACTGTCAGGTAAAAGACTCTGACCTAGCAGCATCTGTGATGGCAAGCATGGTACCAGGGCTGGCTTTTGCGTGGTGTGATCGGTGCGGCCGCACCTGGCGCTGACTACAGGGGGGCACTGTGTTTTACAATAACTTCTGAAACTTGCGATTTAAAAACAACTGCTGAAATGTTTTGCGTGCGTCCAGCCTTAAGGAAACAATTAAAATGTCAAGATGCCTCTTGTGATTAATGTTCCTGCTAGGGAGAGAGATGGGAGTTTTGCCTAGTGACAGTTTTGATTCAATATAAAGTAGCATAGAGGTATAATATGCCTGCTACAAAAAACAGAACTATGGGGTATATTTGAAAAAAGGGGCACTGCACACAGTGCTGCGCCATTTTTCATGCGCCCCTTAGTGCCCCCCTAATGCCACCATGTGTGTGCTGTATTTAAAATACGGCGCACCATGGCGATAGGGGACTAGCGTCCAAATTTTTTACGCTAGTAAGGTGTTTTGCAGCATTAGCATAAAAAACTTTGATGCTAATCCTGCGGAGCACCCAGAGGCCCATTGTAACCAGCGGAAGCCTCCTTTTAACAACTGCTCTGGGTAGACGTTAAAAGTGGCAGAAAAAAATTATGCAAAGAAATATGTCAGATTTATTTGCGCCATTCCCCCCCGCAATGGGGGAATGCCACCTTTGCATACATTATGCCTGGCGCAGGCATAATGTAGCTCAAAGGTATACAAAGTGGTGCAATGGATGTATTGTGCTACTTTGTAAATATGGCACAGCAGTTTTTGGCGCTCTACCGCCACATTAGCGTAAAACAAATTACACTAATGTGGCATTAGAATGGTGCTAGGGGCTCTTAAATATGCCCCTATATTTTATGTGGCAGTGAAGACAGCCTTTACAAGTGCTTTAAAACAAATGAATGTATGTGAAAGGGGGCTACGGAGAAATGAGGGACACATTTGCCTGGTGGTAGTGAGTGAAACTGAGGAGGAGGTCATGGGGCGGGGGGCGCCAAAATAAACTGTTGCAGTGGGTGCCACCAGTCCTAAAGCCAGCCCTGCATGGTACATATGGGTAAAGGAAGCTGAAAGGGCCCAGTTGCGCTCAGTCTAGGAGCTAAGGAGATCTGGGAGAGGGTTCAGATGTTCTGAAGCACATTCATTCCAAAGATACAGGTTTGGAAGCTAGTGGAGAGGGCATAGAGTATACGCTTGTCAGGTTTGAGATTGCACATAATGGCAAGGTGGCCATGGCTGATATCATGGTAAGGGAAAGCAAGGTGCTGGATGGCTCATGGGCAATAATTTAATTGCCCCTGGCTTGGTGCCAGGACTGGAAGCCTTTATGGCTTGGACCACATCAGTTGTGTTCACCAGAGCACAGCTGCTCATCAGTTTCAGAGTGGGACTGGGCTCATTTCTGATTTGCAAGGACCAAGGCAATGTAGTTTATAGAAAAAGGCAGACTCCAGGAAGGGAGTGGCTGTGGAGGTCATCACTTCTGCTCTAAAGGGAAATGAGGATGCGGCTTCTTAGCGACCAGGTGCTGGAGTCTGGGTCGCTTCCATAGCTGCAGGGTTTCTTAGCTGCAGGAGGGCCTACCCAGAAGATTTCCACAAGGCACAGGAAGAGTGAACTTGAGGGGCTTCAGAAGAAAACCCAGGAGCAGGTCAGCAAAAGAGTTGGGGTGGGTGGAATGCGCAGAGTTTTACTCCGTGGAATTCCATGGAGTTACCTTAAAACTTTGTGAGATTCTACACAGTTCTGCAAACAGTGGAATTCTGGTCTGCCGTATGTGCTTGTGCAACTGCAAATGCAAATTACATTTTTTCCGTGGCTGGTTTTGTTTTTGCCATGACTTGCACTGGGAGAGGATGGGGCAGCACAGGCTCGGATTGGCTGACAGCTTTTTAATTATCAATGGGGAGCTAATCACTGCCATCTCTGCCCCCTTTTTGCACGCGCAACTGACGTTGAAGGTGCCCATTTGCCTTAGATGTGCTATGGTTCTCGTTTCGTTACTTTGTTTAAGCGTCTGAGTGCTGTGCTTGATTTCGATGCCCACCAGGTGGAGCTAGTGAGTCAGCCGTGACCACGAGCTGAAATACAAACCTTTTTGATTGAAAGGCTAACAAATGGTTCATTATATTTAACAAAGAGCAACATTTGATTGCAAAGAGCGTGCATGAAACAAATGAAACATTTGTTGCCACATAAGCATGCCCGTTGGAACAAAGTAAACATATATACACATATAAATATATATATCTATATATATATATATAGATATATACACATGTATATATATATGTCTATGTGTATGTATATATATATATATATATATATATATATATATATACATATATATATATATATATATATATATATATATATATATATATATATATATATTTCAAATAAAGTCCGGAATGTGGAAACAGTGTTGCAGCGGTACCAGCTGGGTTCCGGAAACCCCATATAATTATCAAAATGTCCTCTTTACTTCAAGGAAAGTCAGGACTCCTCCAAAACGTTGTCAGTAAGAATGAAGTTTATTGTGGAGAAAAGACTCCCCTCCAACATGTTTCGTCCGTAGCCTTAGCCACGGATGGAGTAGGTATACAAACACATCTATAAATAACACCAAACATAAAAAATGGACTTTTGTCCACATCTCAGTGTAAACACCCTCACATTGGCGGCCATCTTAGAATGGCGCAATCATCCTTAATCATATAGATCACTATTGGCCTTCATAAATGGAACAATACACTATATCTCCTTATTTCATATACCAGTAAAGATTATAAATATATAAACATATGTTTACCCTATTAATCACTTCTTTCTCTGTATAATACATAAAATATTATTACTCTTATTGAAAACCCGTCAAGCCCCTGTGGGCTGTCCTGCCCAAGTTGGCTGTCCTAATTCCATATTGGGTATCCATAAATGTTATAATATATTACTCAACCGGAAGTTAGAATTCATAGCATATCCCTTATTTCATTGTTTGAAACACCTATATGTTTATTATCTATACATCTTTCTTATGATTAGATGCACTTCCGCCACATTACATATGAAATCAATTTAAAATGTAGGTGAAAAAATATACCCACATACCCCAACTACTAAATTCATAATGTTAAAACTCATAAAATACTGTACAATTCAGTTAAGGAGGCTCGTATATTCCTGCACATCTTTCATTTTGCATTTGTCCTTTTTATCCCAAATGAATACACATTTCTTCACTGGAATTCAACCCTAAAGGATCAAGTGTGTCAAATTCTATTGTATATTTTGATTCCAAAACTCGTAACTCACGTTCCCGATTACCTCCTAAACAATTTATTTTCACCTGATCAATCACTACATATCTAAGTATATTTTCATTTCCAAAATGTTTGTCATGAAAATGTCGTGCCACTGGATAGTTGCTATCATGATTTTTAATGGCTCTTCTATATTCCAATACAGTTTTCTTGGCACAATGGATTGTGCTACCAACATAGATCTTCTGGCAGGGGCATATTAAACAATACACACAATATGATGTGTTGCAGTAGAAGTGTCCTTTAATGACATGTTCTTTTATAGTCCCTGTCCCCGTTATATAAGTGATTTATAGCATAAACATATGTTAATATATTTATAATCTTTACTGGTACATGAAATAAGGAGATATAGAGTATTGTTTCATTTATGAAAGCCGATAGTGATCTATATGATTAAGGATGATTACACCATTCTAAGATGGCCGTCAATGTGAGGGTGTTTGCACTGAGATGTGGACATAAGTCTGTTTTTTATGTTTGGTGTTATTTATAGGTTCGTTTGTATACGTACTCCATCCATGATCAAGGCTACAGCCGAAACGCGTTGGAGGGGAGTCTTTTCTCCACAATAAACTTCATTCATACTGACATCATTTTGAAGGAGTCCTGGCTTTCCTTGAAGAAAATAGGAAATCATTATATATTTATATATATATTATTTCTATCATATTGGTTTAAAAACCAACAACTCCTTTGCCCTTCTGCATCCCGTGCAGATGTATACTCAAAATACGCACTTTCTCTGGTTATGTTGCCTCCGTATTAGCAAATCGTCCATATGATATTTATCACTAAAATACCAAAAAATTCAATTATTCCATTATGTGAAAATTTAGGAAGCCGCAAATTCAGCCAGTATAAGAGTGTCGTGTTGGGTAACACTAACATGAAATTAGCAGAGTTGTGATTGGTTCTATTTTTACACTGGTTGACTTATACAAAAATAGTTTTCGCACTTGTTTTTCCATGCAGAGTTTTAGTATGTTCCTAAATAAAAAAGTGGGCAGACATGTTTTTAAACTTGAGTAATACCACAAATGTAATACCAGAAGCAAATTAAATTATCACCTAGTCTCTCATTTTAGTTACAGGATAATTTTTAGTCGTCTTCAAGCGCAGTCGGCACCAAAACTTTATTGAAAGGAGGTCCTCTCCTTTAGTTCTGAGCATAAATGCTATCCGTATGACCCACCATACAGATCTCCTGCCATACAGAGGCTTCTTCGGCATACTGGGCAATTGTCCAGGGCCCTCATCGTCCAATGGGCTTTCTATAAAGTTGATTAAGCTGTCTTGCTCTCCTATCTATATAACCCTTTCTCCATTTCTTTTGCCTATCTATACCTTTCACTTTCTAACTCTGCATGCAGTCAGTGGAAATATTTTTGGGGCCCTGGTAAAAACCTATTTCCTATGTTTTTGTGTGACCCCATGTCAGAAAATGTGATATATAACTCAATATAACTCAATACCATGTGGCATAACATGGGCTTAAATTAGCAGAAATAGGCAATAAGGTCCAAAGTTGTACCTAACAGGAGGCACCAAAATATGTCTTGCCAAGGCCCCAAAAATCGCAAAGATGGCTCTGCTGCCACGTTTGATGCAATATTGATCTGTTCATCATAGCCACACTTCCCCAACCCCACCCTGTGGCACCTCTCTGACCCCACACTGATGCGAGTATGCATGAAACAATATTCCTGAAACAATTCCTTCTCTAGGCTGGAACCAAGGCATGGTGTTGGAGGTAGAGCCTGCTGTGTCTAGAACATGAGTACTCACAAACATTTTCCGAGGGGCCAAAAAAATGGTCTGTGATGTAACTGAGGGCCACATTGATGTTAGCGAGGTGGTGGTCGGGAGGGGTGCGCATAGGCAGTATGATAGATATTAGGAAAACAAAGCATATACATCTAGTGACTGAAGTGCACAATATGCCACTAGAAAACCTGGAATTAATCTTGGCTGCTAACTTTAGGACAGTCATGCTCCTCTTCCTTGTCCTAGTCCAGGGGCGTAGCTATCGATGGGGCAGCAGGTAAAAGTGGCACTGGGGCTCATGGGTGTTAGGGTTACACTGCAGAACAACTAGGATGACTGGGTCTTTTTTACTACCTTAACAGTAGGCGGGGAGCCTATTTCCTTGTTTCTATTTGGGCTCTTGGCACCCTTGCCATGTCACTGTTCCAGTCCTTGTCTAAGAGTGGTGACCTGTCTCCAGAGATGGGTGGTCAGGTAGCGTATCATTTTTAACCATTTATCTAAAAGGCAACATATGTGCACTAATTAATTGACATGGACACCAAAGGCAATGTATGTGCATGGTTCACTAATTCGACATGGGGACACCAAAGGCAATGTATGTGCATGGTGCACTAATTCACTTAAGACGGCGTTTGTTATGGAATTAAGGGCCAGATGTAACAAAAAAGGCATTTGCGATTCGGAAATAGTGATTTTTAAGAAATTGCTATTTCTGATTCGCAAAATGCAATGTATCATATTTGCGTTCAGTAATAGAGATTTCTTAAAAATCACAAATGCTATTACCGAATCGCAAATTGCGATACAGACGCCATTCGCACCTATGGGCCTGTAGGACCATATTTGCGAATTTTTTGCATTTCCCAAATTGCGAATTCCTCACTCGAATTCGCAATTTAGGAAATGCAAAACCCCAAGGGTGCTGGGGGCCTAAGGCACCCTCTGCTGCACCCCAAAAAAATATTTCAGGACATATAAGGCGCAAACATGCCAAAGGGACATGTGTGCGTTACATGTCAATTTAAAAAATGCATTTTTTATGCATTTTTTAAATTTGCACACAGTTACCACCAAGTTGAACTTGGTGGTAATAGCGATTCCTTATGTCCAATTTGCATTAAGGAATTGTTTGTTACATGTGGTTTAGAAATTGCAAATAAGGATTCCTTATTTGTGATTTCTTATTTAGAGAATCGCAATTTGCGATTCTCTAAACAGGCTCGCAAATTTAAGGAAACACTATTTTAGCGATTCCTTAAATTTGCGTTGTGAATGCCTTTCATGAATACTGAAAGGCCTTTTTGCATTTGCACAGGGCATTCGCACCATTTGTGAATGCAAAAAGGCTTGATACATCTGGCCTTAAATCCGTAATCTTAAGCCTAAAGGCTTGTTGTGGAACTAAAGCCATGACTTTTAGTTTCTCTGCCCAGATGATGCTCATGGCTTGGGGTTGAACAGCATACTACAAATTTCTCTCCTAATAGACCCCTTGGCTTTCAGGCCCTAGAAGCGCTCATTTTGCACAGCCTGATGAAATGTAGATGTTATGAAAGAATTAACCTGCTAACTATGGCTAAGGCCGCTACTGGATGGCAGGCAGCTAAATATTATTAATATTGCCATCCAAGATTTGGATTTGAAAAAGCATGTGAAAAAACGCACCCCCAAGGGAGACTTGGTCCTTTTGTCACTTCTGTGCTTCCTCCAGCCTGACGAGCACTGCCTCTATGATGGATTTGTTTGAAAGAGGGGCTGGGAAGGCTTCAGGTTTCCTTTGTTGCTATAAGATGGCAGTCTTTGAGTGATATGCAAGAAGACAGAGAAAGGCGGTGGATGCATCTCTGTATTCACACGTTCACACAGAATACACTATGGGAGGTCATTCAGACCCCGGCGGGAACCGCCGAATGACCGCACCGGCCATTCTGTGTTTCCCGCTGGGCTGGCGGGCGACTGCCAGAAGGCCGCCCGCCAGCCCAGCGGGAAACCCCTTCCCACGAGGACGCCGGCTCCGAATGGAGCCAGCGTAGTGGGAAGGGTGCGACGGGTGCAGTTGCACCCGTCGCGAATTTCAGTGTCTGCAATGCAGACACTGAAATTCTATGTGGGGCCCGCTTACGCCATTGGCATGGGCACTGCAGGGGCCCTCAGGGGCCCCACGACACCCCTCACTGCCAGGTCGGAACCGGCAGGAACAGGATGGCGGTGAGGAGGTCGGAATCCCCCATGGCGGCACAGCAAGCTGCACCGCCATGGGGGATTCCTCAGGGCATCGGAAAACCGGCGGGACACCGCCGGTTTTCCTGTTGTGACCGCGGCCAAACCGCCGCGGTCAGAATGCCCTGCGGGGCACCGCCAGCCTGTTGGTGCTCCCGCCAACCCCGGCGGTCCTTGACCGCCGGGGTCGGAATCAGGCCCTATATAATCAGCAGAGTTCTGATGCCTGGTGCTTGTGCAATGAGAAATGGTGCCCCACAAAAATCAAAGGCAGACTGACCTAAGTGTATTGACCTTGCCTTCTGCTCCCCCGAACAACTCAAACAATGCGGAGCTGTTGTAATTGAACCTTCTGCCATACAGTATCTATTCTGCAACTCTGAGTGTGTTTATTTTGGTATTAATGATGTGCTCAAACAAAACCATTCTAAGCAAGCAAATATGAGGGGTAAACTCTGCCGCAGTGGAGTTATGTCGAACTCTGCACTCCAAGTGGAATTGCCCACCCCTATAAAAGAGTGGTCAGGAAAAACTATGTTGGCTGGGAGGATGGGCAACTTTATAGTGAGCCAGTGAATCCTGAGCCAGGAACTAGCAGGATGCTAATAATTCCATTTGTGCTCAGGGATTTGCTGTTGTCTTTCCCTGTTGTCACTGGTCCATAAAGTGCCCTTGGTAGGACACTTGGGCATTAGAATAATCCAGGATAGGTTAGGTCCTCTCTTCTACTGGCCAGAGATGCGCAGAGATACAGAGAAGTTCTGTACAACCTGCCCTGCTTGCCAGATGAATGATAAAACAGGAGGGAGGACAAAAACACCATTCGTGCCTCTACCCGTTGTAAGCGTTTCATTTGAGCAGATGAGAATAGACATAAGGACTAATTCACAAAGGTAAACCTACACTTTTTTGTAAGTTTACGATTGTTTGCTATACCCAAAGGTATTTTATGAGTAGTATCTTTACAACTGCGGAGTCTCCACACATAAAAAGTAGGACAGTCCTATCTTTTTATATGTGGAGACTCGCCCTTCATAAAGATACTACTCATAAAATACATCTATGAATAGCAAACAATCATAAACTTACACAAAAGTGTAAGTTTACCTTTGTGAATCAGGCCTATAGTTGGGTCATTTGACTCCCCCTCACACCGAGGCAACAAGTATATCTTGGGTGTGGTAGCTCATGCCACCAGGCACCTCGAAGCTGCACATCTCAGGAGCATGCCTGCACAGGTGGTAGCGAGAGCTCTCCTGGGGATCTTTTCTAGGCTTGGATTGCCAAGAAGAGTAATAGAAGAGTAATTTCTGACCAAAAAAAACAATTTCATCATCTCTCACATGAAAGATATGTGGGAGCAAGCTGGTGTTACATAGTTCCTATCTCCTGCTTACCACCCATGAACCAATGGTTTTATGGAGCGGTTTAACAACACACAGAAAAACATGATAGGAACTATGCCACAGAATCTCAGGAGAAAGTAGGATATTCTCCTGCCATGTCTTGTTTGCTTACCAAGAGGCTCCACAGAAGTAGGTAGGGTTCAGTCCCTTTGACATTTTGTATGGACATCCTCTTTGTCACCTGCAAAGCAGGATGTCTGCAGGGGCGATGGTATGCCCCCGACCTCCTGGAACACCTCTCGGCACTTCTTGGTGGACACAGAAACCCCGGCAGGTGTCCCAAAAGAAAATGGGGAGTGGAAGAGAAAGAGACAAAACACTGCCACGTCTTGCCCGTCCAGCCAGGCACCCTGTATCTTCGGGGGCAGGCCGTTGTTGACAGAGTGATAGTGTAGTTAGTGCAGTCAACTTCCTTGAAACTGAATCCCTCTTTCTGATATGGGCAGGGAGCGGTAGAAGAACACCGGGATGCTCCAGCACTTTTCTTGGGTAATAATAACTGTTGGCACAATTACTAACACTTAGAAAGAAAAGTCATGTAAATGCTCTTTTAAAATTGCACTGTCACTTTTTGTAGTAGTTGAGCTCAAGCAGATTTCCTGGAGCACATTTAGGCAAGTAACTACAATAATAATGTAGAATGTTCAGAAATGCATTTGTCCCTTCAAAATAAGCACAGGGCGTTCGCACTGCCAAAATACGAGGTCTGAAATACACCAGCTGTTCTAGGAAAGCACGGCGCTTAAAGAACAAACTCCCTGGAGAATCCTAGTCACTTAGCTGCAATCTTTTCCGGAGTGCTGGAGGAATGCCTAGTGTCAGCTGGTACAGGAACGAAGAAAAGAATTGCCTCAAAAGTCCTGAATACGAGGATGACAGCAGGGGCTGGACTGCCAAATCAGATGCTGAGACCAGGAAGCAAAACAATCCAAGCAGGGAGGCATGCTTCACTCTGCTATTTATAGCCAATTAGGAAAGCAGTTGGGTTTCCACATGTGGATGAGTCACCACACCCAATTAGAAACACATGTCTACACCACACCCAATTTGAAGCACATGTCTACACCTGCTCACATTAGCAAACACGCATTGGTAAAACAAGCATTGATAAAAAACAATTGTGTAACACAGCACATTATGTTTACTTAGAAACATGAAGGTTTAATCAAGAACAGAGATATGATTTAACCCTAATCCCTGGGGATGCTGAGAGATAAAGCAGGAGGCACCTTGGGGATTCCTGACACTTTGCAGGTTCCCTAACCTTAGCCAGAGAAGAGTGGAAAGGAACCTCAGAATCTCCACAGAAGCATGTGGTGGGCTATGTGATTGGTCTCAGGAAGTTGATGGAGCAATACACAGGCCAGGCAAAGGAAATCCTTCAGGCTACAGAAGCACTGATGAAGGAGTGGGATGATCAGAAAGCTCTGCTGACTGGGTACCAGGAAGGTCAGGAGGTGTTGGTGCTAAAGCATATCTGTCCCAGGCCTTTGGAGGACAAATGGTGAGGGCCATACAAGGTAGTTCAGAAGGTTTTTGAGGTGAACTACTCAATCAATCAATCATGAGTTATAAAGCATGGCAAATCACCCATGAGGGCCTGAAAGCACTGGGGTTGCCAGCTGCTTCGTGGTGCTCTGTTCACTTGAACAGCCATGCCTTGAGTCCTTTTCTGAATTCCTAGAGTGATGTGGCGTTCCTGAGGTGCAGGGAAAGGTTGTTTCAGACTTTGGCTGCCAGGAGAGAGAAGGAGTGACCTCTGCTGTTGGACCGACAGATCCGGGGGAGTGTCTGTAAAGAAAAAGAGAGGCAGAGCATAGGTGTCTGGGCGGTTGGTGGAAGGTAATTCATTGTGCAGGGCTTTGTATGCATGGGTCAGCAATTTGAACTAGAATCTCTTCTATGGAGCTTCTTGAGGTGAGGGGTGATTGTAGTCCATCTGGGAAATTCAAGGATGAGTCTTGCTGCTGAGTTTTGTATTGTCTGTAGACTCTTCAGGAGGTGTGCAATGATTCCTACATAAAGAGTGTTACAGCATTCCAGTCTGCTGGTGATGAGGGCTTGAGTGATGGTCCTTCTAGTGTCGATTGTGAGCCACCAGAAGATCTGACGGAGCATGCGTAGGGTGTGAAAGCAAGCGGACGAGACTGCGTTTACCTATTTCTGCATAGATAACTTGCTATCCAAGATGATACTGAGGTTGCGGTCTTGGTCTGTCGGGGTGGGGACAGGGCCAAGTTCAGCAGGCCACCAAGTGTCATTCCATGGGGAAGTGTTGTTCCCAAAGATGAGGACTTCTGTCTTGCCCGTGTTGAGTTTAAGACAGTTGTCCTTCATCCAGTCTATGACATTCATCATACATCTGTGGAAGTTGGTTCTGGTGATCAAGGGGTCTTCTTACAGTGAGAGGTTGAGCTGGGTGTTGTCGGCATAGGAGAATATGTTGAGTCCATGGATCTGACAGTGTTGGCCAGGTGGTTCATGTACGTGTCGAAGAGGGTGGGGCTGAGGGATGATCTTTGTGGAACACGCCAGATGACCTCTTGGGTTCTGAGGTGAATGGTGGGAGACGGATTCTCTGGGTTCTTCTGGTGAAGTATGAGGCAATTCGTTTGAGAGTGTCTCTCTGGATTCAGATTTGGTGGAGTCTGTTGATCAAGATGTAGGGGGAGAGGGAGTTGAAGGCAGCCAACAGGTCCAGGAGGATGAGGGCTGCTGTTCACAGCAGCCTAAGAGGGCCCTGATGTCGACGGTGGCTGCAATCAGGGCTTTCTCAGCGCATTGGTTGGCTTGGACTCTGGATTGAGAGGGGTCCAGGATGTTGTAGTGTTCCAAGTGTTTGGTGAGCTGCTCGTTGACTGCCTTTTCGATAACCTTCATTGAAAGGGCAGCAGGGAGATGGGCCGATAGTTCTTCAGATCTGCTGGATGAGCAGATCGTTTCTTCAGAAGCGGCCTCACTTCAGAGTGTTTCCAGTCTTCAGGGAAGGAGGCCATGGTGATGGAAGCGTTCAGGACTTTCTTGAGCTCATCACCAATTGTCTTTGGTTTGAAGCTGTAGTGGAGACATGGGTCAATGAGTTCACCAGAGGGAATGGAGTTTGTGATGGAGATTGTGGCTTGAGTTGTGAGAGGATCCCAATGGGTGAGCAGGTTTTCAGAGTTTGTGTTCGTGGGCATTAGTAGGCTGATGGTGTCGGCAGTGGGGTTTGGGATTTGAAGTTCTTGGAAATGGCTGGGATCTTGATGTGGTAGAAGTCCACGAGGGTGTCACACAATTCTTGGGAGTGGGTGATGTAATTCCCGGTGGCTGCAGGGTTGAAGAACTCCTCCATGATGGGGAAGAGCTCCTCAGCTGTTTATGCTGGCTTCTATGAGGTCTGCTATAGCGTTCTTTTTTGTTTCTCTTAGGATGTGGTAGTAGTGGTTGAGTGCTGTTCTGAAGGTGGTATGATTTTCTATCTTTTCGTCAGTACGCCAATGCCTTTCTAGTTGCCAGCAGTTGCTTTTGGAGGATTTCATCTCTGTGGTGAACCAGCTGGCTCTTCTGACCGATACTTTGTGTTTGGCTGGCTTGGTGGAGGCAATTGTATCGGCTCATTTTGTGATCCACTGGGAGAAGGTATTTGCAGCCTGTTCTGGGTCAGGTAAGGTGTCTTGGACATGGGAGTCAATAGCGTTGTTCCACTGGTCTTCTGCCAGGGTTGGTAGATCCTGAGATATGAAGTGGATGCTGTAATAGTCGGTCCAGGTGAGCTGTGAGATGTAGTTGAACTTGACTCTGTTGCTGGACGTAAAAATGGGATTGAGTGTGTTCCCTGCAGTTTGAGTGGGGTCTGTGGCAAGTTGTTGGAGGCCGATGTTGCTCATGTTTTCTAAGGAGGTTGGTTGTGTCATCGGGGTAATTGGGGTGGAAGTTGAGGTCTCCTAGGAAGATGTAGTGCTTGGCATCTATGGCAATCGGGGCAATAAGGTCAGGGATGGTGTTGCAGAAGCTGGAGCATGGTCCCGGTTGTCTGTATGCAAGGATGCCTTTGATGGTGCTCTTTCCACCTGTGTTTGTTGATTCGGTTCCGGTGTGTTATCTTGTAACCTTTAGGTATGGCAATGGCAATGTCTGGTGCATATCGGGGTTCAGCGAGGCCTCTGTGTGGAAGATGATGTCTGGACTGAGGGATGGGACCATGTCCCAGACCTCCATGGCGTGTTTGCTGAGTAATCGTGTGTTGAGTAAAATGCACTGGAGTCGTGCCATGGAGGTCTCGGTTGGTGTGGTGGGCACAGTCGTGTTTGTGGTGTCTCTAGCTTTGTTGGTTGCTTTGGTGTTGCAGGTGAAGTGGCAGTACTGACAGGAGAACGGTCCTCTAGTAGTACTTGTAGATGTGCAGCAGACGGTGTTGTCGATGCACCAGGGCTCAGAGGTCTGCAGAGGCGTAGTTGCGCGGGGTGGAAGAACCAGGGTGCCACACTGTGGCCTCCATTAAGTAGGTCATGGGAGGTGGGAGGAGTGCTGGGAGGCGCTGGGTGGGACTAAGCAGTAGGTGGGAAAACAGGCAGCAGGCAGGAGTGCCAAATGAGGAAAAAAACAAGAAGAAGCAGCGAAATACAAGGGAAAAGCAGGAGAAAGCACACAGAAAACAAGGGAAAGGTAAGAGGAAACAGCAAAAAAGTCAGGGAAAAGCAGGAGAAAGCACCTAGAAATCAGGAAAATAGAAAGTAATAAAAAAACAAGGGAAAAGCAGGAGCTAGCACTCAGAAAATGGGGAGAAGCAAAGGGAGAGCGATAAAAAAATGAGGAAAAGCAGGAGAAAGCACTCAGAAAGCCTGAAGAAAGGAAAGAAAGCAGTTAAAAAACAAGGGAAAAGCAGGAGAAATCACTCATAAAACAGGGGAAAGCAAAGAGAAAGTATTAAAAAATACGGGAAAAGCAGGAGAAGGCACTCAGAAGACAGAGAAGAGGTAAGAGCGATGCAGCCTCGGACCTGCTCCTTGGTGGACACTTGCCACAAGGGAACCCAAGAGGGTATTCCATGTGAACAGGCTGAAGCCGTACTTCTGGATAGATTTCACAGTGAATGTGAAGGATATAGCAGAGGAAGTAGAAGAAGACAGTGAGCTAGTTCCTGACTTGCTACATAGTTGGGAAGCCTTGCTACATAGTTTTGTGTGGACTACAGAGCCCCCAAGGAGGAAACCAAAACCAAAACCAATGCTCATCCAATCCAAAAGCAGATGATCTTGTGGATTGGTTAGGTGCTGGAAAGTTCTTGAGCACCTTGTATCTAACCAGTGGGTACAGGCAGATTGCTTTGGCAGCAGATGCCAAGCAGTAGACTGACATTTCCATGTTAGAGGGGTTATATCAGTTTAAGGTGATGCCCTCTGGGGTGAAGAATGCTCCAGCCACTTTTCAGCACCTGGTAAACCATGTTGTCACAGAGCTGAAGGAGTGCTGTGTGGCCTACCTGCTTGACAATGCAGTGCTCGGCAGTTCATAGCAGGACCACTGGAGATACCTAGAACAGGTGTTGACTAGGATACAGGAAGCAAAGCTGAATATCAAGGTGACTAAGTGTCACATGAGGCAGTCCTCTGTAGTCTACCTTGGGCATGATGTGGAGAACGGGACGATTCACCTGTTGGATGCCCAGATGCAATCTATGATGGAGTAGAATGCGCCTACTACCCAGACTGTGGTGAGGGCTTTTTCAGGACTCATCTGGTATTACAGGAACTTTGTCATAAACTATTGAAGTATAGTTGCCCCATTGACTGCTTTGACCTCCAGGAAGCAGCCCAGGAAAATGATAAGGACTGGGAAGTGTCTAAAGGCATTTGAGGAACTAAAGAAGGAACTATGCACTGCACCTGTACTGAAGGTACCTGGCTACAGTCTGCCTTTCATTGTACAGAAGGATGTCTGTAACAAGGGAGATGGATTGGTGTTACCTCAACTGGATGACAAAGGTAGAGATTGTCTGGTAGCCTTTATTAGTCGGAGGTTGCTATCCAGAGAACAGATCTGGGCAGTTATTGAGAAGGATTGCTTTGCCAAGGTGTAGGCCTTGCATAAGTTCCACCTATTTGTTTGACACTAAGTTTGTGGTTCAAAAGGATCATAAGCCATTGAAATGGTTGATGTATAGAAAGGGAGAGAATCCCAAGTTCCTAAGATGGTCTATTTCCCTGCAAGGGTTAGACATTGTAGTGAAGCACAGAGCTGGTTTGAGACATGGGAATGCTGATGGACTGTCCCGCTGGTTATACTGATCTGACCACCCAAGCTCTTCAGGTTTGGAGTTGGGTCGGGGTAGTCTGATCTGGGAGAGGCACGTGCTGGGATAGAAAAGTCCCTTGCATGGGTGACAGAGAGTTGCAATGAAGTCTGGATCCCTGGTGCTGATTTTTGTTGTCATGGGCAAATACGGATCATGCATGTTCCACGGAGTGCCGCCCAAAGCCCTATCTTCATAGTGGTGAAAGACTATTGCCTTTACCCGGTGTTGTTTTATATCTATAATAGCAAGGACAACCATAAATGCTCATGGGACATGGGTAAATATGTGTATAAATCTGCACAAAATGTCACATGGGACTCATTCAAAAGTAGAAAGCTCATCAGTAGTAGGCTCTCTCATCTACTTAATTTAATATCAACTTGATTCAGTGGAACATTACTTCATAAAACAGTGCTGGACAAAGTAAGAATTTCCAACATACATATATTGTAGTCATAAATATACAAAATGATGTGAAATATGTGAATGTGTAAAGCAGAAGATGCAGTGCTCACATGGTGATCGTATTTGCAACAATTAACACAGAAAGACACTATACAATCCCCAATGGTTGTATGATCTCATTGGTTTTGGTTTTGAACTGAAGTTGACGTAGTGCTGGTACTTAGGTTCTTCCACTCTCTGTTTCCTACATGTGCAGGTATGGTAGTTGGATGATGACGTCCTGAGGAGACCCTTCAAATACTTTGGGGTCAAAACTTCAACAAACCCCACCAATCAGTTAACATCTACAACTTATAAGAAGGAACTGTGCATTTATTGGAACTTCCCTATGCCTTTCTGAGCCAATGAGATCATACACACTTCATTGGCCAGTGCCTAGTGCTTAATTATAGCATAATATAGAAAACATGGGTGCAAATATTACTTCTTTACTTCATTCTCCATTATTTACCTTCAAGGTCATAATTATGTCCAAAAGCACATCCACTTCCCTCCACTAATGTAAATAGCACCAGCTTGTTTTTGTACATGTTAGTACCTCACAGGTTTAAAAGACCACATTAGAAGTGGACTAAATGCTCCTGGTAAGTAATATATAAACTAAAATATACAATCCCAACATCTGGGATCGAAGGGGAGTTGAGGAATTATGGTCTGTCCTCATCTGCATTGGCCCAAACCACAGTCTGAACAACAAAAAAGGAGATGAAACAAGTTTATCAAGATCACAAGTGAGATCAAACCAGAGAAATCTTTATCCAAATATGTGGAACCCCGCAGTTCTGTATTTCTCCCTATATTGTAGGGTAGGGTCTCACACACCACCTTGAGTGTCATGCTTCATCATCAGCCAATCCCACCTGAAAAAGAAAAATCTAGTGGCAAGTAGGCTCCCTGTCTTGGAAGGGAGTACTCGTTTGGTCTAGTGGCGCATATGGGCTCTGATGTAAGAGTTCCAAATCTCAGGCACCTTCCCAAGGTATTCCCTTTTTTTGGGAGATGATCAAAAATAGATAAACTAGGATGCTTAGGGGTGCCAATTAGCCCTGCACCCATTTAGTCATCATGTTTCAGCTTTGCGTAGGCTCTTGACAGGGTCCCTGACGTTCATCAGGACTGAGATCTTTAGTGTCCTATGTCTTTGGCTAATCACATTTACTCCAAACCAGCATACACATGTACAGTACCCAATTATATAAATCAGCTGGGAAAGGTTCTGCGAATTATTGATGGACCTCAATATAAAATTAGAAGGACCTCATGGATGAACTCATGGAGGGGCATCTCATTGTCACAATTTCGTGACTCTCGTCATACTGCTGAGAGTATAGTCACATACACACTTTCTGAGTATTGCTATAAAATATTGGAATAATTAAAAAACTTAACTTTTTCAGGTCTTCCCTGTCCTAGTATATCATCTCCAGATACAAGTCTCACGCACCTTGAAATTCCACACTCCTCCGAGGTCCTCGCTGCCTTCGAAGCAGGTGGCATCCAGGTCCACTTCAAGGCAGCACTTGAGGGCTGCGAGCCCGCTAATACCAGCCCCTATCACCGCTACGGTCTTCACCATGGCTACTGATCCTGTAACTAAAGAGAAAGCATAGACCATGATGGCCTGATCTTGTAGGCATACTGTGCCTTGGATAGCAACACCATAAATTTTGCACTTGGAGATAATTTATTTAAAAATGTAACACAAACATAATGAACCTTGTTACCCACACTACTACCCACCTAAGCTATGAAAACATTTTGTGTGAATCCCGTGACTCAGAAACAAAAAAATGCACAGCTATAGACAACCTAACATGTTAACAAAAACGGCAAAAGCATGGAGCAAAAACAACAACCTGTGAGTACTATAATGTAATCAAGCGATGAAGATGTAATTCAGTTATAAAAAAACCACAAATTGCACACAAATATTACTTTGTAGTGAGAACTACCTAAGTATGGTGACAATATCTAATTCTATTCAAGAGCTCCTTTTAAAGTTACTAAAGGCATGAATGTGGCAGCCAATATTAAAACAAAAAAATCCTGCCACTCTAGATAGGTATACAGATGTAAAAAGACAATCTTAGATATGAATAAAGGTTGTTACGATGCGCTTACTAAAGCCATGATGAGCCACAAAGTATGGAACACACACATTGATTTAAGAATATTCATTTAACAACGGCCGAGACAGTTTCACATTCATTTCCCGAGAAGACATTGTCACTGAGCATATGGTACTAGTATTCCTGCGAAAGGATGTTTCTTCTTCCTTCCCAGCACTGTGGGCCCGATTCACAAAAGAATGAATGTATCCAAAGATTTGTATACATTTACACATTGTCATGATTTAGAAATGCAAGAGGAGTATGGACACAAATCTGCAAAAATCATCGATTTCCAGGCGTACTTCGAGACCCCCCGTGAATTCCTGTGGATTTCCCACTCAGTGGAAACGTGTATATTTTTTTCAATTTTTTCCTCCATAGGGAAAACATTTTTCACCATGGTGAAAATCTCTCCTTTATACACCAGCAATGAAATAAGTCATCTGTAACCTTATCCTTTCCCACCCCAATAAAGTACTTTAAGAGAAGCAGGTCCCGAGTCTGTCCTGGATGGGAACGGGGCTGCAAAACAAACCACTTCACTGTCACAATGTGGTAATTAAAGAATCATTTGAAAAGCCTCATATGTACACATTGTAGCATTTATCCAACATCTACAGCCTATGTCTGGAAATTCACACAAATGTAATGAGCCCGACTTTGCTCTGAAATGCGTGTTTGCTAGCTGTTTTTAAATGCAATTGTGTTTGGATCTTTTTGAAATACATCATCTTCAATAAACAGAATACATTTCAAATTTTCGTAATCTGATCAAAAAGCTTCCCCAATTCTTTTTTTGCTTCACTTTGAAGCATATTTGAAGCGACGGTACTAGCACGTTTCAGCTGTGCCACATTAAAATTATCATAATGGGACAGTGCTGACCCTTCTTGGCTCTGCCACTAGAACGATCATAATGGGACAGTGGGGCACCTCTCGGTTATACCACAATAAAGTAACCGTAATGGGACAGTGCTGCCACTTCTTGGTGGCACAACATTGATAAAATCGTAATGGGACAGTACTGATCCTTTTCAGCTCTTTCACATTCAAATATTTGTAATGGAACCGTGCTAGCACTTATCGGCTCTACCACATCACATTAATCTTTATGGGACATGACCAGCATTTTTGACTGTACGATATAAAAGGAATCTCAGTTTGACAGTTCTGGTACTTTTCAGTAGCACCAAATTATAGGGCATTTATTTGAACACCTCTGTCACCGTTTGGCTGCTCTAGATTAACCAGTTTAAAAAAGCACTTCGTGGTTGAACCACATTCGAAATCATCGCATAACTGTGCAGTGATTTCATAGCAGGCCTTCTGAGCTTTCAAAGAAACAACACCAGGATCTCACAAAACAGGGCAATACATTTATTGGACAAATACCAGAAGGTAGCAGGCATTGTGGGGCAGAGAGTAACCACACTCTCTTTTTACAAGGCAAGCTACTACTTAGATTTCCTAGGATGGCATCTATGTCATTGCGCTTCATAAAATAACGAGACTTTCACTGGAAGTGCAGCTGGCAGTTACTAAGGTAGAAAAAAACAAATTTAAATCGAATTTGGAAACATTGGAGGAATATTACTCGTTGGCGCAGTAGATGTTGTTTGAGGTAGCTTGGGAATCCATCAGCCCAGCCTTCGTTTTTATGGTCACTTGACAGCTCAGCTGTTGCTAAGCAAGGATGTGAGAACCACCAGGAGAGGGGCTTTGGCTCTGCCCACATGTCAGGTGCCAGTAGTACATGTTTTGATTGGGTAGAAGTTGTACGCTTCCACACAAATGTGCTAGCCCTCCACACAGCTCTGATCATATTGTTCATTTATCCAGCTGCCTGAGCCTGAACTTTCAGGAACACTCACATGCCATTGTAATGCTATTATAGTGTTTTAGATAACTAGATCATTTATGGCATTTATCTCTGTCCGCAGGACAGATGGGAGGAGGCAGTCATTAATGCACATGGATTTTTATGTCTGTCTTGACAGTGCATTCATACGCCTGACCTATTGGCATTGCCAATGCTTATTTGGACAGGTTGATGTTTCATAATTCCCAGTCCTAAATGGTCCTAGTCTCTAACGTAGCTCAGTCTGAGGTAAGAAATCAGGATATTTTTGCACACCTACACTCTTGCTTTGACAACTAAGTATTCGCTTGTGTGATTGCAAGCTCCACCCACATATGGTAATGAGATGTTCGTGCTTTGCTTTGCTGCAACTAGGGATATTTTTTTCAATAGAAACATTTTTTATTTTCATAGCAAACTAAACACTTAACAGAAACATGGCATATAAGTCCAAGCGATCAGAGAAAATCCACAGCACTTTAAAATGTTTATGTTCTTTGCAGGTAAGCAATTTTAAAAATGTTTTAATGTTTGTAACATGTTATATATAACCCACATATATCTATAACCCACATATATACGTGTGCGTGTATGTGTGTGTGTAAATATTTATGTACGTGTATATATATTACGAAGTGGTTGTAACCACTGGGTAGTTATAGTTAGGTCTGCGTTTCCATAGGAAGAGCATTTTTTTCTTTGTTAATAACTTTAGTGCCATTTCACAAATCCTCACAAAACTCTCCCCCCAAAAAATTAATCCAACTCAGCTCTTTCCTGAAATGTTTTGACATGATCCCTGAAAAGGGGGAGCAAGAAAAAGGGTGCCCCAAAACCAAATTTCCCATTCCATTTTCAATAGACATTTTTTTAAATGGGCTGTAGCCTAAACGGCTGTATGGAGTTTCACCAAACTTGGCAGGACGCTAGATCTTGGCCAAGAAAATGTTTTGTACTTTGTTGTAAATACATTCAGTATTTTTTTAGAAATTAAGATACACAAATTTTTGTATATCTGGACAGTTGGATTTGAGGGACTCTCTTGAGAGTCCGGGAGCACAAATTAAAAAAATAGAACGTTCTGATTGGCTTAGGATTTTTTTTATGCCTTGCACTATCTTTGTCGCCCAGGAGTGAGGCTCCAGTTGGAGCGAGTGCTCCGATTGGCTGGCCAAAACAGGAACAAAAATGTTGGGGCAGCTATTACAGGACAAGACAACTTAGGGACAGGTTTGGATAATGGCAGACAAGCTTCCCCCTCACAAAGGTGACGGATATCCCATCTGCTGAAACCTAAAGACCATTATATCCTATGGGTTTTATATTTCGGCAGAATGGGACATCTGTCACTGTTGTGATGGAGTAACTCATCTGCCAATATCTAAAGCAGACCCTTAGTCTCTGTGTCCTGAAAATGTTAAAGAAAATTAAACAAGGGGGCATGGTAGGGATACTCGGCCCCGCTTGGCTCTTTTGGAGGGGGTCACAGAGGGACCCTCCCTGGAGCCAAATTAAAAACAAGCATTAGCAAAGCAAATAGGTCTCGCCTATGAGGGATCTGTTGCCTTTAGGCTGTTTTATCGACCATTGTTTTAATCAAATGCATCCATTTGCAGCTTTCTGTAGAGCAAATAATACCCAAAGGTATTTGACCATTTTATATGAATACCTGTTACGTTACATAATGACACATTAATTCTTTGATTAATGTTTTAGGCATAAGGAGATGAGGTGATCTGACCAGAATCCAAGTTGTTGAGACTGGAATCTGGTTTCCCAAATTCAAAGATGGTAGCTCTGACTGTTACACCACAACCTCTCCCATTCATGGCGCTCAACCAGGCAGAAAAGTGCTATTTCGTAAAATATAAAAGACAACTCTAACTAAATAGGTATGCAGTTGTAGTAGTTTAATGAGCTGCAGGATTAGACATTTCTTGTTAGAGTGGATGATTTTTGTTTGATTAATCTGTGCTTGGTCTCTGCTCCACTGAGGCAAATGGCACTGAAACTGGAGCCTCCAAATGGTAAGCAGTGGGCGGACTGCAAGTCCCTTATTGAACACAATGGGGTTGGAAGTAAGGGAATGCACTCGCAGGCTCGACCCTATAAAGCTTAGGGGGGGTTTGCTGCGATCCTGTGGTACACCTGCAGGATTGCAGAAAAAAAAGAAAGAAAATGGCAGTTGCCATTTAAAAAAAATTTAAATTGACCCCCAGGATGGGCCAGGTACTGGGGGGTCAAGTAAAATATATATTGGGGAGGGGGCATGCGTGGGAACCCTCCCAACCAAGCCGATTGCAGCCCAGTGAATCCATCCTTCAGGGCCCTGCATCTTTAGGAAAGGGAGAGTGCGTTTCCCTGTCTTAAAGCCAGTCACAGCCTCGTTGATCCTATCCCTGGGTCCGGTGCAATATTGAGAGGGGGCAGGAGTGTGCAACCCTCCTCAACAAGCCGATCACTGTCCATCGATCCCTCCCTATGCACAACATTGAAAGGGGAGAGGGTTATGCAGCCCTCCTCCCTGAGCTGATCACAGCCCAGTGGACCCCATCACCTAGGTCCCAAAGAGAAGGGATACACACAGCCCCCCTCCCTGAGCCTCTTATGATCACAGGGGCCCCAGTCCACTGGGGACATCTCAGATGTAGTGTCCTGGGGAGCCTATCCCCGGGCCATTGTTTCCTTACCCTGGAGAGTGCAGCAGGGAAACTTCTCTGCTCCCACCTGGTGGGAGTTTTAAAAATGCTCCCACTGGGTGGGAGCAGACATTTGTTTTCCGGCCCACCTTCTTACGGAATGAGAAAACAGATCTGCCCAGCATGAGCAGTTAATCCTGCAGGACTGTTGCAATGCCAGCTCCCAATTCACCCAGGATGCACGCATGCGGGTAGCCAGAGTCACTGTGGGGGCCTGCCCTCACAGCCCTCAACATTATTTGTAGTAGGTGCCCCGGGTGGGCATAGGGGCACCCACATTAGTCCCTAGGGGGTGGGGTCCCTGAGGCCGTAATCTTCTTCAATCATGGCCATGCACCCCCTCTGCCCTTAAAAAAAGAAAAGCCCCCGGAGGATGGGGTCCCTTGGGCCTGTAGTGGCTCGGGGAGGGGTGCCGCTGGCTGCCTTCTCTTCAATAGCAAACAAGGGCCATGGGGGATGGGTCACTTGGGCCTTCCCTTTAAAACTGACACAGCCCTCATGGGTGGAGTCCATGGGCCTGGTAATGGCTCGGGGAGGGGAGTCACACCCCCTTAAAAAAGAAAACATCCAAATGGGATGGGGCCCCTATGGCCTGTTAAAGCTTGGAGAGAGGGCCACACATCCCCTCCCCTATACTTAAAAAAAAGGATTACCAAGGTGGGCACCAGGGCACAAAAATGAATAATAAATTAGCCCCAGGAGCTGCTCATTTATTATTCACTGCTCCTTGAAGGAGCACCCATAAAGCCTTGCAAGGCCTGTTTTCTTTCTGTTTTCTTAAGCTTGGTGGTGCCCACAGAAAATGCAGGAGCACCACCAAGTCTTTTTTTAATGTTGTGAGGGGCTGCAGATAGTGCAGCACCCCCAGCAACATTTTGTTTTTTAAAAGTAAGTCTTCTGGGTCATTAAATCCATGAGCAGAGGAGAGCTTAGTGTATTTTTTAAATCACTCCTAGCTGAAACTCTGTGCTCTACAAATGGAGTGCAAGGCCCTCTTGTGGTTGTTTTAATTATTGCATTTTGTGGCCTGAAAAATGGTTAAAGAAAGACTCAGAGACATGTTGGTTTTATTTAAAAAAATATGTCTCTGAGTCTTTCTTTTAACAATTTTCAGTCCACAAAATACAATAGTAAAAACTACGTTGAAAGAAAGATTGACAGACCTTTCTGTTTTTTTAAAACCTTATTAAATATTTTTATAATAATCACTATCATTAAACATTGCATACGAATTACTGAAATATACATTTGATTGAAAGTATTGGAGCTTTTCAGAGAAAAATGATAGATTTACTTTATATGTCTTGATGTGCACACCCCTTGATAAACCCATAGGCTCACTTTCTATATTTTGGTGTGGTGACTCATTGACAAAGTCAGTGAGTCTGCCTGAGTGCGGCTAAGACCTGCGAGACCAGCCCCATGTTGTGCATGCCTTAGGCTGTGCATGGCAGGAGGTTACTTATCTGTGAAGGTTCGGATGCAGGGTCTGGCCGTTATTTGAGATAACTATAAATGATGAATGAGGTTACTAGTAAAAAAGCTATTGTTAATTAAAAGTAGACTGTAGTAGTACTTCAAATTCAAATTAAATGAATATTAATTTAATAGTTGATAATATAATTTATGTTAAAATGAATTTATGTTCAAGAAACATTAGTACAAAATAAAATATTTGTACAAATAGTTTGAAACATATATACATATAAATATTTTTTTAAATTACATCTGTTTTTATATTTAAAAATGAAATTAATGTAATTAGTTATTTAAAACTATGTATATGTGTATATACATATGTAAGGCTTTTTTATGTGTGTGTGTATATATATTTGAATATACATATGCATATATTAGAGAAGGGCTTGGGAGATGTACTCCCCAAAGCAAACACAATCTGGAAACAATAAAAGAATAATAAGGGTTTGCACTCCATTAAAACACACACATATCATATATACACCTACTTTACATATGTGCGTGTTTATATATACATATATATATATATATATATATATATATATATATATATATATCTCTATATAAACATATAGATATAGATATATTTATATATATATATATATATATATATATATATATATATATATATATATATATATATATACATACACACACACAAATGTGTGTCTATTTAAATATGTGTATATATCTGTATAAAGAAATATTAAAATATGACATTTTAATTTGTATTTTAATAAATGCAAATATATTTATTGATATATAATTAAAGATACAAAGGTCACATTACAATATGAAATTAATATTACATTTGTTAAATAAAAATAAATTACATTAAATATTATATGCTATATAAAAAGTAACTTGTAAATATATTTCATGTAAGTAAATTATTATACATATAATTAGGTACTTATAAAAAGCACTTAACTTCAAATATGCGAAGTAAAAGCACTGCCAATACAGTTACTAGGATGTAATGACTACCAATGTAACATCCTGCAAGGTAACTACTGACATTCAAACTCGATAGTCAATTGAACATCAGGAGAGATGAGCAAGGAGGGTTTTGGTGAGTCAGGATCTTTAAATAGTTATAATGCTTGTGGCTTTTTCTAGTTTTGGTTGCTGGCTGTCTCTGTGCCTCTGGGTGCACCGTGGTTTGTGATCCCTGCGACTCTTAGCCATCCACAGATTTTCTGTTGCCCATGGGGACAGAGCAGGCTCATAGTGGCCTATAGGGATCAGGCAGTGCTGGACTGACTGGTCTGACAGGTCAGTGTGCGGGCTGGCTTTTTAAAGATTTGTGGGCCTATTTTAAGGTCTGCTGAGACGGGTGTTACTGTTGATTTCTGTTATATTAAACCAGAGAGCCTAAGGAAGCTCAAATACTTGTAGTCTTCAAAACCTTGAAAAATACTTATAACAGCTTCACAGATCAAAACTATCCCAATTTCCGTACATAGGCCACTTTTTTAACTATTTACTTCATTAATGGGGGGCACTTTTAATTTGGTGCCTGTGCATATTCTCTGTCCCGTCCCAGTCTGACCCTGTCTCTTCCTGCTAGCGCAGTAAAATAGCTGAATAATTCTCAGTCAGGCTTTTTTAAACTAATGTGGGTAAACGAGCCCCTAATACTTAACTAAGCAGCAAAGCAATGTATATGAGGGAAGAACTGGGTCAGAACAGTTAAGGGAAAAAATAAGAGCCTGACTTTACTTTCCTGTTACACGCAAGGCCGAGAAAGTGAACATGTCCAGTGGCTACCGGCAAATCCTTTTTTGACATCATGTTTCATAGCTAGAAATAATATTGGAAGCAGAACACCACCTTACATTCCATCAGTATTTTGCCACATTTTCCTTTTGCTGTTATTTTTAACAATTCGTATTCAAAAGTAGATTTTTTTTTTGTCTTGGTGTCTGCCATTTTAGAAATTTAACTTCAAGAAAGCTCAGGGACCTCATTAGAAAAATTAAATTTAGCATATCAATTGGGGTTTTTGTAATTACCATTCACTGCAAATATCAATTACACAAGAAGTAAATCAGCCCAAGCTCAAATCAGTGGTGCAAGTTTACCTACACAGAAAAATTGTCTGCTGGTGGTAGAAGTCAATCCCCATTACTGAAAAAGTACTGAAACTGCTGAAATGTACCTCCCAAGTAACATGAAGCATTGATCGTGTGTGGTTGCTAAATACTCAAGCGATTATGTAATAGTCTTTTGGGTTTCACTTGCCCTATTCCTTCCCATGAAACAGGAATTCTTTTTAGGTCTGGCATTAGCCAAGACCTTCTGATTTTACTAAAATATAAATAATATACTTACATATGTGGGCCTTCAGTCACTTCTCTCCATCCAAAGGTCTGTCTTGTGTCATTCACATTTTGCTTCCGCCGCCTACAGCGTATAGCATGGGGCAGTGGGCCATCCTTCTTAAGCTACTGGTTAATGATACTTTAAGTGACTGCATTTTGCTCTCTCACAAGGAGCACATCTGCACACAAGCTAGTTGAATTCAGTTCAAGTGTTTTTGTTTTTATTTTATAATTACTTTAGTGTTGCCTTTGTGTTTAAAGCCTGATGTAATAGCAGGAAGCCTCTGATGCACATTCCATCCAGTCGCTGCTGGTGATGGGGCAAAGTGGCGGAGCGGACCTCCGCACTGCTGCACTTGAGGCACAGGCTCTCAGCCTGTCCTGCAGCCAATCCTGACACTGCTCAGAGCAACAATACGATTGGCTGGAGCGCCCTCGCTTGGTGCTCTGAGGCAAACTGGGATCCTTTGCCTGCTTTCTACAATGCAGCAACACAGTGCCAGGTTGGAGAGAGCCCTGTGCGCATGTGTGTTTGGACAAGCAAGCCCTCTCTCTGCCTGTCATCCGCTATAGCCCCATCTCTTTAAAAATAAAACAATAATAAACATTGTTTATTATTGTTTTATTTTTAAAGGTTCTGGTGGGGTAGGGTGACGCTTCTCTGCCATAGCGGAGGAGCCGCCCCTGATTCCATCTTTATCAGATCCTATTTCCTGCCGAAAAATCCTTTTGGACTCTGATTTCCGACTGAGGCCATGTCACAGCATACCATATTGTGCCCAATTAAAACTGATTATATCGTTACCCTCTTTTTAATTTTTTTTTTCTGCCTTTCTTTCTTTCTTAATTTCTTTCCCTCCTTCCTTCTTTCCTTATGTTCTTTCATTCTCTTTCATTTCTTTTTCCTTTCTTTCTCTTTCTCTTCCTCTCTCTCCCCCATCCCCTTCACTCTTTTCCAATCTCTCTTTTACTTTTTGCAGCCAATACCAGACTGGGAGTACAATGTGTGTATTTTTTAGATCAAAAACTGTTTTTCCTGTAGCAAATGAGTTTTCTAGTTTGATGAGGGCACAGCATATTCCCAAACAATAAAGTTGTGCAAAAACCATGACAAAACAAGACTTGCCAGAAGGCTGGAGGTCAACACCAGTCCTATTGACTTTGCCTTTGCTTGTTGTCTGGTGGTATTTGTACTGTCTTGTGGTGAATTGTATCACCAGCAGTATTTGTTTATCTGCTAAATGTTTGGAAAATTCTCCTAGCTGTATTTTTTTCATTAATGGTGGTCAGTATCTCCTTAGCGTAATGTATAATTGCAAGACTACTGGGTGGTTAGCCCTGCAGAGCACCAATTTATTCTTAGCAATTATTTTTATGCAATGACAGACCAAAATCTAGCAATAGAGCTCTCTGAAGTTCCATTACCTAGCTTCAAGATTCTGCAGCACACACCCTACTAGCTATCTGCAGAGTAGAAATAGATATAACATAACAGACCTTGGAAAAGCCTACAGGTCTTGATTGGCAAACTGATTTTTATGTATGTGTGTCTGTGTTTTCTATGGATGGAGTGGGTGAATGTGAAAAAGACTAAAAAGCTCGGCCCATATTCATAATTTTTTAGTGCCGCATTTGCATCATTTGTTGATGCAAAAGTGCCCCAAACTTGCAAAATACAGTTGTGTTTTGTAAATTTGTGCCGTTTTTGCGTCAAAAAGCGGCACAAATGTGGCGCTAAAAAAGTATAAATATGGGCCTTAGATGGATGAGTGAGTGCATTGATGGATGAATGAGTGAGCAGCTGAGTGAATGGATAAATAGTTGAAAGGGTGAGTGCTGGGGAGATGCAGCCAGGTTACATCAATCTTACATAATGGTGCCAGAGACAGTAGTGGTGATAAAGTGATAAAGATGTTAAGAATTTACAGTATTATTTCAGTGTACATGTTACAGCAGGGTGGAGCACTATCAATATAAGAATAGCATACTTTTTATAGATTCATCACTTTTAGGTCATTCTATAGTTGTGATAGTGCAAGTATTACACCACCGGGGGGATAGGGTATGGTAATACCAAAAGGAGTATCTACAATATGGATAAATAACTGTACAATTATGCAGGTTCAGATTTGTCCCATCACACAATAATTCTTAGATCATTTTCAGATCTTCACCATCACTCATTGTTTGTTAGTGCATGTTTAAGTTTGCACATTAACCAGTAATCCTAGAGTGTGTTCATATTTTTCCCATCATTCATTGATCATTAGTACGTGTTCAGATTTACAGAATCACAAGTCAGAAGAACATATCCAGAAATGAACCACCATTCAGTTATAACCAGTGCTTGCTGATATTTTCAAAATGCTCAGATATCTTAGAGGTGCCTTCAGATCTGCACCAATACTTGAAAATATTGGACGCCCACATTTGTTTTTATCACACATTAATATTGAGGCCCAGATTTAGGTAACTGTTACACAATGCAGCGCAGCACTCAAAGTTGCTGTGCTGCGCTGCTTGACAAGGAGAGAGAAGGAAAGCGTCATATCTACAGAAATATGGCACTCTCATCCCCTCTCCCTGGTGAGACAGCCCAGAATTTTGCTTCTGACGATCATGCACAGACCTTTTTGCCATAGTGCAAAGGTGTCTGTATGTATCTAGCATAGGTTTTGCACTAAAAGAGTTATCCTTCCAGTACAAATTACTATGCTTAGACTAAATTCTAAACTTTTCCTACTTTGTACATGTGCTGTACAGTGCAGCACACATGCAAAATCAGAAAAGAAAAGAGAAATAAAAGCATTTCTCATTTTAATGCCTGTTTCAAGTGGAGTTAGATTTTGACGCAAACTGCTTTTATTATTGTTAGAATATGGGAGGTAGCATGGGAAAGCGTATGTACCACCCATGGAATACCCCGTTGATGCAGATTATTGCTCTGGTTTATCTTACTTTTTATTACAAACCAATGCAAATACCAGTTTGCATTGGTTTGTAAATCCAAAAAAAGGATTTTGCGTCGGGTCTGCGTTGAAAAAGTAAGACAAACCTGATGCAAAACCTAGTAAATCTGGGCCTGAGTGTGTGTTTTTTTTATTCCCAATCCCAACGTAATCCATAGTGCATGTTCAAATTAGAACCATCACTATATAAATCTTTTGCTAAATTTAGATGCACATAATCAGTCATTAATGTTAAAATCATGTTTGATTTGCACCATTGCCCAATAATCCTTAGTACATGTTCAGATTTGCACCATCACACAGTAATACTCACCCTCATCCACAATTATTTAGTGTATTTCCATCTCTCAGTGGAAGATGAGACTACGCAGGTGCGTGTTTTACAGTCTCTCATCTGATGGTTCTTTTTAAGTTGACTGAGAAGCCAAGGGTGTTAATAGTCAATCCAATATATGTATATGTCAGGAGAATATAAGAAAAATACAACTGGCAAGCTGAAATATCGCAATCAGTTCAGTCTCAGTAGAATAAGATACAAATGAATCACAGCCACAAAAAATACAAAAACTGAGAATTAAAAATAGGCGTTCCTTAAAAAACTTCACTTCTCTCTCCTAAAAATGAATAAGTTCTAAACTCATAATCAAGGTTCTAGTTTAGAATAAGGATGGGTTATAGAGTGGAGTCTCAATGGACTTTAGAAATGCAAGAAGGTGTCAGCATAATGAAGACTCCAGTAGAAGTCTTTTAGAATTGGAATAAGTGTTTAGCATGAAGCTTCGCACTTGCAAGAAATAAATAAGAAAAGAGGTCTGTACCTCTCAAAGTCCAAGGGAATATGCTCTAACTCTTAACAGTGTGCATTTTAATTAAAAAAAAAGGGATTTCAACAAAAGGCATATTTCTTCCCACCCCTCCAGGAACCAATTTGTGCAATCCTCGTGTTGTGCATTTGCAACATTACCAGGCTTTCTCATCCAAAAGAACTTGAACAGTTACTGCAACATCGAACATCCCTCCGTTCCTAATACACAATTAATAGGAGGCTTCATCTGCTCATTAAGGCCCTCATTATGACTTTGGCAGTTTCCTCATCCTCACTGTCCACAGGGTCTGCTGCTGGCACACGTGCATCTCCAGCCTCCTCCTCCTGCAGGAATGGGACATGGCGTCTGAGGGCCAGGTTATGCAACATACAGCATGCCACCACTATCTGGCAGACCTTCTTGGGTGAGTAGCACAGGGATCCACCTGTCAGATGGAGGCACCAGAACCTGGCCTTCAGGAGGCCAAAGGTCCTTTCAATTATCCTTCTGGTTTGCCCATTGGCCTCATTATAACGTTCTTCTGCCCTTGTCCTGGCATTCCACACAGGGGTCAGCAGCTATGTTAGGTTGGGGTAACCAGAGTCACCTGAAATATTGAGGGAGAACATTTAGCCACACACTATCCCATATGGCCAACAGCATACCCATACACTAACATCTATTGGGTATGAACCATGGGCTCACCTACTAGCCACACCCTGTGCCTCTGTAGTTGGCCCATCACATTTGGGATGCTGCTATTCCTCAGGACAAAGGCATCATGCACCGACCCAGGATACTTAGCATTGACGTGGGAGATGTACTGCTCCGCAAGGCACACCATATGTACATTCATAGAGTGGAAACTCTTCAAATTTCTGAACACCTATTCATTCTGGCGAGGGGGCAAATGCAATATGTGTTCCATCAATCGGCCCAATTACGTTGGGGATATGTCCCATTGCATAGAACTCGGCCGTCACTATGGCCAAATCTTCAACCTGGGGGAAAACAATGTAGCTGCACATGTGTTTAATCAGGGAAGACAACATTCTTGTCAGCACTATTGAGAACATTGGCTGTGACATTCCTGCTGCCAAGCCTACTGTCACTTGGAAAGAACCGTTTGCCAGAACATGGAGCACTGACAGCACTTGCACAAGAGGGGGGATCCCAGTGTGGTGAATGATAGCAGATATCAGGTCAGGCTCCAATTGGGCACATAGCTCTGTGATTGTGGCCCTGTCAAGTCTATAGGAGAGTATAATGTGCCTGTCCTCCAGTGTTGCCAAGTCCACCAGGGGTATGTCTTCATCTCCTATTCATCTGCAGCAGTAGGAATCTAAGGGACAAAAGAGTGAGGAGCCGGTCACAAATTGAACAATGGAGCTACAGCAAAACTTTGTAACTGTTAACTTGTAATGGGTCAGTGTGATTTGTCAAGTATGTCCTAATATCACCAGTGACGCAGCAATTTTCCAGGGCCTGCCCCCCTCCTGAAATGGTGTCCACCTGTCCTGTGTGGAGGGACAGGTGGCAGTGAGGTAATTCCGCTGACGTTGTGCTCCGTTGCAGGAGAAGGTCGGGAACCACCGTGCAACACCTCATTGGTTATAATTGGGCCCTATGGGTTACAGTGGCCAATGGTGATCTACGCCGGCGGTGACGGTGTGCACCGTCACAGGCGTGACTGCCATTTTCTACCTGATTCCTCACTTGCTACCTGACCTTCCAAAGGAGAGGACCTACACTGCATGTGCTGTTGTGTCCTGTGTCTGGAACCTACCATAGCCCGTGTGACCGGGGAAAGGGCCCCAGCCTTCACATCGGAGGAGTTGGAGAAACCTGTGGATGGGGTCCTACACCAGTACGGACTGCTGTATGGGCCTCCAGACCAACAGGTGAGTACACTGTTCGCACGATGCATGTGGCATGAATGCAAGGAGTGGTGTGTATGAAGGCCTCGTGTAAGGGGGTGAATGGATGTCCTTTGGGCGTATAGGTTGTGTGCTGGATCATGTGTGTAAATGATGATGGAAACGGGTATGGTGGGCCATATGTTTAAAGATAGTTTGTCTAAATCTATTTTCCTGTGTTTATTGCCTCTGCAGATCAGCGCCCATCAAAAGAAGGGTATATGGCGTGCCATCGCCAAGGAGGTGCGGACCCTGGGGGTCTATGGCAGGCAGAGCACCCACCATTGCAAATGGTAGGAGGACCAGAGATGCTCGGCGCTGAAGAGGGCGGAGGCCCAGCTGGGGATGGCCTCCCAATGAGGAAGGGGTGGCCTTCAAACCCTGACAACTCTGATGGCCTGCATACTGGCAGTGGCCTATCCAGAGCTGGATGGGCACGTGAGGGCCTCACAGCAGCCTCAAGGGGTGAGTACAGTGCCCATCATTACAACTTACGCATGGTAGGGTGGTATCTGGCTGAGGGATGTGTGTCAGTGGGTGCACCTAGGCCATGCCTGACATTGCAGCGTAGGTCCCCTGGTGGCTAGGGTTCAGAAGGGAAAATCTTGCTACCTAGCTCAAGGCATCCACCACTGGTCAGGGCTGCGTGGGTTCCAGTTGTGTTGTTTTTGGCGGTGTGTGCCGCTCCCATGCCTTGGCCGCTAACTATTTCTCTGGTAGTGCTATGGCATATTGTGTAGGCCTGTTCCCTGTGTGTGAGGGTGCTGTGCACGCCAACGGTGGTGTTGGTGCAGCCATTGACCAAGTTTATCCTTTGTCTCTTCCCCCCGTTTTGGTTTTGTCATCCTGTCCTTATACGCATTAGCATCATCTGGCGGAGGAGCAGAGGCACCGGTGACAGAGGGAGCTGCATCCCACAGGACCCAGGAGGCAGAGTCCACCGCCGGTGAGGGCACCAGTGAGACAGAGGGCAAGGGGAGCACCATGGCGGAGACTGGAGGGGACAGTTCTGACACAGAGAACTCCTCCACTTCTGTGACCATCACAGATACAGGTGTATCCGCCACCCCCCATGCCAACACTGCCCTCCCAGCAGCCCCTCAGCGAGTTGCCAGTGCCCACTCACCCAGGAGGGTTTACATCTCCTTTGCCCCAGGCACCTCAGGCCCTGCCCCAGTTAGCCCTGCCTCCCTGAGTGAGGAGGCTATTGATCTCCTGAGATCCATCTCTGTAGGGCAGTCAACCATTGTGAATGTCATCCAAGGGCTGGCAGCCCAGATGCAACAATGTAATGCATTCCTGGAGAGCATTCACACTGGATTGGTGACCCAACAGAGATCGATTCAGGCTCTGGCCTCCTCTCTGATGGCAGCCATTTTCCCTGTTTCTACCCTCCCCCTCCAACTTTCACTGCCCAGTCCCATTCAACCCCAACCCACATGCCCATCACTCCCCAGGATCAAGCACAAGGCATGTTGCCCCGTACAGAACCAGTGGGTAAGAAACCCACATGCCCATCATTCCCCAGGATCAAGCAAAGGGCATGTAGTCCCCTCCAGAACTAGTGGAGAAGACACCCACTTGAGAGACTGTGGCCTTGCACTCCCCAGAATCAAGCACAGGGCATTTTGCCACCTCTAGAACCAGTGGTCTTGTAACATCTCCCGGCTGAGGTGCCCCATCCCCCTGAGGTTCCTGCCTATTTACCAACTGATGCTCCTGCAGTATTCTCTCCGTGTTGAAGCAGGTGACAGGTGTGGCCTTGGAATTTGGCCTATGGCCATGTGGCCTACGAACATTGTGGACTGGGCAGTATCCCTTTTTCTGTACATATGTATATGTCTATTATCTTGCCTAACTTATTTTTCATATTGTGTTGAACTCATTACATTCACTTTTGCAAAATTGTTTTGTTCTTGCATAGTCAGCTGAGTGATGGGGTAAAGTTGTTTTTATAATGCATCTGGTTGTGTGTATGGTGTATGTGTGTGAGGTGTGTGTTGTGCGTGTGTGTGTCACTTTCTTTTTCCTCCCCCCTCCCTTGTTTGCTAGGCAGCTATACTCACCGTCATCATCTTCGCTGGCATTGGTGTTCGTGCTGGAGCAGAACGTAGAAGATTATCGGGAAGACATGCAGTTCAGGATCCATGGCAGCGTGGTTGTTCCCTGTTTCTCCAATGGTGAGTCCTTTCCCTTCTGAGCTCGGTTTCCGCCAGGCTTTTGATGTCGTTGGTACCGCCCCGAAAAAGGAGGCGGATTGTCTGGTCATAATTTGGAGCGCGGAACATTGACTTCCGTCTGGCTGTAGGCAGCTACCAATGTGGTGGCTGTTGTTTACGCCCTGGTGGTCGGTGTGGTACGTTGGCTGTCTTTTGGAGATCTTTCTGCCATGGTCATAATATTACCGCCACTTTATCACCGACCGCCAGGGTCGTAATAAGGGCCTATATTTCTTAGCAGGATTTCTCTTCTCAGGCCTTACTATCAAGAGACTAACACAAACAACAATACTCTTTTCTATAGATAATGAAATCTTGCAAAATGCAAAAGAGAGAAAATGGAGACCAAGCAAAGCACATTTTAAATCTAGGGCTTTAATCAGGCTAACTTTAATATTTAAATGTGCACTTCAAGTACATGTGCACATGTAAATATTAAGGCCCATATTTATACTTTTTTAACGCTGCATTTGGGTCATTTTTTGACGCAAAAGCGGCACAAAGTTACAAAATACAATAGTATTTTTAACGTTTGCGCCGCTTTTGCGTAAAAAAGCGGCGCAAATGCGGCGCTAAAAAAGTATAAATATGGGCCTAAATCTGCACATGTAACTCAAGAACAAAAGCAAAATGTAATTAAAAGAGTACACGATTATACTTTCAAATGTAGCTTACAGAATATATGCAAATGTGACGAAGTATAACTGAAAACATGAATACAGAATACATGTCATTATGTTAGACTGAACATTAACGTGCATATTTATAAAACTCTAGCTCCTACAGTAAACCCATTCCAATAATGTGTTTAAACACATATTTGTTGCACTGCTATGATATGTAAAGTACTTTACAAAGTCTTTGTGAGTCTTCCTTTTGCCCAACTCTATGTTCTTCTAAGTGACACCCTTCTGTTCCTTCAGCAGCCTCGAGACTAGGTAATATTTTTTATTCTTTCTAACACAATCTATTCAATTGTCTCTATTCAAAAGCTAATTTCAAAGCTCAGTATAGAAATCAACCTAAGGATAATTTGTGTCAATCTGTTCTGTGGCAAGGTAAAGTAAAAACCCAGTTCAGCCACAGTATAAATTCACAAAGATTCAACTAGAGTTGCATTTTTATTCTCCAAGTCCCAAAGCTCTTTCTCCCTGTCATTTGAAACAAAGTATGTCCATTCAAGGGATGAATGCCTCCGACATGGCACTCTAGCTTTTTTTGTATTCCCGAGCACAGGTTGTTCACTTTCATTGTCACTGAGGCCAGAATCCTCAGTATCCTCTGGGACAGCACTCAGTCCTTGTTCATTAGGCAATCTTAATCTCTCTCTTTCTTGCCTTCGCTGCCAGTGGTCCTCAGTATTTACTGGGCTTGACACAACATTAGGCCCTGTGTCAGAGTCTGAGTCTGGCTCAGGTAGCGGTTCAGACCAAGACTCCTCAACTGTCAATTCAAAAAGACCCCCCTCAGGCAGACGATCTGCTGTCACAGGCTTTTGCCGAGTCTCAGTACTCTGTGCCCCTCTTCTTGCTGTTTCTCAGTTGTGGGTTGCTCTTCAGGTGTGGAGCTGTCACATCATCAAGAGGACATTCTAATCTTCAAGAATGGACAGCGTGGATCCACTTTGGAAGACCTCTGCATTTCACAGCAGTATTCTTCACTAGGATAGCCTGGTACGGTCCACGCCACAAAGGTTCTAGACACGTTTTCCAAATGTGTTTCTTTGACAATACCTAGTCGCCAGTACTGATGTCATGGCACTGCTACAAACATGGAGAGGTGGCAACAGCTTCAACCTTGTGGAACACAGAATGGCTCTGTACTATGTACGTTACAGCAATATATACTTCATACCACATGATGAGGGCATGGATGCCATTGAATGGGCTCTGCTAGCACAAGATGCGATTCGGGCTAATAATAATTTTTATCCTGGAGCTTCCTCATTTCTGTTTGTTACACAGTTATTTTCTTTGAAACAGCACTTTTTATTTACAGAAGAATGGCACTTAGATGGGCTTTACTGCAGCACCCAACTATGCCAATATTCTTATGGCTAAATTTGAGGACCAGCTCATATTAACATCTAAGACTTGGCAGGAACATCTAATCATGTATTGTAGATACATTGATGAAATTCTTCTAATTTGGAAAGGTCCCAAGGACCTTTTGGAAAAACTGAATTTTGGCCTAGATCAGTGTAACTCCAGGATCCAATTTACACGCACAACACACACAAATAGCATCCCCTATCTAAATGTCCAACTAGGCCTAACTCTAACAGGCCTTTCTACAAGAACACATAGAAAACCTGTGGACCACAATACTTTGTTGTTTAGCAGTTTCCATCCACCATCAGTTAAACATTTGCCATTCTCTCATTTTATCCGTATCAGAAGGATTGCTTCAGATGATAAAGTTTGTAGATAAACACTGATTACCTACGATTCTCAGTTCAAAAACAGGGTTATCCGGATTGGGTGATGTGTTAGAGAGAGTTCAAACCATGGATCGCTTGACTTTGTTACAGCAAAAAACACAGCTGAAAACATCCAGAGAGGTTTTTGTTTCTAAATGTTCCACTAAATCTGCAGCTATCAAACGCATAACATGTCCTCAGTGGGAACTGCTCCAAACAAAACTGGATTTCAAAGGTCTTTTTTCTAACAAGCCCATTTTTCGCACACTTGCACTAAAAACTTGAAAGGGATCTTGTCATCAGTCGAAATAGGGAGTGGCTACTGTTCACAAAGGGATGAGGAAATGCCACATTACATCCATTGCAATAATCTCATGATAGGCAACATTGTAGCTCATCCAAAAATTGGACAATTGGTGAAATTACAGTTCATGTCAGATTGTAACACATCAAATGTGATCTACACCATCAAATGTCCATGTGGCCGCCTTTATATAGGCAAGACAGAGAGGAAAATCAAAGAACACATCACAGAATAGAGAGCCATGATTAAGAATAAAAACAGAAATGTATGCTTGGTGCTCCATTGGCTTGATCACAACCACAGCATTGCACAACTACGGTTCTCTATTTTGGAATCCATCACAGTGAACCCTGAAACCAATATCCATAGGTTGTTATCTCACCTGGAAACATTTTTGATAAAACATTTGGACAGTCTCCTTCCTAATGGACTCAGCGACAAATTGGAGATGTCTTACTTTCCATAGTGGTTTCCTTTTATAGGCACACACAGTGTTTCAGTCTGGTCATGAGCTATGGTGTCATTCATCCTCCCTATAGGTACACACAGAGTTTTAGTTAGGTCATGAGACATGCTGCCATTCATCTTAACTATTTTGCTATCAACCCTTGTGTAAATCACCATGTAACTTTGATTGTGTTGATTGAGCATTGGTCATATGTTCTCCTGAGTGAAATCCCTCTCTGCATTGTTGTTCTAACAGGCTGTACAAGCATTTATGTGTTTCAATTATGGTAATTGTGATCTAAACTCATTCTCAGGTACTCTGGGGGTACAGCAGCAGTGGGTCGCCATGCATGTCTGGATTCCTGATACTTTTCCTGTAACACCTAGCTTCTATGTGTTTATTTAATTAAATGTACACAGCATGAGTCATGTGCATCCCTGTGAGTAAGAACTTTGAGCATGAAGTAATTTTGTCATCATCATTATAATTTTCATCTCTCTAATTTTTGTAGGGTAATGGCTAGTACACAAGTGTAATGCGGCCACATTTTAGACTCTGCACATGTGGCATATGAACATTTGAGTTTGTGTATATTATGGGCATTCTATCATTCAATCATTGGGCAGCATGTGCCTTAGTTGTAGTTCAAGGTTTTGGTAATGTTACAAATACTAGTTTTTATTTAGACTGTTCCCACATTGCATCGGGTTTCTGTATCATCAGTGGGTTCAATGCCACACGAGCACAAAAACATCCTTGTATATTTATGCAATTTATAATTTCTGTGTGTGCCTAAATGTCACGCTCTATACTTTCAGTCTAAGTCACTTCAGTCTTTTCTTCATTTTTGTTGACGTGTGTTGTACTGGCAGGCACTCAACGGCTCTTTAACCCCTTGGCAGCCAAGAATGTAACGGTTACGTCCTTGGCTGCGGCGCTGAGGCACCAAGGACGTAACCATTACGTCCTTGGACTGGCTCAAGGGGGGAGTGCTAGCGTTCCCCCATGAGCCTCGCCTCTGTGCCCCCACTGCAGGGATGGAAGGGGAATCGCTTCCCCTTCCACCCTCGTTCCCCCTATTGAATGAGGGGAGCGACCCCTTGGGCAAGGGCTGCTCCCCAGGGGGGTAAAATAGTTTTAGACCTTTTCTGCCCCCGTGGGGGCAGATCGGCCTATTATAATTAGGCCGATCTGCCCCAAGGGTGGAAGAAACCCCTAGACACCAGGGATATACATTTTTATGTTTACTTTTATTTTGTATATACGGGGAGCGACCCCTTAGGCAAGGGTTACTCCCCTGGGGGGCAAATTGTATTTAGGCCATTTGATTTTTATTGGGCCATTCTGCCCCGAGTGGGACTGAAACCACTAGACACCAGGATTTTTTTTTTTTGCACCAATTTGACGCAAGGGGAGCAACCCCTTAGGCAAGGGTTGCTCCCCTGGGGGGGGGGCAAATTTATTTTAGCCCATTTCTGCTCCCCTTGGGGACAGATCACCCTATTTCTATTAGGCCGATCTGCCCCCGGGGGGGGGGGCGGGGGCAGAAACCACTTAGGCACCAGGGATTGGTGTGTGTGTGTGTGTTTTGTTTGGGGGGCAGCCCCTTGGGCAATGGTCACCCCCTATGGGGGCACATTACTGTTGGCCATATCTGCCCCCTTTGGGGCAAATCAGCCTATTTCTGGAAGGCCCATCTGCCCCCAAGTGAGGCAGAAAGCCCACAAGAGACCAGGGATTTTTTTCCCAAAATAAATAAATAAATAAATAGGGACAAACTTGTTCTGCCCACTAGTCGGCAGATGGGACAATTACCCACGATCCACACCCCGGGGGTAGATAATCTACTAGATGCCAGGGAATTAAAAAAAAAAATAGTGGGGTGGTGGCTACCAACCAGTGTGGGCCTGGTTATACCCCCACCCCAACTAAAGGGGGTAACAGTCTTTCAGCTCTCCCCCTGCACACTAAAACATCTTACCTCACGGCAAGCAAGAGGGCATTTGATTATTTGGGGTTTGGTTTTACATGTGGGCCATGAGAGCTTGACTTTGGGACGCTGCCATGTTGAAAAATCCACAAGACCTAGACACATCTGAAAACTAAACATCTGGGTGAGTCCAGGGCGGTGTGCTTCACATGCACCCTGCACCATTTTCTTACCCACAATGCCCTGCAAACCTCCAACTTTGCTGGAAATCACACATTTTTCCTACATTTTTGTGATAGAACCTTCCGAAATCTGCAGTAATCCACAAAATTCCTACCACCCAGCATTGTCTCATCTATACCGATAAAAACTCTGCTGCACTTGTCGGCCTAACAATTTATGTTTTTTTCAAACTGCCCTTTTTGACCTGCTTTGGTTCCCCCTCAATTTCGACATGTTTTTGGCTCTTCCCTGAGGTATCATTTTTACCGGGAGACTGAGGGGAACGTTGGGTGGTAGGAAATTTGTGCCGGTGCGGTGATCCCACACAGAAATGTGGAAAACATGTGATGTTTTAGCTAACTTTGAGGTTTGCTGAGGATTCTGGGTCAGAAAACATTGGGGGATCCACGCAAATCATACTTCCCTGGACTCCCTGGGTTGTCTAGTTTTCTGAAATGTCTGGGTTTGGTAGGTTTCCCTACATGGCTGCTGAGCCCAGGACCAAAAACGCAGGTGCCCCCGCAAAAACAGGTAGTTTTATATTTGATAATTTTCATGTGTCAAGATAGTGTTTTGGGGCAATTCCTTTTGTGGGTACTAGGCCTACCCACACAAGTGAGGTACCATTTTTATCGGGAGACTTGGGGGAATGCTGGGTGGAAGGAAATTTGTGGCTCCTCTCAGATTCCAGAACTTACTGTCACCAAAATGTGAGGAAAAAGTGTTTTGTTTTTGCCAAAGTTTGAGGTTTGCAAAGGATTCTGGGTGACAGAACCTTCTGAGAGCTCCCCATGTCACCCCATCTTGGATTCCCCTAGGTGTATAGTTTTAAAAAATGCACAGGTTTGCTAGGTTTTCTTTAATGCCGACTGAGCTAGAGCCCAAAATCCACAGCTAGGCACTTTCCTAAAAACAGGTCTGTTTTCTTTGGGAAAATGTGATGTGTCCACGTTGTGTTTTGGGGCATTTCCTGTTGTGGGCGCTAGTCCTACCCACACAAGTGAGGTACCATTTTTATTGGAAGACTTGGGGGAACGCTGGGTGGAAGGAAATGTGTGGCTCCTCTCAGATTCCAGAACATACTGCCACCGAAATGTGAGGAAAAAGTGTTTTTTGGGCAAAATGTTTAGGTTTGCAAAGGATTCTGGGTAACACAATACCTGGTGAGAGCCCCACAAGTCACCCCATCTTGGATTCCCCTATATGTCTAGTTTTAAAAAATGCGCATGTTTGGTAGGTTTCCCTAGGTTCCGGCTGAGCTAGAGGCCAAAATCTACAGCTAGGCACTTTGCAAAAAACACGTCAGATTTCAATGTATAAATGTGATGTGTCCATGTTGCGTTTCCTGTCGTGATCGTTAGGCCTACCCATGCAAGTGAGGTACCATTTGTATCGGGAGACTTGGAGGAACACAAAATAGCAAAACAAGTGTTATTGTCCCTTGTCTTTCTCTACATTTATTGGCTCTGGGTACCTAGGGTTCTTGATGAACCCACAAGCCCTATATATCGTTGCAACCAGAAGAGTCCAGCAGACATAATGGTATATTGCTTTAAAAAATCTGGCACCGCAGGAAAAATGTACAGAGTAAAACGTGGAGAAAAATGGCTGGTTTTTTTCACCTCAATTTCAATATTTTTATTATTTCAGCTGTTATTTTCTGTAGGGAACCCTTGTAGGATCTACACAAATTACCCCTTTCTGAATTCAGAATTTCGTCTACGTTTCAGAAATGTTTAGCTTTCTGGGATCCAGTATAGGTTTCACACCCATTTTTGTCACTAACTGGAAGGAGGCTGAAAGCACAAAAAATAGTAAAAATGGGGTTTGTCCTATTAAAATGCCAATATTGTGTTGAAAAATTGGGTTTTCTGATTCAAGTCTGCCTGTTCCTGAAAGCTGGGACACCGGTGATTTTAGCACCACAAACCCTTTGTTGATGCCATTGTCAGGGAAAAAACCACAAGCCTTCTTCTGCAGCCCTTTTTTGCCATTTTTTAAAATAAATTGTTTGCTGTATTTTGGCTAATTTCTTGGTCTCCTTCAGGGGAACCCACAAAGTCTGGGTACCTCTAGAATCCCTAGGATGTTGGAAAAAAAGGACACAAATTTGGACAAAAAGTTATGAGGGCCTAAGCGCGAACTGCCCCAAACAGCCAAACAAAAGGCTTGGCACCTGAGGTGGAAAAAGCCTGGCAGCGAAGGGGTTAACAGCAGGGTTTCACTCGACACTTTCACAACATAGTGGACGTTGGCGCAACAAGGTTGCAATATCGGGGATTTCACACTGGTATGTTAGTGCGTGGGGGGCCACGTTTGGGGCTACACAATGCTTGGTGCATGTTCCATTCATTTCAAATTTTTAGGTTTCATCTGTGAAATATATTGTTAATATATATCTTAAAAGGGGCTTATATCCTGCCCCATTGCTTTACATTGGTTCTTCTGCTTGTCACTTACTTCTCCTCTGTTTCTATTGGCTGCAGCATATTTCCTACATTTACCATTGCTTGTTCCTTGTGTGTTTGCTTTTATCAGTGTCCCGAGGCCCAAGTACTGTTTACATCTGCATTTGGGGAACTTTTTTTTTTTACTGTTTTGGCTGCACAGCGCTTGTACTGCGCCTATTTTGTCTTCTGCTCTTTACCTAATTTCCCAGTGGCTGCAGGCATTTCATGATTAAGTGTGTTTCCCAACCCCCTTACACTGTTAAATCTGTTATTTTAATAATTTAAGATAGAGCAACCTGGCTGCTTGCCAGATCGGCCTCTTTGTTGTGTGCCAGCTTGGATCGAAGCCTCCGACCCTCGGGGTCCCGGAGACCCCACAGTCCCAGGATCAGGTTGGGGTGCGGCCCCCTCATTGCCATTGGGACTCGAGGCTCCCCCAGGATGTCGGACCCAGTCACCGTGGTAACTAGGAACCGGCACTGAGCCGGTGCTACCGCCCCACTCCCTTGAGCAGAATTAACATGGTGCGCTGGCATTCCCAACTCGCCTGTGTCCAGGAGGTGCACCTTAGGGGCTTCATTACCTAGTGCTAATCGCTGCACTGCGCGTTCGCAGATGGCTACCCTTGACTCTTTCAAAACGCAGAGTCACTAAAAAAGAGTTCAGCCCTCAGGTCATTGCTCTGTGTCCGGCTAATGCCAAGAAAATTGTGTAGTGCGACATTAGATTATGAGATGCACTGTGCACACAGAATCTTCCCTCCTCCCCACATCAAGAATATGCATACTCTTCGTGCTTTAGCCTATTCTAAAATTTGATATGCTGCATCGTGTTATAAAATCAACGGCACAAGGAAAATAAGTTGTGTTATATGTTCTGTGCCCCATGCATTTTTAAAAAACATTTTGGAAAGATCAGGCAATCTTTCCACAGGAAGAAACGTACTTTGGAGCTAGCAGTGACCTTAGTGACTGGTAGAGGGAGCATTAAGGAGTTTTTGAGGTGGGTACACTGAGGATCTTGGACCTGGTGGTCTAACACGTACTATATTCAGGGTCTTATGTTGTGAATCTTGTCATCTGCATAAGCATGCACTATTGCACCGTTTAATTTATATTCATGCACATGAAAGAACTCATCCATGTGCATGGATGCAGTACAAGCAATCTGTATATAAGTGAACACCAGCCAAGTGACCACACACAGATCCTAGATATACTAATAATATTTTCTGAAGTATAATGTTCCCAAATGAAACAAAACTTATGGAAAAGGAGCAAATGGTTGAGGATTAGACAGTTGCATTCCCATACTGCTTGTATGAAATCTGAACACTTACACTCATTTTACACCCCTGATCCTTTCACATACATGATCCTTCAGGTTCATTTTTATTTTATTAGTGAAGACCTTTCATATTTGTTGTGCTAGACATTGTGTATGTAAAGTTTTTATTAAGTTAAGTTTTAGTTTAAATAATTAATGCACTCCATTATGTCAGGGATCTTCTATTAGGTTGACAGTATAGTGTGCCAAGCTGCATGTAGTGCTTCCTCAGAATGTACTTGCATCTTTTGTGACAGTGATGTTAGTGAGTAAGTAATCTGAGTAGTAGAGCTGTTCAACATTTCATCAATTTATGTATACATTCCAATTTAAAGCAGCACATGTAAGGTATGTGTGATTCTGTAATGTTAAGATAAACCATGGAATATCTATACATTGTAATGATTTTGAAGCAACATGCACAATATCAGTTTATGAATCAAAACTGCACCAACAGTATAGTGGATTGCCACAAATCCTACAAATACCTTTCACCACCAGTTTTTGCACTTGAAGTTAGTGGCAGGTGCTTGCTCCTCTCTAACGTTACTTCTTGTTTTGACAAACACCATCCATATGCAAAGACTCACAGCTATTTTGCACGCACACACGACCCCACTTTGTACAAGGTAACATCTCTCACCCTGTACATTCACATAATTCTCATTGTGCACTAAACATACATCATTCATGATGCATTCAGACACGTTCACCCTGCACTCAGACACTTATCAACCTTCATTCCTGTATCACTCAACCTGTACAGATCACTTACCCCATTCTCCTTGCACTCATACACTGCTCCCACACCTCTTAACTTATTATTAATCCCATAGGCGAAACCTAATGCATTTACCAATGCTTGTTATTGGTGTCATTTGTGTGTTTAACAGTCTCCCATTAGAATCTCCCATTTGCTAATACTATGCACATACAGTATATAATAGCCAGTATGGCAATTCTACATTCTCAATAGTCCAGAGATGATATTATAGATGTTTCTATTGTGGACTGGAGCCTGCTTGGGTTTGTGGAGATGTGCAGTTAAAAGAGTAAAATGGGAATGGATATCTGAGTCAATGTGTTTGCGTCAAAGTTGAGATACATGGGTGACTCTAGAGGTCTCTACCAAATTGGATACATATATTTCAAGATTTAGGCCCTCATTCTGACCTTGGCGGGCGGCGGAGGCCGCCCGCCAAAGTCCCGCCGTCAGATTACCGTTCCGCGGTCGAAAGACCGCCGCGGTAATTCTGACTTTCCCGCTGGGCTGGCGGGCGGTCGCCTTCAGACCGCCCGCCAGCCCAGCGGGAAAGAGGCTTCCACGATGAAGCCGGCTCGGAATCGAGCCGGCGGAGTGGAAGCTGTGCGACGGGTGCAGTTGCACCCGTCGCGTATTTCACTGTCTGCGCAGCAGACAGTGAAATACATGTAGGGGCCCTCTTACGGGGGCCCCTGCAATGCCCATGCCAGTGGCATGGGCACTGCAGGGGCCCCCAGGGGCCCCGCGACCCCCCCTACCGCCATCCGGATCCCGGCGGTCGGACCGCCGGGATCTGGATGGCAGTAGGGGGGGTCGGAATCCCCGCGGCGGTGCAGCAAGCTGCGCCGCCGTGGAGGATTCAATGGGGCCGCGGTACACTGGCGGGAGCCCGCCAGTGGTGCCGGTCCGACCGCGGCTTTACCGCCGCGGTCGGAATCCCCATTGGAGCACCGCCGGCCTGTCGGCGGTGCTCCCGCGGTCCTCCGCCCTGGCGGTCAAAGACCGCCAGGGTCAGAATGACCCCCTTAGTCAATAAACCCATTCCAAGTATGTTGCCTTCTCTCACTTAATGATATTCCCTGTTTTGTACGTTTGTACATTATTGAACCATAATGTCATTTTTTAGGTTACAGCCTACCAGACATCTTGCTAAAGACATCTTGGGAACTTTCAGAAAACTAACCTACAAATGCATTCTGCTTGTTGATTACTATTAGCTTTGTGGTTTGTAACTCACACTTTCTGGCTTTCCATTTGCTGGCTTTATTTGATTTAGGCTCTCCAGGTTCAGTTTGTTCCTCCTGTTGCCTAAACACACCGTGTTTTCTGTAGTCTTCCAGAAACTTGCTTTCTGCTAACATGCTTTTAAATCTTGTTCTTATCTCATCACATTTGCTGTGCATTCAAAGACCAAGGTCAAATGTCAGTAGCTGTGTTCCAAGGGTGCTTGTTTACTTTTCTTTCTCTGACTTTAAAATGAAAGGATTTATGGGATAATCTTGCTGGATACTGGAGGTAGGAAAGAGTTTTTGTCTTGCACATGACAACATTTAAATTAATTTTGTAAGTATTTCAGAGTATATTGGAATTATGGACACACAAAGGAAGCACCTTTTTTGTTATTTCTGAAGTGTGTTAGAAACAAATACTTTAATATGATCAAAATGAATCATTAAACTATGTGACATAATTTTCACACATTTTCATCTGTGTATATTTTTATTAATAAAACTGTATGCCTGCGCGAATGTAATGGTCATTTCAATTGAAAATGTGTTGTCTGCAGTGTGCTACCACACCATGAATACTCAACTCTACCCCACTCCACTACACTCTATTCTGCACCACTCCACTTTACACCACTCCACAGAACTGCACTCTGCACCACTCTACACCACTGCACTATACACAAATCTATTCTTAACCACTGCACTCTACGCTAATGCACTCTACACAACTGCACTCTGTCACCGCACCTTATGCCACCACTCTGCACCATTGCACTCTACCCAACAGCACTATAACTACCTCTCTCTACTCTACTCTACACTGTTCCACTCTACACTATGCCAATGGGCTCTTCACCACTCTACTCTACACCAATGCACTCTTCCCCTCTGCACACTGCACCACTACAGTCTACACTGCACCAATCTACTCTACACAACTCCACTCTATGCCACTCTGCAACACTGCACTCTACACCATTGCACTCAGTGCCCATCCACTCAACACCAATGCACTTTACCCTGTAACACCCCACTTAATGCCCTTGTATTCCACACCAGTCTATTGTCTGCCACTCTAATCTACTGTGCACCACTGCACTCTATACCACTTTACTATATGCCATTACACTCTATGCCACTCTACGCCATTGCACTCTGTTGCTGCATTCATCGCCACCACCCCTCCTCGTCTGCATCACTGTAGTCCACACCAAAGCCCTCTTTGTCACTCTACTCCACTCTACACCACAGCACTCTGGAACTCTACCTTGCGGCAGTGCATGCTCAGCCACTGAACTCTCCACCACTCTACTCTACACTACTCCAATCTACACCACTGCTCTCTGCCACTGCACTCTATGCCACTATACTCTACTTTGTACCAATATATGCCACTCGACTCTACTCTGCACTCTATGCCACTTGACTCTACTTTGAGCCACTGCCCTCTGCATCACTGAACTCCACGCCACTCCATTCTGCACCATCTTGTGCCACTCTACTTTGCGCCACTCTGTAAACCTTTGACCTTTCCACCAGTTCTTCTTTCCACTATAAGCACCTAGCTCACCCCCAGTCTTTCGTTCCCCTACTTGAAAGTGTTTATGCCATTTTTAAAGTGTGTGTTCTTTATTTAAACCTACAACCTCTCCATCTGGCCATGCTTCCACTGTAAGCACCTAACCCCTGTTTCACAGAAGACACGCCCGCATTCTGAGTCCCAACATTGAGGTGCTAGTGCCTAATGTAAACCTTCAACCAATTAGACTAATCTGATTTGGTTACATCCTTGTCTGCATAGCCGCCAATTATCAGTCACAGCATGTCCTTGTGGCTGATCCTCCCAAGGGTTGGGGGCTCTCTCTTTACACACTAGAGTTACTTCTCGATTGACATTGACCCTGTCTCTCTCTTGCCCAGCTCTTTAAGGGGTCCTTTTAAGAATTTCACCCCCTTGCAAACTAAGGGAATTGACTTTCCACTTAACCAGCCTATAACTGCTTGTCTGCAAGAACAGATTTGCAGGATTACAAAAGATGGTTTTAATAACTTTTTCATTTCTGCCCCAGGCACCAAATCTGAATCACATTGATACAGATCACTGTGATCTTCTCGTGATAGTGCATGTGGCATTTCACTGCATCTCCTTAGTATTATCTAACTCCATCCATTGGTACACCTGGATCTCTTGGCAATCACTTTCAATCTATTTTGGTCCCTATGTTTGATGTTAACTTGGGTTGAGTACTGTTTCTGTGTCTGACTTTGTATTTTCGCATTTATGTCATAGTTACCCCTGATGAAGGGTTTGTACCTGAAATGCATTGGGTCACATTCTGAACTTTTTATCCACACATCTATATGGAGCCTTTTCTGTGAAATTCCAGCTCACATGTGCTGTAACATTTGGATTGCCAATTTGAGTTGACGCCTGTCATATTCTTAATAATAAATTGTGTTGAACCACACAAAGAAGTTGTAAATATTGTAAAATGGATAAAACTATATTGTTTATACTGCAAGCCCTTGGGAATCTTATAATGTGTTCTGGGACTAGTGCACCAGTCTGGTGCACTAGCTTTCATACAAAGGAGAATGGGCCACGTCAGCTAGTCCCTTGCACTAGTCAAGAACCATGTAATCTGTAATATACAGAAACACATTTGTGGCACTGCAGGCAGTCTCATTGCTCTCTCCATGTTTATTTAAGGCAGGGGAAATCCTGTTTTTTGATCAAGGACACTGCGAAGATTCATCAGCACAAGAGGCAAGCGCTTGGTCACTTCTGTGATGCTGATGCACACACTATGGTCAATTCAGCTTTCAATGTCCCATTCACCTGCTCCGCAATGCCAGAAACCTCTGACGATAGCTGCAATGCAATCTCTGCTCCACCTGCAAAGCTGCACACAACATTTTCAGGACCTCATTATTGAAATGAGTGCTTTGTTCTGACTTCTGCGAAGTTGAGAAACCGAACCTTGGTAAGAGCTCCCTCAACAACAATATTGTCGAGACGGGGCCACTCACCTGAAAAGCAGGATGTCTGCAGGGGCGATGGTATGCCCCCGACCTTCTGGAACACCTCTCGGCACTTCCTGGTGGACAAGAAACCCCGGCAGGTGTCCCAAAAGGGAAGGGGGAGTGGAAGAGAAAGAAACAAAACACTGCCACGTCTTGCCGGTCCAGCCAGGCACCCTGTATCTTCGGGGGAAGCAGGTCGTTGTTGACAGAGTGATAGTAGAGTTAGTGCACTCAACTTCCTTGAAACTGAATCTCTCTTTCTGATATGGGCACAGGAGCGGTAGAAGAACACCGGGATGCTCCAGCACTTTTCTTGCATAATAATAACTGTTAGCACAATTACTAACACTGAATTACTAAAAACCCAAACTGAGTACCATAACAATAAGTACTGCGACACTAGGGTTGACTTCACAGAGATTCACTGTTGCACACTACAATTAGAACTGTGGTTGCACTTATCATGCAGAAGAAAGACAAACAAGGGCATTAATTATATCACATATAACCTTCCTGCATGTATAAGGTTAAACTAAAAGAAACAAAAACAATCCAAGAAATACAAATGTCCACTCTGGGATCAAACAGTTAGGGTGGCACAGTTTGGTTTGGTTTCACTGTGTGTGTGAAAAACCCTTCAAAAAGCAAATTCCTCAAACCTGAAACACAGGCATGAATGACACAATTTAAATCTAAGAGTTATGCTATTAGAGGAAGAAAAGTCACGTAAATGCTCTTTTAAAATTGCACTGTCACTTTTTGTAGCACTTGAGCTCAAGCAGATTTCCTGAAGCACATTTAGGCAAGTAACTAAAATAATAATGTAGAATGTTCAGAAATGCATTTTTCTCTTCAAGATGAGCACTCTGCCAAAATATGAGGTCTGAAATACACCAGCTGCTCTAGGAAAGTGCGGCACTCAAAGAACAAACTCCCTGGAGAATACTAGTCACTTAGCTGCAGTCTTTTCCGGAGTGCTGGAGGAATGCCTGGTGTCATCTGATACATGAACGAAGAAAAGAATTGCCTCACAAGTCCTGAACACGAGGATGACAGCAGGGGCTGGACTGCCAAGTCACATGCTGAGATCCAGAAGCAAAACAAAGCCAAGCAGGGAGGCATGCTTCACTCTGCTATTTATAGCCAATCAGGAAAGCAGTTGAGTTTCCACATGTGGATGAGTCACAGAGATATGATGTAACCCTAATCCCTGGGGATGCTGACAGATAATGTAGGAGGCACCTTGGGGATTCCTGACAAATATAGTTACTGTAAGACTGTCATTTCTTCTGGTTGGGTAGGCTTTAACCCAATGTGAGAAGAGGTACATAATCACTAGGACATATCTCAGTCCTTTCCACACAGGCATCTCAATAAAGTCCATTGCCATCCTGTTGAGTGGCCCTCCTGATCTTCATACATAACTCTGACCCTCGGGGTCTTTTCCCTTCATTCATCTGTTGATGCTCAACACATCTTTGGCACAATTCTTCCGTCACCAATCAAAATCATGGATTAAACCAATTCTGTATAAACAACCTGACCATGGCATCTCTACCAATATGTGTGGGTCCATGAAAATGTCTTGCCATTGGGGACAACATGCTGTCTGGCAACACTGGTCTGCCATCCACAGAAATACATATATTATCTCGCTTCCAAAATCCTGCTCTGATCTAACTCTGCTGTTCTGCCTCTGACACTTCCTCCTGCAATCTCTTCAGTTCCTCCCAGGTACTAGTTGTTGATAAAATGGGCTATATTTGGTCTCACCTTCAGAATCATTTATGTATTCACCACTGAATGTCCATGACCCATGAGCACAGTATTGTGCTACCTCATCAGTGTAACGGTTGCCCACTGTCACATAATCATCAGCAGTGAGCGGGACACTTAACAACTGCTATCTTTGAAGGCAGCTGTGGTGCCTCTAACAACAATGAGAAGTACTCCCCATTTTGGATTGGGTATCCAGATGATGTCATTAATCTTCTTTGTGACCATAACTGTCTGAAGTCATGAACGGCACTAATGACGTATCGAGTACCTGTAAATATAGCCACTCTCAGCTGTTCTTCAGAGACACTGCAAGCTGTAGTAAGAGCTTCCAAATCAGCCACTTGTGCAGAGAACACCTCTCGAAGCCAGGAGTCTTCAACTACCCCTGAGATTCTGCAGACTGCCAAGTTCCCTTCATTGTCTCTTAAACATGACCCAACCACCAACAACATGTGATCAGACTCTACCAGTGGCTCATCCCATATACCTGGTCTTGGCCTGGTGCATAGTTCAGTGAGATCGAGACAATCATCCTCAACCTCCCCCTCATCATTTTTTTCTCTGGGCGGGGCATCAAGGTGGCAGGATTCAAAGTAGCACATTGATTAAGGGTAACATTTTCCGCAGCCAGTATATTGTGTTTGTGCTTTGTTAAGAGACTGTTGGTTAAGTGGTGTGTGTGGGTACGTGTCAACAAAATTTCAAATGATTGGGGCACAAGAACAGTTAGGTGATATCCCATCACAATACTTTCACAACGTTCAATGCTGACAAGAGTAGCAGAGAAGTCAGCCGCAGGTCGTCTCACATTTTTCTGCATCTCTGTAAGCACTGAGAAAGTGCAGCCCTCCCTCTCACTGCAGAAAAGAGTACACACTTTATTGTAATTAGACATTCCTAGTGCTGGGGCATGATAGAGACTTTCTCTCAGTTCTAGGAAGTCAATCAAGCTGTCATTAGCCCTTGGTACTGGACCAGACCTATCCTTGTGTTTCAGCCTCTGTAAGCGCTTGGCTACTAGGGAAAAGTTGGACATCCACTGGTGACATTAGCCCACCATTCCCCAAAACATCCTGACTTCTCTTTGGGTGGTTGGCAGGTTCATTTTAAGAATTGCTGAGATTCTTTCCTATGACACCTTCCTGGCTCCTTGCTCAATGTGATATCTGAGATATTGGGCTTCATTTTTTGACAACATTACAGCTTCCTCGAGGACACTTTGGGGGTTATTCTAACTTTGGAGGAGGTGTTAATCCATCCCAAAAGTGACGGAAAAGTGACGGATTTACCACCAGCCGTATTACGAGTCCATTATATCCTATGGAACTCGTAATACGGCTGGTGGTATATCCGTCACTTTACCGTCACTTTTGGGACGGATTAACACTCCTCCAAAGTTAGAATAACCCCCTTTATGTCTGTTTTCAGCTAAGTGGTTCAGAAGTGCAATGGTACCTTGTTTAGTAGCTTCCTGTGTATCTGATGCAACCAGTAAATCATCTATGGACTGCACTAGGACTGAGTTACAGGGTATGACTAGATCCTCAAGATTCACTTTGAGGATATGATTAAAAACTGAGGGGCTCTCTGTATAATAAGGTTCTGAAACCAGAAGGCAAAGAGGTACTGACTATCTTCATGCAAGGGTACAGAGACAAATGCCTGACACAAATCGATGACAGTGAACCACTGAGCCTCACATGAAATTTGAAGCAAAATCACAGCTGGACTCATTTCAATGGGACAACAGGGAACAACGATGCTGTTAATCCTTCTAATGTCCTGCACCATGAGGTACTTACCACTAATCGTCTGCAAGCCCATAATGGGTGAGTTACACAGACTCCTTATTATTTCCTTCAAAATGCCTTGCTCTATCATTGACTCAATCACTGGAGTAATCCCAGCAATTGTTTCAGGGATTAGATTATACTGGAATTCTTGGGTACTCAACATTAGATGTTATTTTTATGCGAACAGGCTCAACTCCCTGTATGAGACCAGCATCCATTCCAGAAAAGTCCCAGACCTCAATCTTCACCTTATCTCTGAGGTTCAGTAGTAAATCATCATTTTGCATCAAAGGGTACAATCCAATGGTTGGTCCCTGACTCGCCAGTTTAAAGGTGACATCTTCATCATGGGTTTGAAATTCTACTCCTTTTGAGGGTACAATAGATGGCGCAGTTTAATTTGCACAATAAATCTCGCCCTAATAAGCTCACAGGACTCGAATCACACATCACAAACTGGTGATTCTCCTCAAAGGACCCTATTTAAACAGGTACCTCTTCTGTTATGGGTTTGTCATTTGCTTATTTTAGACTCCTATAACATGGATTCTTTTTCCGGAGAGGGGTTTGTTTGGAATGTCCTCTGTTCTAACAGTAGAACGGGTAGGACCAGTATCAATCAAGAATAATATGGTGTGTCCATTCATCTCACCTTCTAAGAATGGACCACTCTGGCCTACCTCTAAGACACAAGTACACAGTCTTCCTCCCCCCTCAGGCACAGGCATTGTGACTGATCAGAGCCTTAGCCATCAAGCGTCTCACACATTGGAAATTGCCGAAACACATTTTGATTTTAGATGGAATTCATTATATAAAGTTGGGACTTGATTTTAATTAAATTAGGGACCATTTGTGTTGTGCTTCAGCATCTGGGCTTGTGGGAGCTGCATCATTCGTGCTTGGGGCACAGACTTTTGCATTCTTGGTGTCAGTACATTCTGTGACTGCAGAGGGTTATTACTCTGGGGCTATGTAAACCCTGAATTCTGAACCTGGCTCTCATTCATCACTCTATTGAGATTGGGACAACATTCCCATTTCCAAAACCCTAATGTATTTCAACAGTGACAGGGATTTGATATCTTCAAATTGCCACATTGATCCCAGTACTTGGGTCAATTGGAACACAACAACCTCTACCTTGTTGTAGGAACCCATTCCCACCTTGTATCATAGGATTTCCCTGCTGATACTCTCCTTGTATAGAACCAACATTCCCTACAAAAGGCTTTTGACTTCCTCTTTGTGCTGCTTTCATCTGGGCCACCATTCATTTCTCCTTCAATCGTTTCTGATTAATTTCCAATTCATCACTACAATATTTTGCATATCTTAAAATTTTATCAACTGATTTATTTTGCCAACAAATCGAATGCTGTTGAATCAAGCTAATCTCAGGTCTTAATCCTGTCAAAAACCGGTACAAAAATGTTCCCATGTTTTTAGCTTCAAGAGTCTCTATTCCACTGTGCTGTTTAATCATCTGCAACAACCTCTTATCATAGGCATACACCGACTCTTTGGGCTCTTGAGCCATCCAGTCAATCTTGACCCAATCAATGTCTGTAGCGGATATTTTCCCTTTAAAGAAAATCATCCTCTGTTAATACTTTATGATCACCAATGGTGATGGTGCATGTAATATTAGGTTTCTCGGGGGTTCCTTCTCCGCTCACTCTATAGTAAGATTGCATGCTGCCCACAAATCACTCAGTACCACAATGTGAAAGAAGGTATTAAAAATCCACCCACAAGGCTTGTAAAATCTTCACAAATCGTTTAACCTGTGTACATCATTCCATGAAATCATTGGCAAATAACGTAAGATCACTCCTACTCCAAGGTACATGGATATAACCCCATCAGGCATTTCCCTCAATTAAAAATTTGAAGCATCCTCCCCATCCATTAATGATGGAGGCGGCTCCCCCTTTCGTTTGTCTTCATCTTTGTTCTTCGCCCTTCTCCCTTATCTAGCTCACTCAATTTTTGGATACTACTGATTAATTCCTTAATGTACATTTTCATTCCTGGGGTTCTCATACTGCAAAGCTCTATGTCATCAAAACATACACCTTGACGTTTCTGAAGAGATTTAGTTATACTTAAATCTACATCCTATTTCTGAGCAAATTTACACAATTTATTGTGAGCTGATGTCTTTACACATGGATACAGGTTTGTTCTCTTGGTGGGTGTCTAATTCCTAAAGATCAAGGGTGCCTAATTTAATCTCATCCAGTTTTAACTTCAGTTTAACCTCATTCACTGCATTTACCCTCACCAGGTCTGAATTATTCATTTGCCTAATCCTGAACCTTCACTTTCTATTGAGGACCCATTGAAAAATCACATGATCTAGTTCTCGGGAATTAATATCATTTGTACTACAGAGGTATTAGAAGCGATCCTTTCTCTGGGATTATTGTTGATAACTATAATAAAGTCATCCATTTAGCTTGTTCTCCCCCCATTTTGTCAGAACATCTAGAAGGATATCTAGACATCGGAAGAAATTTTGTGAAAAAGCTCCACAAGGTCCGTCAATGAGAGTCAAGTTGCAGCCAACAAACTGCGAACCGGCCTGAATTTCAAGTTCGTACCACCGAAGCTCTGGAGCTTTTCCCCATCAGTGAGACGTCCAAAGTTTCACTGGGGCTTTGCAGAAACTCCAGCCAACGATGTTGCATCAGATCCCAGCCTGAAGAGAAGATCCAGAAAAATGATCAAGTCTGAAATAAAATTTTGACTGAGGACTCCCACTCAGTGTATCCAGTCGCAGTCGGCCTCAAATTGTGACTTGGTCCCGGTTTAGCCCGACCTGAAGTCCCCAGTTGGCACTATTGATTTCTAATCAGTAGAGAGCACAGTTTTTGATTTAACCTTCAAAAATTCATATCACTTGTTCCCTATATTGGATTTTTGTCATTTATGTGTCATTTTAAAGATTAAATTGGTTTGGGATTGTTCTTGTGTGTTGGGTCTTATTTATTTGCTGTATTGGTATATTTAAACACTTTACATACCTATCTCCTAAATTAAGCCTGCCTGCTTATTGCCATTTACCAGGGATTGAGCCAGGGGCTAATGTTTTGAGAGTGTGACTAGATCTAACATTGGTTTGGTGGCCTTATTGCTAGTGGTAGGTGTTTGCTACTACTAATAGTCCACCTTCCAACAATAACACTCTGAAGTGAATTCTAAATGGACATGTCAACATTTCGCGATCAGTGAATGGACTCTCTTGCAGTAGTATATCCTGTCTGATTCATGGTTGGTGCTATAGAGGCAACATCAGGGGTATTCACCTGAGTCGTGACAAATGAGTATTTCTTATTCCTGGGACTGCAGGAGCATTGGGTGAAACATCTACTCCAGTATAGACTGTCAAAGTATGTGTCATGTTTCCTGACAAATCAGGACTATACAAGGAAACTGCAGGATCAATAGTGACCATAACAGCAATTGCACCTGGGTCCTTGGGAACAGTGGAGTTAACAGGGGCACTAATCCCCAGCTCTCTCCCATCATGTTCTGACTAGTATTTACTCCCATATTTACTGTTCCAGTGGATATTCCAGAGTTTCCACATGTAAAAGCACCATTCATTCCTTTAGGTTGGGACACTTTATATAGAGGTGGACGTGTTGTTAACAATACATCTGGAAAATCATTGCTTGAATCACACAACTGTTTTTGCCTACACTTTCTGTGTTTTCTGTCTTATTCTCTGTCTTCTCTTTTCGTTCTTTCCTTTTCTCAGGTTCTTCACTCATCAATGCAGGGTATAATGTAGTTCCCTCTATTATATCTATTATATCTGTTCTCCACCTGTGTTGTTCTGCATCCCATCTAGCATGAGCACAGCTACTTACTGTTGTCCTACCTTTTCCATTATATTTTTCCCTTTGCCTTACATGAGCTGCACGCTCCCAAGCATTAAGTGGTTCAAACTGTGGAGACCAAGGAGGTGGTTTCATTTCATAGAATTCCCCTCTCAAATTTTTAATGATTCTCAAAATAAATGTGCCACTCCTTGGGAACACCAATGGACCTTCTTTCTAACTGATCATATGCATTGACTCAGCCAAATACATGTGTTAAGGCCCACATTTATGTCCACATAATGGCCTGACTTGTCTTTGGTCTTTGGGTGGTGCCTCTTCCCCCTTTCAGATATGTATTATCACCTCTTACCTAATCACATTTCGCATAGCCTTTAAGAATTTCATTTTCCAACAATAATGTCAACAATCAGAAATAGGATTCAACTTCAAACAGAAAATAATTTATTATTGCCAAAATTCTCGTTTGATATTAACAGCCAATATCAGATTGGCTCTAGCACCAACTGACCAATATCTGCACGGCACAATGTGATGTCCTTCTCACTCCTTGTAGCGGCTCACCCTCCTTTACAATTTTCCTCAAGCAATGCAATACGAGCACAACAACAAACGAAAAGCTAATTTAACAACTTTGGGGGTCATTATGACCCTGGTGGTAAGTGCTGCTTTCCGCCATGCTGACTGCCGCCAACATACCGTGACCTTGGCGGTATAGCGCTACCCGTATTATGACCCACACATAGAATTCCATCACAGTACAGACACACACACAAGTCCGCCAGGCCCAAAGATCGGTGATAAACTGGTGGTACCAAACCCCACACCGTTACGCCAACAGAACTACGCCCACAGCATTATAACCTACGAATCACCGTGGCGGACATTCAACCGCGGTAAACCATTGGCGGTACATGCCGCCGCACTCAAAATACACACACTCAAACAAAACTACACGACATTGGACAATTCAAACTACACACACCTGACACACACATACACACACCACACCACACCTACACACCCACAACACTATAAAACACACAAACACATTACCCACAACCTTTACGACTCAAAAACATTGACAACTGAGAGAGAGAGAGACACCAAGAGCACCCACAGACCCAGAGCCACAGACCACCATCACCCATACACCATCCACGCACCTCACAGTACACACCCCAAAACATCACCCCACACACCCTCACACACACCACTCACACTACACCGATGGCACCACAAAGACACCCCAGGTTCTCAGAGCAGGAGCTAAGGGTCATGGTGGAGGAAATCATCAAGGTAGAGCCACAGATATTCGGATCACATGTGCAGCAGACATCCATTGCTAGGAAGATGGCAGTGGACCCCCACATCCTCCCCCTCAACTAAGAACATGGGAGGAGCAAGTCTTGGCGATCATGCATCCTGAGGGCCTGGCAGGAGTAGCAGGAGGACTGGACTCTGGTAAGTCAACTCTTTACTACTTTCACCCCCCCCTACCTGCATGTCATCACAAACCCCCACCCCTACCCTCACCCTCATAACTCCACCACCTCACATACTCCCCACCATCACACCCAACTCATCCCAATGCCAAGCCCTGCGTGCACCACCAATGCATGGACACCAATCACGGACCTGCATGGACAACCATCACCACTGCATGCAGAAAAGAGACAATCACCTAACCCACCAGACAACAAATCACTCTAAGGCCAATCTTCCATGGAAATATCAACTATAGGTGGTAACATACCCATGCACAAGATGACACACGCAGAAACTATAACCCTGCATTTACATCCCCACAGGTCCCCCACACAACATCACCGGAGAGGAGGTGCCAGCAACATCCACTCCCCCCACAGAAGAGGCCCACAGTGATGACAGCAGCTCTGCACGCCTGGATCAGGATAACCAACCTGGCCCATCAGGGACCTCCGGACAGTCGGTTATCAGGCACAGTCCCATACCACCACCGACCCTCCCCCCTCAGGAAACACCACCACAGCACCCACCCAGCTGGCCCATATCACTGTCCCCAGGACACGTCAATCAGCAGTGTGTCCACCACTATAGGGACCCCAGGACACCCCACAAACACTGGACAAGCAGGGACTTGGGGTCAGTGACAGTGGGCACACAGTTCAGGGGACAGAGGCAGAGGACAACAGGGAAGCTGGGAGGACTGCTGTGTGACAGGGGGAGGACAGGCCCAGGGAACAAACTCTCCACGAGGCACTCACCAACATCCTGGGAGCATACCACCATTCCCAGGAGACGATGGACCAGATACTGGACAAGTTGCAGGAGACCCAGCGGCTGCAGGACAGACAGTACCTGGGGATCAGGGAGGATTTGAAGGACATAAACACCACCCTGGTCACCATTGCAGGGGTGCTGGCTGACATGGCCAACACCATGAGGGAGGCAGTGGCACACCAGCGGGCCCCTGACACTAGCCACACCGATGAACAGCCTTCCACCTCCGCAGATGCTAGTGGAGAGGAGGCCCCACCACAGGAACAACAGGCCACCAGCACCCCACCCCCTGCAAAAGTAGAACCACAACACAAACGTTCCCTGTGATCCAGGCAGAAGCCAGAGAACATTGCCAAGACCCCCGCCAGGAAATAAGACTCTCCTGATTGTCACCCTTGTGTCCCACTCTGTTACCCTGTCCACCTTGAACTGCCATTGATCCCCTTCCTATGCCCCATTGGACAATGCACCTGTGATACAAATAGACTGGACTCTAACCTGGACTTTCCCCCACCACCACCCCTGCCCATTACACATCCCCATTTACTTCTCAGCACCTAAATAAATACACTTTGAAAAAATACAAGTATGGAGTATGTCAAATGATTTAAGGATGTATTTGTTTGACAATCTGTATACATTGCAATTATACTGTACAGTTAAGTATACATAGGTATGATCTGTAATGTGCTTCATTCAATACACCAGGAGCCAGAGTAGGGCACAAACATCTGTGAATAGACATGTCAAAGGGTACAGTAGGTGGCCATAGTGGTGGGAACAACAGCCTGCCAGAGAAAATTCACTACACAAAACAGCAATGGATGGTGAAGTTACAGTGTCTTACCTGTGTGTCTTTGAAACTACTGTCGAACGATAGTTGTCCTGTTGTCCATATCCTCATCTTCTGCCTCCTCTTCGTCACTGTCCACAGGCTCCACTGCTGCCACACGCCCATCACCAGCTCAGTCCTCCTGCAGAAAAGGCACCTGGCGTCTCAAGGCAAGGTTGTGCAACATGCAACACGCCACGATTATCTGGCGCACCTTCTTTGGTGAGTAGCACAGGGATCCACTTGTCAGATGGAGGCACCTGGAGGCCAAAGGTGCACTCAATAATTCTTCTTGTTCGCCAATGTGCCTCATTGTAACGTTCCTCTGCCCTTGTCCTGGCATTCCTCACTGGGGTCAGTAGCCATGAGAGGTTGGGGTAACCAGAGTCACCTGCAAATATCGAGGGATACCTGTTAGCCACACACTCACCTTTAGGGCCAGGCCCACACCCATATACCAACATACACATGGGCTCACCTATTAGCCACACCCGGTGCCTCTGGAGTTGAGCCATCACATATGGGATGCTGCTATTCCTCAGGATAGAAGCATCATGCACAGACCACCTGAATATTTTCCATTGACATGGGAGATGTACTGGTCCGCCAGGCACACTATGCACATTCATCGAGTGAAAGCTCTTTCGATTTCTGAACACCTGTTAATTTCTCCTGGGGGGGACAAAGGCAATATTTGTACCATAAATTGCTCCAATGATGTTGGGGATATGTCCCATTGCATAGAAGTCAGCTTTCACTGTGGCCAAATCCTTAACCTGGGGGAAAACGATGTAGCTGCGCATGTGTTTAATCAGGGCAGACAACACTCTGGTCAGCCCTATTGAGAACCTTGCCTGTGACATCCCTGCCGCCATGGCCACTGTCACTTGGAAGGAGCTAGATGCCAAGAAATGGAGCACTGATAGCACTTGCACAAGAGGGGGGATCCCAGTGGGCTGACGGATAGCTGAGATCAGGTCTGGCTCCAATTGGGCACACTACTCTTGGATTGTGGCTCTGTCAAGTTTGTAATGTGCCTGCCCTCCATTGTTGCCAAGTCCACCAGGGCCTGTACACTGGGGGATGTCTACATCTCCTAATCCTCCTCAGTGGTTGTAATCTAGGTGGCAAAACGGTGAGCAGCAGGTCATTTTCATAAAGATCCTCAAAGTAAATTGCATTGCATGTTGTGACAGAAACAGTGTGTTTACGTGAAGTCCATAAATGTGCTTATGTCTGCTGTGACGCAGTTATGTGCCATAGCGTGTCCCCCCTGAAATGGTGGACGCCTGTCCTGTGTGGAGGGACAGGTGGAAATTAGGTAATTCCACTGACGTTGTGCGCCGTTGCAGGAGAAGGTCGAGGACCGCCATGCAACTCCTGATTGATTACCATTGGGCCCTATGGGGTACAGTAGCCAATGGTGATGTACGCCGGCGGTGACGGTACGCACCGCCGTGGATGTGACTGCCATTTTCTATCTGTTCACTCCCTTGCTACCTGACCTTCAACAGGAGAGGACCTACCCTGCAAGTGCTGCTGTGACCTGTGTCTGGAAGCGACCATGGCTCGAGTCTCTGGGGAAAGGGCCCCTGCCTTCACCGCTGCAGTATTGGAGAGACTAGTGGATGGGGTCCTACCACAGTACCGATTGCTTTATGGGCCTCCAGACCAACAGGTGTTTACACTGTGTGCACAATGCATGGGGCATGAATGCATGGAGTGCTGTATGTGAAGACCTTGTGTAAGGGGAGGGTGGTTGAGGGGTCTTTGGGCAAAGTGCTGCATTTATGGTAGTCAATGTGTGTGCGTAAGGGGATGGGAGGGATATGGTGGGCCATGGGTGTAACAGGCCAGACAGTATGACTGATCCCTTCTTACATGTTCTTTTTTTCTGCAGGTCAGCGCCCATCAGAAAAAAGTTATATGGCGTGCCATCGCAAAGGATGTGTGGACCCTGGGGGTCTATGACAGGCGGAGCACCCACTGTCGCAAACGGTGGGAGGACCTGAGATGCTGGGCAAGGAAGACGGCAGAGGCCCAGCTGGGGATGGGTCCCAATGAGGAAGGGCTGCCCGTTGAACCCTGACCCCCCTGATGTTCCGCATACTGGCGGTGGCCTATCCGGAGTTGGATGGACGCTTCAGGGCATCACAGCAGCCACAAGGGGGTGAGTAAATTTACCAATTCTGCCAATTGCGCGTGGTTGGGTGTTCTCTGGGTGGAGGATGTGGGCCTGTGGGTGCCCCTAGGCCAGGTCAGACATTGCAGGGTAGGTTCCATGTTGGGCAGGGTCTGTAGCACTCCACCCCCAAACATGCTAGTGGGCATCAACTACTGGGCAGGGATCAGTGGGTCTCTGGTATGCTGCTATTGGCATTAGTCATTATTCTCAATGGCCTGGTGACTAGCATTGTGACTGGTAGTGCATTGCCTAGTGCATAGGGCTGTGCCCTGTGTGTTGAATACGCCAACTGTAGTGTTGTTACTGGCATTGACCAAGTGTATCCTCTGTCTCTTCTCACCCTTTTTGTTTTGTCACCCTGTCCTTATGTGCATTAGCATCATCTGGCGGAGGAGCAGAGGCACCGGTGATGGAGGGAGCTGCATCTCACATGGCCCATGAGGCCTGAATCCACTGACGGTGAGGGCACCAGTGGGACAGAGGGCGAGGGGAGCACTACGGCGGAGACAGGTGGTGACAGTTCGGACAGTGATACCTCCTCCGATGGAAGCTCCTTGGTGGTGGCGGACACCTCTGTGCCCACCCCAACTACAGCCGCCACCCCTGTACCAGCACCGCCCTCTCAGCAGGCAGTGCTGGTACAGGGGTGGCCACTCACCTAGGAGGGTGGGCATCTCCTTCGCCCCAGGCACCTCAGCCCTGCCCCAGTCAGCCCTGCTGCCCTGAGTGAGGAGTCTATTGACTTCCTGCGATCCATCTCTGTTGGGCAGTCAACCATAGTGAATGCCATCCAGTGGCTGGCAGGGCATTTGCAACAAACAAATGCATTCCTGGAGGGCATTCACTCTGGCAGCCATTGTTCCTGCCTCTAGCCTCCCCCCTCCAACTCCCTTTACCCAGTCCCATTCCCCTCAACCCCAACCTATCCCAGGCACACCATCAGACCAGCATGCACCCAAGACAACACACAGGAGTGGCTCAGGCAAACACAAGCACCACACATTATCCCACAGGCACTCACGCAAACACCATCCAGATGCAGACATGCCAACATCCACTGCCTCCACTGTGTCCCCCTCCTCCTTGTCATCCACCTCCCTACCAGTAGCCTCTCCACTCACACCTGCATGCACTACATCCTCATACACTGCCTCCATCACCATCACGCCTATCACTACACACCCCTCACTGGCAGTCACCACCCTCACATCCATGCACACGTCCCCTGTGTCCTCTCCCACTCTGTGCCCCCTCCTCCCAAAGTACACAGACGTAAGCACTCAGACACCCAACAGCCACCCACCTCACAACAGCATCCAGCCCATGCACCTGCACCCAAACACAGCAGGCAGACACCTCCAACCATCACTCCCTCTTCCTCCACTCCCAAACCTTCACCCTCTTCCCACCCCAGTGTCCCTAAGAAGCTTTTCCTTTCCACCATTGACCTCTTCCCTGCCCCTCCCCCCGTCCTTCACCTCTGGCCAGGGTGGTCAGAACCCAGGCTAGCACCTCAGCCAGCCAGTCCACAGCCGCTGTCGTTTCGGCAGCTACTGCTGGTGTGAGAGGCTCCAAGGAGACACCCGTCAGCACTGCCAGTGTGCCTGCACCAGCTGTCAAGGGCAAGGAGGGACCACCAGCTGCCAAGGGCAAGGAGGGACCACTAGCTGCCAAGGGCAAGAAGGGACCACCAGCTGCCAAGGGAAAGGAGGTACCAGCAGCTGCCACAGGCAAGAAGGGGCCACCAGCTGCCAAGGGCAAGGAGGCACAAGCAGCTGCCAAGGGCAAGAAAGGGCCACCAGCTGCCAAGGCCAAGGACAAAGGGCTCGCCACTGCAGGCAGGAAGGATAGTAGGCCTGGTGCTGGAGCTGACTCTGAGCCCACAACACCAACCATGGCACTTCAGCCATCCAAGGCTTCAGGGGAAGGGCTAGAGCCTCCTCCCACCACTGACAGCACCGCCACCAGTACTGCCACAAGCATCACTGGCAGCAACAGCAGCCCCAGTGGGCAGCTGTCCGAGGCTGCAGGGGAAGGGCTGGAGCCTCCCCGCACCACTGACAGCACCGCCACCAGCAGTGCCACCACCATCACTGGCAGCAGCAGCAGCCCCAGTGGGAAGCCTTCCGAGTCTGCAGGGGATGGGCTGGAGCCTTCCCCCACCACTGACAGCACCGCCACCAGCACCGGCACTGCCACCACTGTGCAGCCACTGGCGGATGGACTGTAGTCCAGCCTCCATGAAGTGCCATGCATCCTGCCCACTGCAAATCTAGTGGGTCTGACGACCAGGTGAAAGACTGTGATCTTGCACTCCCCAAGATCTGCATCACTGGGCACAGAACCCCCTCCAGAACCAGTGGAAGAAGGTATCCACTCACCCTCTCCTAGCCAGGATGAAGCACACTGGGCACAAATCCCCCTCCAGAACCAGTGGAAGAAGGCATCCACTCACCCCCTCCTTGCCAGGATGAAGCACACTGGGCACAAGCCCCCCTCCAGAACCAGTGGAAGAAGACACCCACTTGAGAGACTGCAGCTTTGCACTCCCCAGGACCAAGCAGTGGGCACCACCCACTAGAGAGACTGTGGCTTTGCACTCCCCAGTACCAAGCAGTGGGCAAACCACCCACTAGAGAGACTGAGGCTTTGCACTCCCCAGGACCAAGCAGTGGAGAAGCCATCCACTTGAGAGACTGTGGCTTTGCACTCCTCAGGACCAAGCAGTGGGCAAACCACCCACTTGAGAGTCTGTGGCTTTGCACTCCCCAGGACCAAGCAGTGGGCAAACCACCCACTTGAGAGACTGTGGCTTTGCACTCCCCAGAACATCTCACAGGGCATGTAGCCCCCTCCAGGACCAGTGGTGTTGTACCATCTTCTGACTGAGGTGCCCCCCTATTCCCCGTTCCCCTGAGGTGCCGGTGTATTTTCGACCTGATGCACCAGCAGTGTTCTCTCCGTATTGAGGCAGGAGTCAGGTGGGGCCTTGGCCTATGTGATATGGCCCAGTGGCCGACAGACATTATGGATTGGGCAGTGTCCCTCCATTTGTATATCTGTGAATACTGTATATAATTTGAGGATGTTTTTCAGGATTTTGATCTCACTACATTCACTTCAATCACTTCCTTTTGTCCTTGCATTATTCCTGAGGGGTACGGGGTGGATATGTAATGTTACTGCATTGTGTATATGGTGTTGGGGGTGGGGGTAGGGGTGTTGCTTGTTGCGTGTGTGTGTCACTCTCTTTTTCCTCCCCCTCCCCTGTGTGCTAGGGGCTGTACTCACGTGGTCGTCTTCGTCAGCGTTGGTATTCCTGGTGTAGGAGGAGGTAGACCAGCATGGGTAACACCTGTAGTTTGGGCTTCATAGCGTTGTGGTTGTTCCCTGGTTGTCCAGAGATGAGTCATTTCCCCTCTGTGTACTGTTTCTGCCGTGCTTTTGATGGCGTTGGTACCACCCCAGAAAAAGTGGTGGATTGGTGTTTCATAATACTGTGGGCGGTGCATTGTCTGCCGGCTGGCTGTTGGTGGTTACCGCTGCGGTGCTTGTTGCTACCGCCATGGCAGTCGGAGTGTTAAAGTGGCTGTCTGTGTTTGCGTTTCCACAGTGATCATAATATAATTTTTTTTTACCACTGGCCTGTCGCCGGTATTACTGCCGCTTTATCACCGACCGCCAGGGTTGTGATGAGGGCCTTTGTCTGCTCCACTAAGGAATCAGTAGTATTCAGCCACTCAAGAAATCGTCCAGAGTGACACTTTCCAGCTTTCTCTGGCTCTCACTCGAGTGAAACCTCGACCAGCAGGGAATCACCACCAAACTTAGCAGTCAATTACAACACACTGTTTTCTACACTGATAACTTATTACTATCTAGGATCCTAGGGTACGTCAAGCCCAATAACCACTTCAACTTTGCATTAAGCACTTCTCATCGCATAACAACTCAAAACATCATTGCATCACACCACACAATATAAACAAAACACTGCAAACTACACATAAGCAATTACAAAGCGCAACTGTATTAATACTCACTCCTCTGCTTTTCTATATTCATCCATATACTGCCACTCCTCTGTATCTGGAGATGGGCTTTGGGGCGAAGACTGGGCTTGGTCGAATCTGAGGCTCTCACATGGATACAGTAACTCCCTCTGTCTTAATAATTAAACCATCTGACAAGCTACCATCTGAGAGTGCACAGATGCGTGTTTCACAATCTCTTATCTGATTAATCTTTTTTAAGTTCACTGAGATGCCAAGGGAGTTAGAAATAATGAAACAATTCTACCTTTGTGAAGCCCACACAATAAGAGCCAAGAATCTTCAATTGAAGTTAATTAATTGTATTTTCAATTAATAGTCAATCCAATTTATATATGCATGTCTGGAGAATATTAGAAAAAATAACACAAAAGAGTATGAGAATTCCCTGGTTCTCCTTAAACTCACTTGATGAGTGGATGGTGTATGGGTGCTGTTAAGGGTCGTGAAGTGATGGTGGGGGGTGTTTTCTTTACGTGAGGAACACGCGACGCCAGGAAGCACGCGGGAGGCTGGGAAATGTAGTCCCCAGCCTCTTGTTTGAAGTGAGGCACGCTCCTCTCGCTAAGGCGAGTTAGGAGGACAAGAGGAGCACAGGAGGCTGGGAAATGTAGTCCCCAGCCTCTCAGTTGAAGTGAGGCACGCTCCTCTCACAAAGGCGAGTTTGGAGGACAAGAGGAGCACGAGAGGCTGGGAAATGTAGTCCCCAGCCTCTCGGTTGAAGTGAGGCATGCTCCTCTCGCTAAGGTGAGTTAAGAGGACAAGAGGAGCACGGGAGGCTGGGAAATGTAGTCCCCAGCCTCTTGGTTGAAGTGAGGCACACTCCTCTCGCAAAGGCGAGTTTGGAGGACAAGAGGAGGAGGGGGTTTGAAGGGGGAGGTGGGTTGGCAAGGGGAGGGGGGTTGTTGAAAAAGAGGGAAAGGGGGGTTGGGTTGGAGGAAGGAACAAGGGGGTAGAGTTTACAGAAATGATGATGGGGAGAGGAAAAAGATTGAAGAAAGGAGAGATGGGGATAGGGGAAAAATATATATGTAATAATGAATAAATAAAAAAAAAACAAATATATAAAGAATATGGGGGAAAAAACCAACAACAAAAGAAAAGAAAGAAGAAAAGAAGAAAGAAGAAAGATTGGGGAAAAAGGTAGGTGAAAAGGGAGAGAGAAGAGGGGAAAGCAAAAAGGAGGAGAAAGAAAAAATGACAAGGTGGGGTGCAGGGGGAGGGGAAGGAGAAGAGAAAGTGGGGGGAAAAGCAGTGGATAAGGAAACCAAGAAAGAAAGAGGAGGGCACGGGGGAGGGGAAGGAGAAGAGAAAGGGGGAAAATAGCAAGAGATAAGGAAACCAAGTAAGAAAGAGAGAAGGAGAAGACACGGAGGCACCCAGCTGGGAGTTGTAGGTGGTACTATGTTACAAGGATCCAAAGATCAAGACCCCTCATTACTAGTGTGTGTCATAGGGATGTGGTCATTTGTTAAATGAGGACCACAGGATGTCGTCATTTAGTCCATTGGTGTCCGTGCGTAGTCTCCAGACCCAGTGTTGTTCATAGTAAAGTAACATTTGTGACATGTTGTTTGTTGTGGGAGGCAATTGCTCTAAAATAGTCCATTTCAAATCGTCTGGAGAGTGGTTATTCGTGATAAAGTGACTTGTGAGTTTTGTGGCGTCACGTTTACACCTGATGGTGCTCCTGTGTTTACAAATGCGGGTGCTGACCTTCCTCTTTGTCATTCCGATGGATTTGAGCTGGCAAGGGCAATTGATCATATAGATTACATTCTTACTGTTCTTACTGTTACAATTTGTAAGTGCCTTCAACACCCATGGTGTTTTTAAACCAAGGTCTACCGAGGTAGATTTCTGTGTGAACCTACACACGCTGCAGTTGCCACACGGATGGTGGCCAACTGGGGGAGGTAGATGCCAAAGTGTTGGCTGTTTGTTTGGAGGTTTCATGGTAGGTCTTGTGTGGACCACCATATCGCGTATCTTGGTGGCTCTTTTAAAGGCGTGCAGTGGTTGCTGAAACAGGAGGCCACCAGATGTTAAGATATCCCAAATTTCTCTGATAATTTTCTGGATCTTATTAGATAGTGGGTTGAACATAGTCAATGTGGTGATTACGCGAGCTGCGCGCCTCGTTATGGCTGAATTTTTTGAGCTTTAAATACCCCCACCACACTGGACTGCCTACCACAAGCGGTCCAGTGAGGGGACGGACTAGGCGCACAGTGAGCACCTCCTTTGATGTAGTGAGTGGCGTTTCTTCTTTCCCGGAGGCCATCATCTTCAACGCAGATAAGATCTTTGTTGTTTGTGTGTTTCCTAACCCGGCGGGCCACACTCCGCCACTGGGGTCATATATAGTCGTTTAATTGTTATTCCCACTATATTGTTTTTTCCTTGTACTTACCTTGTATTTACTTGGCATTTAGCCTACCTTACCTTTACCAGATGCACACTCCATGCTGCACTGTGACGTATAAGTAATTGCTGAGCTAGTTGCCGATAGTTGAAACATTGTCCACATTTATACCCTACCTGGAGGAGTTTTATCACTGGCCCACTTCCCAGTGAGCGCAGCCTCTGGCCAGACGCTCTTCCTTTTATTTTCTTGCATATACTTACTGCCGTTCTTGCCTACCTTTTTCCCATATCCTTAGTGTGTGAGTATAAGGGGACACTCCCCCTCCTGGAGTTCTGGGGCAAGTAGCCTTTAGATTTGAGGTAAGATGTTTTCCCTTGCAGATACGTGTTACACACGCATACATTGCATGACTTTTGCTTGCTGTGTCACCCCTGTGTGTGTTTTGCTGTGCAGTGCTGTGTGTCACAAAATGTTAATTTCGTTTCTGTTTCCGTTAGGCCTACGCTAGGTAGTTCCGCGCTTCAGGTAGGCCACATCACTTCTCTCAATATTCTACCCACACTCTTACTGAGTGGATGACGTTTTTCTTTGTAATGCATGACTTTAAGGGATCCTAAGCCCTGAAGAATGCCCCTTGACCTTCCTTGGCTCATTGTAGAGGGCAGAAACATGTTGGCCGTTTATTTTTAGATAGATGACCCAGTGAGTCTTTACTCTCACAGAGGTGTCCCATCCCGGTTTTTAAACACACCAGCAGACACCATTATTAAAAGTGTATTTTTCACACAGGTGACTGTCTAGGTGTTTTTATATTTACCCTAGCTCAGCTGGATCCCATAATTTCCAGAAAACTTTACGTACTCCCTCCCGTTCTTTTAACGGTGAGGTTGAGTCCGCCCAGGTGGCATTGTCCTACCTTGTTGGGGCTAAGTGGTCAAATGATAAAGCATGACACTATATAGTGTGTGTGAGACCACCTAGTCCGTAAAGGAAGCACCCCCCAGCATCACTTCATGACCCTTCACAGCACCCATACACCATCCACTCATCAAGTGAGTTTAAGGAGCACCAGGGAATTCTCCCCTGGGTTCAGCTCCTCATTATAAGTGAACCCCATACTCTTTTGTGTTATTGGTTCTATACATAGGGAGATAGTATGGGTCGCTTCCTTCTGGTCTGTTTGATTTGTCTCCCTGACTCTCTGTATGTGTTATGAATATTAGAAAAATAAAAGATTTCAGCTGGCAAGGTGAAATATCGCAGTCGGTTCAGTCTCAGTAGAATAAGATACAAAATAGTTACAGCCTCAACAATACAAAACTGAGAATTAAAAATAGGTTTTCCTTAAAGAAACTCCAATTCTCTCTCCTAAACATGAATACATTCTAAACTCAACTAATCAAGGTTTTAGTTTAGAATACATTGAGTTATAGAGGTCAGTCTCAAGGAAATTTGGGAATGCAGGAAAAAGTTAGCATAATGAAGCCTCCAGTAGAAGTCTTCCAGAATTGTAATAAGTCCCTTATTATGAACACAGCGTTCTGTTCCGCGCCGTCGGCGGTGGCGGTAAAAAACGCCAACAGAGAAGCAGGCCGGACTGCCAAATAATGAACCAAACGAAAAACAAGCATCCCGAAAACCACCCACTGCCAGCAGAGGAGTGCCGACGACGACGGCAGAGTCCGCCCACAGGCCGACGGAAAGGCCCAACTTACCCATCAAATAATGAACCACCAGTCCACCGCCAGCTCCACGCAAAGCCAAGTGGAAATTAACCAAATGTGAGGAAACACTCACCAGAGGCCCACACAATGCGCCGCAGCAGACATGGATAGAGAGCTGCAGATCATGCCAGCCCTGCTCCTTGCCATATACCTGCACGACCGAGACCGCCGACAAAGACGACGACTGTAAGTACCGCAACCTACGAAACAAGGGAGGAAAGGGCACAGTCACATACCCACCCACTACACCCACCCTGCAATGCCCCCCAACCCTTCACAGCAGCACAAGTCATACACCCCACAGCAAGAGGTACTTACCCAACACAAGCCAAATCCAACTTGACTATAGTACCTACAAATGCCCCACACCCATAAACAATGAAACAAAAGACCAGGGTTCAACAGTGTGCCGCCAAAACACAGGCCACACAGAAATCTTTAATGAAAGCTGACAGAGCTAAATAGTCCAAACAGGGCCAATGGCCAGTCCGTACAGCTACAATTGCCATGGGCCTCAACGGACCCAACCTGACTCCCAAAAGTGCACGGTACTCCACCTAATGGGGCAACAAAGGGGCATTCAGGCATCTCACGGAACGGGGGCAGGGGGTGGTGGGGGTGGGGATTTGCGATGGGGGTGGGCTTTGGACTTTTGTTTGGAAGGTGGGGGTGCTTGTCCTTTGAAGGGGGGGAGTTTTGAGCGGGTGGAGCCAGATGGACTAGGCACAGCCTGGGCCTTTTTCTTCTCTTGGGAAGGGGCACGGGAATGTGAAGGGCGGACGGGGTGGGCTGTGAAGTGGAAGGAGTGGAAAGGGCAAGGAGGTGAGCACGCTTGGGGACAAGACGGGGTGGGCCAGTGGAATGGAAGAGGTCTGCACTGGAGAGGAAAAGTTTCTTCAGAGCATTTGGGGTGGTCCTGGATGAGGGCGTGGGAGTGGAGGCAGAGGCAGTGGATGTATGTGGTGTAGGGGTGCGTGTAGTGGGTGCAGGTGACTGGACAGTATGCTGTTGTGTGGTGGATGTCTGATGGGTGGGTGTCTTGGTGCGTTTGTGTGTTTTTGGAGGAGGGGTGGACACAGTGGAAGAAGACAGGCAGCTAGTGTGGATGTATGTTGTGTGGGTGTCTGCAAGTCTGGTGAGTGTACTGCATGTGTCAACTACAGTAGTTGTGGTGAGTGCAGGTGTGGTGCACGGAGTGCATGTATGGATGTCTGCTATTGTGGTGAGTGCAGTAAGAGGAGCAGCAACAGTGACTGAAGGTGCAGTGCATGAGGGTGTGGATGTAGAGGGGACAGACGGAGGCAGAAGAGGTGGGCACGCTGGGGGAAGTGGATGTTGTGTGTGCATGTGTCTGTTGGCTGTGTGAATGCTTGTGGTGGGAGGTGTGGTGCTTGTGTTTAGAAGTGTGCTTTTTGTGTGTTGATGTGCTTAACTGCATGTCTGAATGTGTACCTTGGTGGGGTGAAGGGAGTGGGTTGCTGGAGGAGGTAGAGGAGGTTGGAGGAGGGCGGAATGGCCAGGGAAACTGGCTGCCATCCAAGAGGAGGCCAGAGCCTTAATAGATCTCTGTAGGGCAGACACGAAACCGTGAATGGCATCCAGATGGGCATTTGTCTGCTGCACCTCTGATGCTAGCCCCTGGATGGCATTGACAATGGTTGTCTGCCCTACAGAGATGGTTCTCAGGAGGTCAATTGCCTCCTCTGTGAGGGCAGCAGGGCTGACTGTAGCAGGGAACAAGGTGCGGTGATGGAATGGGGGGTGGCGGAAGATGTAACTGTAGTGGAGTGGCCACTAGGGTCCGCCACCGCCGGGAGCCCCCATCAGAGGAGGTCTCGGAGTCACTACCTCCTGTGGTAGTTGCCTCCCCGTGGAACTCCCCTCACCCTCCCACCCACTGGTCCCCTGGGCGTCGGATGTCTCTGCCTCCAAGGATCCGTGGACCGCTGCTTCCCCACTTGCCGATGCCTCAGCTCCCTCGCCAGATGTTGCTGCTGTACCAAACCAACACAAGAGAACAGGGATGGGGAGACAAAACAGGAGAGACAATTGTCAATAGCTGACTGGAGGTACATAATTGCCAGACATACACCCACCCAGAATTCACACCCAACAGGCAGCACCCTTCACTATGCCCATGGCCATGCCCCTGACTACTGACCAGAATACTGCTCTACACCCATGCCCTGGACTATCTAAGGAACGACCTGTAGGAGACCAGACAAAGACACCCCTACACCTTTTGGGGACCATAAAGTAGATGGACACCAGTCAGAGTCACTGCCTCTAAGCAGCATGAACCCTAATGCACACACAGACATCCTTCCAGACTGAAGTTTTTGAAATGAGTACTCACCCCCTTGTGACTGCTGTGCAGCCTTCAAGCGCCCATCCGGGTCTGGGTACGCCACCGCCAGGATACGCCGCATGAGGGGGGTCAGTGCCCGTCGGGCACCCCTTCCACGTTGGGAGGACTTCTCCAGCTGGGCTTCACAGATCTTACGCGCCCAGCGCTGCAGGTCCCCCCACCTCTTTCTGCAGTGGGTGCTCTGCCGGTTGTAGACCCCCAGGGTCCGCACCTACTTGGCGATGGCATGCCAAAGTGCCCTCTTCTGGTGGGCGCTGACCTAAAAGGGTGACACAGATATGGAACACAGAGATAAGGTAGGATAGGTACAGCTGGCTAATTGTCCACTATGGGGCGGACAGTACTCTCAGACTTACATGCCATACGCACGCAGCATGCCATGCCCCACGGCCCATGCAGGCTCAGAGATGCACACATATGTCCATTCTACACCATCCATTACACCCAAGCAGTGCCCCCCAAACCCAGACTCACCTGTACCTCTGGCCGTCCATACAGCTTTGCGTACGGGCAGGACCCTGTCCACTAGCCTCTCCAGTTCCTCCTGGGTGAAGGCCGGGGCCCTTTCCCCTGCAACACGAGCCACAGCTATTGCCAGAGGCAGTGCCACAGCAGTACACACAGTCGAGTAACTGTCCGCACGAGATCAAGGAGTCAAGTGAATAATCGATGACAAACTCGTGTACCTTCCGCTGTGGTGTGCACCGTCACTGCCGGCGGCGATCATGATACATCAGGATTCCCCATTGGCATCCATGTTAACCAATGACGGTGCGAACTGCGGTATACACCGCCTTACGCTGTGACGTCAACCGCTTGCGGTAAATGGTCACTTCCACAACGAAAGGCCTGGATTACAGTGGGAAAACATTTTGGCAGTAACTACGCATCTATAAGTAAAACTTTGCACAATGCAGGCCCTACTAGCCACATGAAGCACCTAGGCATGTGTCCATTCCGTAATATACCACACATGAAATACTCTGTTCCCTCATTGTGATGTATGTAGATGTAGATCTGTCAGAAAGCAGTTAGTGCACAAATTATGAAATGTGTGCCTATGTATGTATCCTCATCACACCTTTTTGAAACCCCTCGTAGGTACCGACCCTTGTGGCGAGGAAGGGCACCATCGGTGTACAGACCACTTGTGGATATGAGGACCATGGTGGAGCGTCAGATCATAATCAATTACCAACTCACACGTGCAACAATTCAGAAACTTTGGCCCTCATTACAACCTTGGCAGGCGGCTGAAGCCGCCCACCAAGGTTGGACCGCCGGGCATCCGCCAATGCAGCCGCACTCCCGCCGGGGTCATTTTGATATCCCCGCTGGGCCGGCGGGTGGAAATTTGGTTTCCGCCCGCCGGCCCAGCGGGGATCACGGCCGCAACACAGTGTTGCGGCTGTAGAAAAGCTGCACGGGGCCGTGCCAGGGGGTCCCTGCACTGCCCATGCCGTCCCCGCGACTCCCCGTACCGCCAGCCTATTCCTGCCAGTTCAAACCACCAGGAAAAGGCTGGCGGTAGGGGGACTCGTAATCCCCTGGGCAGCGCTGGGACTGGCGGTTGACTGGCAGTGCGACCGCGGTGCTTCCGCCGTGGTCGTAATGCCATGGGAAGCACCGCCAGCCTGTTAGCGGTGCTTCCGTTGGAACAGCCCTGGCGGTCTTTGACCACCAGGGTTGTAATGACCCCCTTTGTGCTTTACTGGATCCTACACTAACTCCGGGAAGATCGTAATCAGCATGCCATCCCTACTGAAGTGCAGGTGCTCTCCGCACTCCATTTCCTGACCACGGGCTCATTTCAAGTGACAGTGGGCATGGGTGCTGGATTTTCACAGCCAATGTTCAGCATGGTACTGACAAGATTTCTGAATGCATTTGTATAACACCTGCAGTCCTATGTGAGGTTTCCCCAAAATACTGACCTCCCTGCCATCAAGTCGGAATTCTATGCCTTTGCCAACATACCCCATATAATAGGTGCCATTGAGGGCACCCACATACTGATCATCCCCCCAAAAGTGAGTGAACAGGTGTACAGAAACAGAAATAACTTTCACTCCATGAACATTCAATAGGTATGTACTGCAGACCAGTACATATCACATGTGAACGCCATGTTCCCAGGTTCAGTCCATGATTCCTTTGTGTTGATGAACAGTAGTGTGCCACACAGGATGGAACAACTCCAAGAGGACAGAGGGTGGATCATAGGTAAGTGTGCTTGTCACTAACTGACACAGGTTGTCTGACTAAGGGGCATAACAATGACGACTCTGTATTGCACCTTTGTCTAGGTGATTCTGGCTATCCAAACTTGCGTTGGCTTCTGACACCAGTGAGGAATCCCAGGACGGATGCAGAGAGGAATTACAATGAGGCCCATGGACGTACTAGGAGGGTGATAGAGCAAACTATAGGTCTCCTGAAGGCTAGATTTTGTTGTCTACATATCTCTGGGGGTTCCCTGGCCTACGGGCCTGAAAAGGTGTGTAGAATAGTGGTGGCCTGCTGCATGCTGCACAACGTGGCAGTGAGACATTCTATCCTGCTCTTGGAGGTGGAGGGTGCTGTATGTCCTGACCAGTTACCTCAGAGAGGTGAGGAGAGTGATGGTGCTGATGAGGAAGGGGAAGGGGAAGATGTCAATTCCAGGACCCAACTAATACAACTCTACTTCCAGTAACTGTGTGGGATTTGGACCTGACATTGGGGTTTGTGACACAAACTGTCAGTGTGCTCAGTCATACGGGGGGGGTTGGTAATGATAGGTGAAACATGGTCCACTTCTGCATGGTACAGATCAAAATGTTCTGCATTTACTTATTGCCAACATTTAGGCACACAGGACTCCCTTCATGCACAGATTTGACAATAAAGTAGTTATCAGCCAGTTGCATCCATACTTCACTTTGTTCACAATTTAACACTGGGGACAGTGTTACAGGTGTGATATGTGTTTTATTGGTTGAAGTGAGTGAATATTGCTATTTACAGTGATGTCAAGTTGTAAGGGGTGGGTGTCCTCAAGACCAACATGGTGGCAGCCTTGTTGGTACTAATGATGGGTCCATCTTTTCTCACACTAGTTCATATTGCCTCTTAGCAATGTGTGGTGGCTGATTGAGTTGGAGGGTTGCTGTGCAGATTGTTGCTGAGTTACTTCTTGAAGGGGGGCTTGTTCTTTCCTGGGGTTCCTGTGCCATATCTTGGCCTGAGGGTCCACTTGGGTGCGTGCTGTTGATCTTTAGGGGATGACATGGTAGGCCCTTGGGCTTCATATGAGGGTAGTTCCTGGGATGTTTCTGCTGATGGTGTAATCTCATGGTGGGTGTCCGGTGCTGTTGTGGGGGCCAGACTGGTTTTGGACCAGCTGCAGAAGTACTCCTGCTATGGTGGCCATTGTGGCATTGTGCTCTTTCCACTGCTCCATGGCCTGTTGGTGGTGTTCCTGCTGCATCCTCTGACTGTGCTCCAGGGTAGACACAATCTGTGCCAGCCTGTCATGGGTATGCTGGTAGGCCCCCAATACCTCAGATATCACATCCTGGACTGCTGCATCCATCCTGTGGCCTCCCCCCTGGGCCACTGCCACCCTTGCACTTTCCCTAGCCCCTTGTGCCTGTGTCCCCTGTACAGGTCTGGCAGTACCACTTGTACTGGGGCCCTTGCCTTCCTGCATGTTGGGAGTAGGAGACTGTGGCCTCTGTACCTGTGTTCTACCAGTCTGTGGCCTGGATACACTGGTGTGGGGACGCTTGCCCTGGGCTGCTGGTCTTGACTGGGTGGTAGGGGTGACAGTGGTTTCCTGGGTGGGGCTGCTGCATGGTGAGAGTCCAGGACTGTGTGAGGGGCCTGCCTGCTCATCAGTGTCCAGGGATCCTTCACCAGTGTCCTGTGAGGAGCCTCTGTCTCCCTGGGGGGCAGTGGCACTCCTTGTCCCGTCCATTAGGGTTGCACGGGTGGTGGTGCCTGTTGGGGGACATAGACATGTTTGTTACAGCTGCATGAACATTTGAGGTGAACAGTACTGGACTATTTTGTGCTGGGGTTATTTTCTGTGGCCTTACAGGGTGCCTTTGTGGGGTTGACACTGCATTTAGCATTGACTGTGGGGTTGCATTGTGGTGGGGGTGTCGTTCCATTGTGGGTACGTGCTGGGGTAGGTGACTGTGCACAGGGGGAGAGATGTGGGTCTGTTAGTTGGTTTGTGGTCATGCAGGGGGGGTGGATTTAGTGGCTGATGCCCGAGTGGGATGTTGGTCCTGGTGGGTGTGGGTGGGGTGGGGTGGTGCATGCATTACAGGTATGGTGTATATGGGGTATATGTTGATGACTTACCCGAGTCCATTCCTCCAGTGAGCCCAGTGAGTCCCTCAGGGTGCAGGATGGCCAGTACCTTTTCCTCCCAGTCTGTGTATTCTGGTGGTGTTAGTGGCGGTCCTCCCCCAGTCTTATGCACTGCGATGTGGTGCCTTGATGCCATGCGCCTAACCTTCCCCCGCAGGTCGTTCCATCTCTTCCGGATGTCGTCCCTGGTGCGTGAATGGTGTCAAAGTGCATTGACCCTGTTCACAGTGGTCTGCTATAGCTCCATCATCCTTGCGATGGGTGTGTGCTACACCTCGGCCCGAATATTTGTGGCTCCACATTCAGGATCTCGTCCACCATGGTCCTTAACTTCCTTTCGGTGAAGCGTGGATGGTTGGGGGTGACACGGTGAGTGTTGTGAATGGTGTCGGGGCTGGGAACGCGGTTAGGGTGCTCTTCTGTGGGTCGGTGTGCATCTCCTGTATGCTGGCGTTTGATGTCTGCCTCTGGTGCTCTCCGTCTTCTTGGCCTGGTTTCGTTGCAAAGGATTGTGGGGTATGTCTGGGGGTGTTTTATGGGGTTATCGATTTGTATCAGGTGTGTGGGTTACACGCTTATCCAATGTATGCACTTCTTGCTGTTAAGTCCACTTGCTGCCCGTGGCGGTTGGAGCCACCAATGGTTGTTCGGCCTCCACTGACCGCCAAGGTGATTTGTGCATCATTATTTGGAGGGTGGGATGTGGGTGTGCTTGGTGGTGGCGGGGTGGGGAGGTCCAGGATTCCCGCCGACAGGGTCATGGCGGGGAGTGGTGGTCTGGTGATTTTTGGCAGGGTTGGGATTTTCGTTCATTACATGGCAGGTTTCCATTCACCACCAACGGCGGGATTCTGTTCCGCCGTGTTCATAATGACCGCCTTAGTGTTTAGCACAAAGCTTCACACTTGGAAGAATAAAGTAAGCAGAGAGTTCTGTACCCCTCAAAGACCAAGAAGGGATGCTGTTCTAACTCCATACAACATGAACATTATTTAAAACAACAGATACTTCCAGAACAGTCATATATCTTCCCACCCCTCCAGGAACCAAGCGGTTTGATCCTCATGTCGCGCATTTGCAACATTACCAGACTTTTCCATCCCACAGAACTTGGGCAGTTACTGCAACCTTGAACATCCCTCTGTTCATGATGCACAATGAATAGGAGGCTTCATTTAGAGCCTCATTTACAAGAATTTGATGCATCAGAGCTGATGCGTCAGATTTCTTGCGCTGCTCTGTCCCCCCTAAGAACTCCATGATTGCGCTCTATTCACAATACAGAGCTACATGGCGCACATTGTCTACAGATGCATCAGAAATTCTGACACATCTGTGGTGCTAAAGTCACACCTTTCTGGACTAGCATAAAAAAATTATCCTACTCCAGGAATGCATGGAAGGCTCCCATTTTAAAATAAAATGGTGCTACGATGGCCGAGGGGCTTGTAAATAAACCCCTAAGTCTTAACATTTCTTGGCTGGATTTCTCTTTTCAGTTCTTACTAGCAAGACAATAATACAAACAATACTCCTTTCTCTAGCTAATGAAACCTTGAGAACACACCTGCAAAACAGAAAATGTGCTGATCAAGCAAAGCGCATTTCAAACTCAAATACATGGTTATACTTGTGCACATGTAACTCAAGAACAAATGCAAACGTAAGGAAAAGCGTACATGATTACACTTTCAAATGTAGCTCTCAGAAAATATACAATGTGACGAAGTATAAATGCAACCGTGAATACAGAATCTTCATGTCAACCTTAGCAATAGCGCACACATTCATAAAACTAATTTCATTAATGCATGTAAACACGCACATACCTTAATATTATTAAGGCACACAGTAAATATAATGCCAGGTGCACACATACAGTTGCACTACTATGACCTGTAATACTGGAGCCTAAATTACCCTTCTGTAAATGCGTGAGGCTGTCTTCGTGCCTGCTATACAGAACAGTGAAAAGAAAGGCAGCCACAGTAGAGCTGTTGAATCTTTGCCGTTCATGGCTTCAGTCACCTCTGAGCAGCAATCACCCCAACCGACTTTGCCAAACTCTGCTGCTTGCAACTTTGATCACCCGGAGTGGCACTGCTGAACCTGTGCCGCTCGTTGTTTCAATTACCCCTAGCAGCTTTGCCAAACTAATGCCACTTGCAACTTTTGATCACCAGGAGCGGCCCTGCTCAACCTTTGCCACTAGCTGCTTTAATCACCTCTGAGCGGCTTTGCCAAACTTTGCAGCTTGCATCTGTGAACACCCTGAGTAGCCCTGCTGAGCCTTTGCCACTCATCGCTTCAATTAACACAATCAGCCTTGTCCAACTTGGCACCATGCAGCTTCGATCACCTGGAGCAGCCCCGGTAGTCATCACTACCAGTGCTCTCCATACACCTGGAGCAGCCCAGTTCAAGCCGGCCGCCACAACATTCTTGAACAGTCCCCACCTGCTTCCCTGGTGACCATCCCCAGAAATAACTGATCTGCTCCCCGAGAAGTGCGCAGCCAAGACAGTACCAAGGTCTATAAAGTCATTGCACATTTGAGCTGAGGAGTCCTTGGCACTACCTCTTTGATCGCATCATTAGATAACAACCTTGTTTTATTTTGAGTCTGCAAAGCAAATATTTACCCATTAACGAATTGGACCTATATTGTGCTGATCTTAAATTAGCCGGATAAGCAAGCTTTACTTTTCTACTTCCCTGTGGATTATTTTTGTGGTGTACCTCCCGTGGTTATTGTGTGTGTGTTGCACAAGTACTTTACACAATGACACACTGCCTTCTAAGTTAGTTCTGCCTGCCTTACGCCAAGCTACCTGAGGGTGAGCACAGGCTAATTAAGTCATGTCATTGCCCTGACTAGGTTTGTGTCCCTACTTGGACAAGGTGCATACCTCTGCCAACTAAAGACCCAATGTCTAACATTGGTGATCAGCAGTGAGGATCGGACTTGTGTTTGTGTAATACCACATAGTAATTTAGTGTACACTACAACTCCATTCTTAGACATACTCTTCCCATTTTTGCCTGACCTGTACCAATTGGCATTTTTCTTTTTGATTTTTTTTCAATTCTCCCTAATTGGCCTTTTTGATTTTTTTTTGCTAAATTATGTCTTGCTCTGGGGAAGCTATACCTGCACCTGCAGTAGTTGCCTTAGGGCTGATCAGGTTGAGATCTTACACTGTGCAACAGCTGAAGGATTTCAGGTGGCTACAATGGGTTTCACCAGGAAGGTAGAACTACAGAAGGCTCTGAGGGCCTGGGCAGAGGCCCAGGTTGCAGGAGAAGACATCACATAGGAGGAGCAAGACATTCCAGAAATTCCTGAGGAGGAGGTTGAGCTGATCTTAGATTCCCATCAGGAAGGGGAAACACCATGGAAAGGGCCAACAGTTTGCCAGAAGCAAGAGTAATTTCCAGACCAGGGAGCAGTATTTCTTTACGGATCATGTCCCCAGAGGAGCGGCAGTCAGGAGGGAGGAGAGGAAACTCATATTGGAGCCTGCCAGATTGGAGCAGGCCTGCACGGTTAGAAAACTGGCTCTGACAGAGAAGAAAATTACCCATGAGCTCAGTTTGGTAAGAGCTGGACATAAGAACCTTGGAAGTAGGGTCCAGCAATGGGAATGGTGGCAGCATATCTGCAGTTTCTTCAAGTGCCTCTAAGATCCACATGTGGTGGCCAGTTTCATTGTGGGGAATGATGTGGATAAGCCTATGAACTGGCTTTAAGAGTGCACAGGGTCCCTGAGGAGTTCTGGGGCGGTAGTCTCTGGTGGTACATGCCCCCGGTGAGGAGGGACACACTTCTTACTTTAGAGGTGGGGGACCAGACCAACTACCCTGCTATGAAAGCCATCTTACTCAAAAAGTTTGTCTGACACCTGAAAGGTATAGGCAGAAGTTTAGGGCCAGTCGCAAACTCAACACACAAACATGAGTACATTTTCTATACTACACTGGTAAGGAACTGAAGGGAGGGTGAAGGGCGGCAAGGTGAGTGATTTTGATGGGCTGTACAATTTGTTTTTGAAGGAGCATATGCTTGATAGTTGTTTTACAGAGCTATGCCAAGACCTGGTGGATAGCAAGCTGACTGAAACCAGGAAGCTTGGTGAGGAGGCGGACATCTAGGTCACCACCACAGTGTCCTCAAAGGTATCCTGAGGAACTCCCAAAAGGGTGGTCAGGGTTCCCACCAGAGGAAAGAGGGGAGGTGGAGATTGGAGACAGGGGGGTCGGTTTTTAGGGTTCGGGGGGTGGGGAGTGGGGGTGGTTCTAGGTGTTTGGGGGGGTAGGTGGGGGTTGTAGCAAGGAGGGTGGGGCCTGGCGACTGACATACAGGTGACAGGAATGAGAATTCCAGTCACCCGTATGCTTTCCGCCAGAGATTACCAGGCGGGAAATCCCTGGTGGAAATGGGAACATTATCCCACCGCCGGTCTGGCCTCCATCACCGGGTCGAAAGTGCCTACCATCGGCCCGGAGGTCGAATCTGGCCTGGCTGCGAGTAGTAGTGAACTGCCTGCTTTGCAGCCAGTTCACTACTATTTTTATCATATGGCGGTCTGAAACACCATGCTGCTTGCGGTAATGACCGCCAGCGGTGCGGTCATTACCGCCATGTTTAAAATGAAGGCCTATGTGCCATCCAGTACTACCAAGTATAGGCAAAGGGTTACCGTCAATGGGAAAGGTGTTGAGGCTCTGAGGGACACAGGTGCCATTATGACTATGGTACTAGCAGCATTCTGCCATCCTCCCAGTAAATGTGATAGCCCCCAAAGGCATTACCTGCTGCTTTGGCTTCAGCCTGTTGTCTCATTCCCTCAAGAGTTGGACACTCCATATGTGCCCCACAGAACTCCTTCTTGGTGGATGCTCCTTTCACCTGCCAGTCTGCAGATATAGGCAGGTCGCCTAGGGAAGAAGTACCTTCCTCAGTGGACTCTGGGGTGGCCTCCGCAGGTGCACCATCCATCTCATTAGGGTTACACCCAAGGGCCTGTTTACCTGGCCCTTTGCCTTTCCCCTTTTTCGCAGCTGGTTGGGCCACTGTTCCAGGCACCAGACCTTCTTGACTCCCCTTCTGGCCAGCCATGGATCTTGTGATAGCACAGACCCAGTCAGGTAACCCTAACATCTCCACATGAGCCTTGAACTGTTCCTCCTTTTCTCCTTTCAAGCAGAGGACACTATGGCCCTCATTACAACCCTGGCAGTCGGTGATAAAGTGGCAGTAATACCGGCAACAGGCCGGCGGCCCAAAAAAAATAGAATTATGACCATGGCGGAAACCGCCCACACAGACAGCCACTTTAACACACCGACCGACATGGCGGTAGCAACAAACACCGCAGCAGTAGCCGGCAACAGCCAGGCGGAAGACAATGTGCCTCCCACTGTATTACAAAAGGCCTATCCGCCACCTTTTCTGGGGCGGTACCAACGATATCAAAAGCACGGCGGAAACAGTACACAGAAGGCAAAGGACTCACCTCTGGAGACTCAGGGAACAACCACGACGCCATGGAGCCCGAGTTGCACATCTTCCCCATGAATGTATACCTCTTCATGCATTACAAACAGCAACACAGGAGAAGACGGCCACAGTGAGTACTGCCGCCTAGCACACAAGGGAGGGTGGAGGAAAAAGAGAGTGGCACACACACGCAACACTCAACACCCCCAACACCAAACACACAAACAGATGCAATAACATCACATATCTACCCCGTACCCCTCAGGAATAATGCAAGGACAAAAGGAATAGATTAAAGTGAGTGTAATAAGATAAAATAGTAGAATTTGTGCTTCAAAATCAAAACAGTATATACATATATACAAAAGGAGGGACACTGCCCAGTCCTCAATGTTCGTGGGCCACAGTGCCACTACACATAGGCCAAGGCCCCACTTTACTCCTTCAACAACACAGAGAGAACATTGCAGGGGCATCAGGTCGAAAATGCACAGGCACCTCAGGGGGACGGGGAACGGGGGGGGCACCTCAGCCGGAAGATGGTAAAACAACACTGGTCCTGGAGGGGGCAACATGCCCTGTGTGATGTCCTGGGGATTGCAAGGCCACAGTCACTCAAGTGGGGGGCTTGTCCACTGGTTCTGGAGGGGGCCTTGTGCCCAGTGTGCTTCATCCTGGCAAAGAGGGGGTGAGTGGATGGCTTCTTCCACTGGTTCTGGAGGGGGCACAGGGGCCTTGTGCCCAGTGTGCTTCATCCTGGCAAGGAGGGGGTGAGTGGATGGCTTCTTCCACTGGTTCTGAAGGGGACCTTGTGCCCAGTGTGCTTCATCCTGGCAAGAATGTGGTGAGTGGATGGCTTCTTCCACTGGTTCTGGAGGGGGCATTGTGCCCTGTGATGCAGTCCTTGGGGAGTGCAAGGTCACAGTCTCTCACCTGGGAAGTCACACCTACATGATTTGCAGGGTCCAGGACGCACTACAGCCCATGGAGGCAGGACTACACACTGCCCGCTGGTGGTGATGGCTGCTCAGTAGTGGCAGTGGCGGTGCTGGTGTGGGGGATGCCAGTGGTGGGGGGAGGCTGCAGCCCTTCCCCTGCAGCCTTGGACGGCTACCCAATGGGGCTGCTGCTGCTGGCAGTGGTGCTAGTGGCGGGGATGCCAGTGGTAGGGGGAGGCTCCAGCCCTTCCCCCAAAGCCTCAGACGGCTGCCCACTGGGGCTGTTGCTGCTGGCAGTGGTGGCGGTGCTGGTGGCAATGCTGGTGGCGGTTCTGGCGGCAGTGCTGGTGGCGGTGCTGGTATTGGGGATGCCAGTGGTGAGGCCTGCAGCCTCGCACATCTGTACCTCCATGGTTGGTGGTGGGGGCTCAGAATCAGTCTGAGCACCAGGCCTCCTGTCCTTCCTGCCTGCAGGTGCAGGCCCCTTGCCCTTCCCTTTCGCAGCTGGTGGTGCCTCCTTGCCCTTCCCCTTGGCAGCTGGTGGTGCCTCCTTGCCCTTCCCCTTGGCAGCTGATGGTGCCTCCTTGCCCTTCCCTTTGGCAGTTGGTGCAGGCAAACTGTCAGTGCTGATGGCTGGTTCCCTGGAGCCTCTCCCACCTGCAGTAGCTGCCGACACTACTTGGCCGTGGACTTGGTGGCTGAGGTGCTCGCCTGGGTTCTGACCACCTTGGCCCATCATGAAGGACAGGGGGAGGGGTAGGGAAGAGGTCAACGGTGGAGAGGAAAAGCTTCTTAAGGACACTGGGGCGGGAAGAGGGTAAATGTTTGGGAGTGGAGGAAGAGGGAGTGGTTGTAGGAGCTGTCTGTCTGCTGTGTGAGGTGGATGGCTGATGGGTGTCTGAGTGCTTGCGTTTGTGTACTTTGGGAGGATGGGGCACAGACACAGTTGGAGAGGACGCAGGGGACGTGTGCATGGATGTGGGGGTGGTGACTGCCAGTGAGGGGTGTGTAGTGATCGGCGTGATGGTGATGGGGTAGTGAATGAGGATGTAGTGCATGCAGGTGTGAGTGGAGACGCTACTGGGAGGGTGGTGGAGGACGAGGAGGAGGGGGACACATGGAGGCAGTGGATGTTGGTATATCTGTATCTGGATGGTGTTTGTGTGAGTGCCTGTGGGATGATGTGTGGTGCTTGTGTTTGCCTGAGCCACTCCTGTGTGTAGTCTTGGGTGCATGCTGGTCTGAATGTGTGCTTGGGAGAGGTTGGGGTTGAGGGGCATGGGACTGGGTAGAGGAAGTTGGAGGGGGGAGGCTAGAGACAGGGACAATGGCTGCCATCAGGGAGGAGGGCAGAGCCTGGATTGATCTCTGTTGGGCCACCATGCCAGAATGAATGCCCTCCAGGAATGCATGTGTTTGTTGCAAATGGCCTGCCAGCCCCTGGATGGCATTCACAATTTTTGACTGCCCAACAGAAATGGATCAATAGCCTCCTCACTGAGGGCAGCAGGGCTAACTGGGGCAGGGCCTGAGGTGCCTGGGGCAAAGGAGATGCCCACCCTCCTGGGTGAGCGGGCTTGGAAAACTCGCTGAGGGGCTGCTGGGAGGGCAGTGCTGGTACGAGGGTGGCGGCTGTGCCTGTAGTTGGGGTGGGCACAGAGGTGTCCACCACGACCAGGGAGAGTCCATCGGAGGAGGTATCGCTGTCCAAACTGTCTCCACCTGTCTCCGCTGTGGTGTTTCCCTCGCCCTCCGTCCCACTGGTGCCCTCACTGTCGGTGGATTTGGCCTCCTGGCCCCGGTGGGATGCAGCTCCCTCCGTCGCAGGTGCCTCTGCTACTCCGCCAGATGATGCTAATGCACATAAAGACAGGGTGACAAAACATAAAGGGGGGGAATAGACAAAGGATACACTTGGTCAATGGCAGCAACAACACCACCGTTGGTGCACATGACACACACAGACACGGGGAACAGCCCTACGCACTAGGCAATGCACTAACAGTCACAATACTAGTCACCAGGCCATGGACAGGAATACCTAACGACAATAGCAGCATACCTGAGACCCACAGACCCCTGCCCAGTAGTGGATGCCTACTAGCTTCGTTGGAGGTAGTTTACATAAGAACTAACAAGGGACCTACCCTGAACTATTCGGACTGGCCTAGGGGCACCCACAGGCCCACATACCCCACCCAGTGTCCACCCCACCAGGCGCAAGTAGTATATTTGGAACCTGTACTCACCCCCTTGTGTCTGCTGTGATGCCCTCAATGTAGAAAAGTACCATCTTGCCTGGCATGTTACCACCATATTTCACTGTACATATGTTGTTTTAGTGTATGTGCCACTGGGACCCTGCCAGCCAGGGCCCCAGTGCTCATAAGTGTGCCCTGTATGTGTTCCCTGTGTGATGACTAACTGTCTCACTGAGGCTCTGCTAACCAGAACTTCAGTGGTTATGCTCTCTCTGCTTTCCAAATTGTCACTAACAGGCTAGTGACCAATTTCACCAGTTCACATTGGCATACTGGAACACCCTTATAATTCCCTAGTATATGGTACTGAGGTACCCAGGGTATTGGGGTTCCAGGAGATCCCTATGGGCTGCAGCATTTCTTTTGCCACCCATCGGGAGCTCTGACAATTCTTACAGAGGCCTGCCACTGCAGCCTGAGTGAAATTACGTCCACGTTATTTCACAGCCATTTACCACTGCACTTAAGTAACTTATAAGTCACCTATATGTCTAACCTTTACCTGGTAAAGGTTGGGTGCTAAGTTACTTAGTGTGTGGGCACCCTGGCACTAGCCAAGGTGCCCCCACATCGTTCAGGGCAAATTCCCCGGACTTTTTGTGTGCGGGGACACCATTACACGCGTGCACTGGACATAGGTCACTACCTATGTACAGCGTCCCAATGGTAACTCCGAACATGGCCATGTAACATGTCTAAGATCATGGAATTGTCACCCAATGCCATCCTGGCATTGGGGAGAAAATTCCATGATCCCCCGAGTCTCTAGCACAGACCCGGGCACTGCCAAACTACCTTTCCCGGGGTTTCACTGCAGCTGCTGCTGCTGCCAACCCCTCCATCAGGATTCTGCCCTCCTGGGGTCCAGCCAGGCTTGGCCCAGGAAGGCAGAACAAAGGACTTCCTCAGAGAGAGGGTGTTACACCCTCTCCCTTTGGAAAAAGGTGTCAGGGCTGGGGAGGAGTAGCCTCCCCCAGCCTCTGGAAATGCTTTGATGGGCACAGATGGTGCCTATCTCTGCATAAGCCATTCTGCACTGGTTCAGGGATCCCCAGCCCTGCTCTGGCGCGAAACTGGACAAAGGAAAGGGGAGTGACCACTCCCCTGACCTGCACCTCCCAGGGGAGGTGCCCAGAGCTCCTCCAGTGTGCTCCAGACCTCTGGCATCTTGGAAACAGAGGTGCTGCTGGCACACTGGACTGCTCTGAGTGGCCAGTGCCAGCAGGTGATGTCAGAGACTCCTCCTGATAGGCTGTTACCTGTGTTGCTAGCCTATCCTCTTTGCTAGGTAGCCAAACCTCCTTTTCTGGCTATTTAGGGTCTCTGCTTTGGGGAATTCTTTAGATAACGAATGCAAGAGCTCATCAGAGTTCCTCTGCATCTCTCTCTTCACCTTCTGCCAAAGGATCGACCACTGACTGCTCAGGACGCCTGCAAAACTGCAACAAAGTAGCAAAGACGACTACTGCAACCTTGTATCGCTGATCCTGCCGCCTTCTCGACTGTTTCCTGGTGGTGCATGCTCTGGGGGTAGCCTGCCTCCTTTCTGCACCAGGAGCTCTGAAGAAATCTCCCGTGGGTCAAAAGACTGCATCACCGGTCCTCTGGGTCCCCTCTCAGCATGACGAGCGTGATCCCTGGAACTCAGCAACGCTGTCCAAGTGACTCCCACAGTCCAGTGACTCTTCAGTCCAAGTTTGGTGGAGGTAAGTCCTTGACTCCCCACGCTAGACTGCATTGCTGGGTACCGCATGATTTGCAGCTGCTCCGACTCCTGTGCACTCTTCCAGGATTTCCTTCGGGCACAGCCAAGCCTGGGTCCCCGACACTCTAACCTGCAGTGCACAACCTTCTGAGTTGTCCTCCGGCGTCGTGGGACTCCCTTTTGTGTCTTTGGGTGAGCTCCGGTTCACTCCTCTTCCAAGTGCCTGTTCCGGTACATCTGCGGGTGCTGCCTGCTTCTGTGAGGGCTCCTTGTCTTGCTGGGTGCCCCCTCTGTCTCTTCATCCAAGTGGCGACATCCTGGTCCCTTCTGGGCCACAGCAGCATCTGAAAACCCTGACCACGACCCTTGCAGCTAGCAAGGCTTGTTTGCAGTCTTTCTGCGTGGGAACACCTCTGCAAGCTTCTTCACGACGTGGAACATCCATCCTCCAAAGGGGGAGTTTCTAGCCCTCTTCGTTCTTGCAGAATCCACAGCTTCTACCATCCGGTGTCAGCTTCTTTGCACCCTCAGCTGGCATTTCCTGGGCATCTGCCCACTCTCGACTTTGTCGCGACTCTTGGACTTGGTCCCCTTGTTCCACAGGTACTCTCATCTGGAAATCCACTTTGGTTGCATTGCTGGTGTTGGTCTTCCTTGCAGAATTCCCCTATCACGACTTCTGTGCTCTCTGGGGAATATAGGTGCACTTTACACCTATTTTTCTGGGTCTTGGGGTGGGCTATTTTTCTAACCCTCACTGTTTTCTTACAGCCCCAGCGACCCTCTACAAGCTCACATAGGTTTGGGGTCCATTCGTGGTTCGCATTCCACTTTTGGAGTATATGGTTTGTGTTGCCCCTATACCTATGTGCTCCTATTGCAATCTACTGTAACTTTACATTGCTTGCATTACTTCCTTTTGCTATTACTGCATATTTTTGGTATTGTGTACATATATCTTGTGCATATTTGGCATCCTCATACTGAGGGTACTCACTGAGATTCTTTTGGCATATTGTCATAAAAATAAAGTACCTTTATTTTTAGTATATCTGTGTATTGTGTTTTCTTATGATATTGTGCATATGACACCAGTGGTATAGTAGGAGCTTTGCATGTCTCCTAGTTCAGCCTAAGCTGCTCTGCTATAGCTACCTTCTATCAGCCTAAGCTGCTAGAAACACCTCTTCTACACTAATAAGGGATAACTAGACCTTGTACAGAGTGTAAGTACCCCTTGGTACCCACTATAAGCCAGGCCAGCCTCCTACACTCAAGCACCCATCTAGCTCCAGATAGGCCACCGCCAGAAAGTGGGCCATCAGGGGGGGTCAGGGTTCGAAGGGCACCCTTTCCTCGTTGGGAGGCCATCCCCAGCTGGCTCTCTGCCGTCTTCCTTGCCCAGTGCCTCAGGTCCTCCCACCGTTTGCGACAGTGGGTGCTCTGCCTGCTGTAGACCCCCAGGGTCCGCACGTCCTTGGCGATGGCACGCCATATACCCTTTTCCTGATGGGCACTGACCTGCAGAAAAAGAAACATAGTCATACCGTCCGGCCTGTTACATTCATGGCCCACCATAGCCCTCACATCCCCTTAGGCACAGACATTGCCCACCATACATGCACCACGCTGCCCAGATCCCTTCCACCAACCCCCCCCCACATGGCCCTCACACACAGCATTCCTGCATTCATGCCCCATGCATCATGCTCACAGTGTACTCACCTGTTGGTCTGGAGGCCCATACAGTATTCAGTACTGGGGTAGGACCCCATCCACTAGTCTCTCCAACTCTGCAGCGGTGAAGGCAGGGGCCCTTTCCCCCGTGACATGAGCCATGGTTGGTTCCAGACACAGGTCACTTGCAGTGTAGGTCCTCTCCTGTTGAAAGTTAGGTAGCAAGTGAGTGAACAGATAGAAAATGGCGGTCACGTCCACGGCGGTGCGTACCGTCACCGGTGGTGTACATCACCATTGGCCGCTGTAACCCATAGGGTCTAATGACAACCAATGAGGAGTTGCACTGCGGTACTCGACCACCTCCCGCAACAGCGCACAACGCCAGCGGCATTACCTCATTTCCACATGTCCATCCACACAGGACAGGCGGACGCCATTTTAGGGGGGGGCAGGCCATGGCACCTAACTGCGTCACATTTGGGCCTATCCAACGACATACTTTTACAGTCACAACATGCAATGCAGTGCAGAGTTTGGAAATGTGGAATACTGACCAGCTGCTCACCATTTTGCCCCCTAGATTACAACCGCTGCAGATGAATAGGAGATGGAGACACCCCCCCATGTACAGACCCTTGTTGGACTTGGCAACAATGGAGGACAGGCACATTATCCTCAACTATAGACTGGATAGGGCCACAATCACAGAGCTGGGGGCTCAATTAAGCCTGACCTGATATCTGCTATCCGTCACCCCACTGGGATTCCCCCTCTGGTACAAGTCCATTTCTTGGCAAGTGGCTCCTTCCAAGTGACAGTGGGCTTGGCAGCAGGAATGTATCAGCCAATGTTCTCAATAGTGTCTGCCTGATTAAACACATGTGCAGCTACATTGTTTCCCCCCAGGTGGAGGATTTGGCCACAGTGAAAGCTGACTTCTATGCAATGGGACATATCCCCAACATTATTGGGGCTATTGATGGTACACATTTTGCATTTGTCACTCCCCCCCCCTGGAGAAATGAACAGGTGTTCAGAAATCGAAATAGCTTTCACTCGATGAATGTGCAGATAGTGTGTCTGGCGGACCCGTACATTTCCCATGTCAATGCAAAGTATCCTGGGTCTGTGCAGGATGCCTTTATCCTGAGGAATAGCAGCATCCCATATGTGATGGCTCAACTCCAAAGGCACCTGGTGTTGCTAATAGGTGAGCCCATGGTTCCCACCCAGTATATGTTGGTGTATGGGTATGGTGTTGGCCATAAGGGTTAATGTTTTGCTAACAGGTATCCCTCGATATTTTCAGGTGACTCTGGTTACCCCAACCTCTCATGGCTGCTGACCCCTGTGAGGAATCCCAGGACAAGGGCAGAGTAACGTTACAATGAGGCACATAGGCGAACAAGAATAATAATAGAGAGGACATTTGGCCTCCTGAAGCCAGGTTTCATTGCCTCCATCTAACAGGTGGATCCCTGTACTACTCACCCAAAAAGGTGTGCCAGATCATTGTGGCATGCTGCATGTTGCATAACCTTGCCTTGAGACGCCAGGTGCCTTTTCTGCAAGAGGATGAGGCTGGAGATGGGCGTGTGGCAGTAGTGGACCCTGTGGATAGTGAAGATAAGGAGGCAGAGTATGAGGTCAACAGAGCAGCTATTATACAACAGTAGTTCCAGTGACACATAGGTAAGACACTGTAACTTCACTTTGCATTGACAGTTTTGTATTTGACATTGTACATGGCAGGCAGATTCTACAAATTCTATGGCCACTTACTGTACCCTTTGGCATCTCTATTTTCAGATATCTGTGCCCCACTCTGGCACCTGGTGTGTTGACTGCAGCCTACTCCAGGTCATCCCTATGTATTTATTCCTCTACATTCGTATTGCAGTGTTTAAAGCTTGTTAAACAAATACTTTGTTCAATCATTTGACAGACTCCCTACTTGTATTTTTTAAATGGTTTTTATTTAAATGCTAAGAAGTAGAGGGGGTAGGTTGATGGTTGAGGAAAGTCCAGGATAAAGTCCAGTCTATTGGTATCACAGGTGCATTGTCCAAGGGGGCATAGGAAGTGGAGCAATGGCAGTTCAAGGTGGACAGTGTGACAGAGTTGGACACAAGGGTGACAATCAGGAGAGTCTTATTTCCTTGTGGAGTCTTGGCAATGTTCTCTAGCTTCGGCATGGATCGCAGGGACCGTTTGTAGGGTGGTTCTCCTTCTGCAGGGGGAGAGGTGCTGGTGGCCTGTTGGTTCTGTGGTGGGGCCTCCTGTCCACTAGCGGCAGCAGAGGTGGAGGGCTGTTCATCGGTTTGCTAGTGTCAGGGGCCCCATGGTGTGCCACTGCCTCCCTCATGGTGTTGGCCATGTCTGCCAGCACGCCTGCAATGGTGACCAGGGTGGTGTGGATGTCCTACAGGTCCTCCCTGATCCCCAGGTACTGTCCTTCCTGCAGCTGCTGCGTCTCCTGCAACTTGTCCAGTATCTGGCCCATCGTCTCCTGGGAATGGTGGTATGCTCCCAGGATGTTGGTGAGTGCCTCATGGGGAGTGGGTTCCCTGGGCCTGTCCTCCCCCTGTCGCACAGCAGTCCTCCCAGCTTCCCTGTCGTCATATGCCTCTGTCCTCTGAACCATGTGCCTACTGCCACTGACCCCAGGTCCCTGATCTTCCTGTGTTTGTGGGGTTACCCAGGGTCCCTGTAGTGGTGACACACTGCTGATTGACGTGTCCTGGGGATAGAGGTATGGGCCCAGTGGGTGGGTACTATGGTGTTGTTTCCTGAGGGGGGAGGCTCTGTGGTGGTATGGGACTGTGCCTGAGTAACGGACTGTCCGGAGATCCCTGATGGGCCAGGGTGGTCATCCAGATCCAGGCGTCCAGAGCTGCTGTCATCACTGTGGGCCTCTTCTGGGGTAGACTGAAAGTTCCTGGTACCTCCTCTCCGGTAACATTGGGTGGGGGACCTGTGAGGATGTAAATGCATTGTTATTGTTTCTGTGCGTGTCATCTTGTGCATGGGTGTGTTGCCCTGTATGGTTGTAATTGCCCTGTCAGCTTTGCCTTGTGTGAGTAGTGATTTTGTGGGCTAGGTGATTCTCTCTAATGTGCATGCTTTAGTGATGTGTGTCCACGCAGGGCTGTGATTGATGTCCATGCATTGGTGTTTCATGCAGGGCTTGGTATTGGGATGGGTGGATTGTGATGGTGGGGTGTATGTGAGGTGGTGGGGTGATGGGGGTGAGGGTAGGGGCAGGGTATATTATGGCATGCAGTTAGGGGGGTGATAATAATAGAGATTTGACTTACCAGAGTCCAGTCCTCTTGCTACTCCTGCCAGGCCCTCAGGATGCAGTATTGCCAAGACTTGCTCCTCCCATGTTGTTAGTTCTGGGGAAGGAGGTGGGAATCCACCGCCAGTCCTCTGTACAGCTATCTGGTGTCTTGCAACCACAGAACGCACCTTCCCCCGTAGGTCATTCCACCTCTTCCTGATGTCATCCCTTGTTCTTGTGTGCTGTCCCACGGCGTTGACCCTGTCCACGATTCTCCGCTATAGCTCCATCTTCCTAGCAATGGAAGTCTGCTGCACCTGTGATCCTAATAGCTGTGGCTCTACCCAGATGATTTCCTTCACCATGACCCTTACCAGCGGTGTCTTTGTGGTGCCATGGGTGTAGTGGGTGTGATGTGTGTGAGGGTGTGTGTGGTGATGTGTTGGGGGGTGTGCTGTAAGGTGTGTGGATGGTGTATGGTTGATGGTGTTCTGTGGCTCTGGTTCTGTGGGTGCTCTTTGTGTGTCTCTCTCTCTCTGTTGTCAATTTATTTGAGTCATAAAGGGTTGTGAGTAGTGTGTGTGTGTATTATAGTGTTGTGGGTGTGGTGTGTGTATGTGTGTCAGGTGTGTGTAGTAATGTAGTGTTGTTTTGTTAGTGTGTGTGTATTTTGAGTGCGGCGGTATGTACCTCCAATTGTTTACCGCTGTTGAATGTCCGCCGCGGTGATTTGTGGGTCATAATGCTGTGGGCATAGTTCTGTTGGTGTAACGATGTGGGTTTTGCTATCGCCAGCTTATCACCGACTTTTGGGCTGGCAGATTTGTGTGTGTGGCTGTATAGTGACGGATTGCTATGTGTGGGTCATAATATGGGTAGCGGTAAACGGTGGTGGCGGCGGTATGTTGGCTGCAGTAGGCATGGCGGTAAGCGGGACTGACCGCCAATGTCATAATGAGGGCCTATGTCATTATTTAACAAACAGTCCACAGGCATGGCAGGGATTACAGCAACTCTCAGATGACCTGAAACCCCTCCCAACTCCAATGGAACCAAGGTCACTGGATAAACCCTCTCTGTTGTCAGCCACCACAACTTGGTGGAATGCATTGGGAGTCATCTGCTCTGAGGAGTGCATATAAGTGGGGGCCCTCACCATTGTTTGCAGGGAGCCCCCTGAGGTTTTGTTATGCCACTGGCTGTAAGATTATATATTTGTCATTGTATGGCGATCAGAACAGGAGCTGCAGTTTTAAAAATTCCCTTATTTTACTAAGTGTGGTACGAAAAAAATTTGTGAAAATATTTTCAACATCATCAAAATGCTCTTCTAATTTTACTGCAGTTTAGAAACTTTTCGCTTTTCCATACAGGGTTTTAATGATGGAAATTGAAGAGCCCAGTGTACCCCACTGAATTGTGTGACCCTGAAATAATCCTTCTAGTTTAATGAGTTTTAGTTCCTGAGCAAGTGCTAGAGAGTAGTACTAGGGGATATATTTAAACAAGCATATGAAGCATTTGCAAAGCCAGTAGGTCTCGGCGAAGCGAAAGCTATTGGTTTAGTTTATTTTAGCTGTGTTATAGAGCACTATGGTAGTACAATATGTTTAAAGATTTATTCCGAAATGCTGTGAATCAGTAATTATTCTTTTGTTATTTATTAATGTGTGAGAGATGGTAAGAGCTTTTAAATAAAATGTGCAATGGAAGGCAAGTAGCAACGTGTACGTTGGTTGTCCAAGGAAGAATTATGATATAGTGAACACTTCACTTTTTAATGTGGAGCAGGAGGTTCTTGTTATAGAGAATGGGATGGGAAGTGGTAGGATATATTTAAGGTGGATAATTGGCAGTGTGATAGTAAAAATGCATCATGTTTAGTTGAGAAGATGGTGCAAATTAGTTAATGTGAACATGTCGAAAAGATGAAGGAAATTTCCCATGTAACATTGCAAGTGAAGAGAGGTGGGAAGCACATTTTGTTATGTCAGAGGAAACAGAATGTGGCATAGTGTATATATAACAGGCAAGCTGTTCCATAAATGTGATAATGTGTTCTTGAGCTAAGAATGCATGCTATTTGTTTTTAAAAGCACAGCAAAAGTGTGTTCTTGAAGCTCATTTATTGGCAAAGTAAAGTTGAAAATAAAACTTAGGTTGTGGGTGAGGTGCAGATGCAATGTTTTTTAAAGCTGCCGAACAAATGAAGGGCAGCATTGTCTGAGGTGGAATAAAGGTACATTTAAAGCTGAATGTAAATGTTGCTGTCTTGGTTGCTTTCTGTACTCCCATAAGCTAAAATAAGTGAAGGGAAACATTTTGCAGTATACTTTGCACACATCCTGTGTTTTTGCAGCCACAACTATTTTTTAAAGATGTCTAGCATAAGAGTTGAAAGGTAGCATTGTTTGAGGGAAATACAACTTATGTTGTGGGGGTGCAGTCACAAACAATGTTTAAAGCTGTCTAACTTAACTTAAGAAATGAAAGGCAACACCGTTCAAGGTTGAATTAAGGTAAATTTAAAGGTGAATGTAAATATTGCCCTGTTGATCTCTTTTTGGACACCCATAAGCTAAAATAATTGAAAGGTAAGATTTTCCGGTGTTCCTTACACACATTATGTGTTTTTGCAGTCACAACTATTGTTTAAAGCTGTCTAACATAACAACCGAACGGCAGCATTGTTCGAGTGGAATAAAACCTAGGTTGTGGTTGAGATGCAGTCACAAATATTGTTTAAAGCTGTATAACTAAACACATGAAAGGCAGCATTGCCCGAGGTGGAATAATGGGAAGTATGAGAGGACAGAGGAAAGGTTCTGGTTCTGAGTCTGCTGCATGCATGACGAGTGGGTATGGACTCTAAAGTAAGACTGGCACAATAACCCCCTAAGTGATTTGCCCAGAATCACAGGATGCTGAGCCGATGCAGAGACTCAAACCTGGTTCTCAATTCCAGAGTTGCCAGCTCTGGCTGTTAAGCCACATCCTCTCACTAGCACTCTGATGCCACCATGTCCTTGGTTCGTGCTCTACACTGGTAAATAAACATAAATATATGTATATGGCACTCACTCACCTCTAACTTTCTCTTATAGAAACCTCTTCACTCCAGCGTCCCTCCTGCCTCCACAGCTACTTTGGTGTGGCTCCTGCACTGTAAGTGGTTAGCAAAAAAAAGGTAAGAGCCAAAGCAACTTTATTCTAAAGTAAATAAAAAAAACAAGAGACATTTTAACCCCTTCACTGCCAGGCCTTTTCCCCCTCACGTGCCAGGCCTTTTTTTGGCTATTTGGGGCAGTTCACACTCAGACCCTCACAACTTTGTAAAATGTTTTTTTTTTCTTTTTTAGAAAAAGGGAAAAAGGGCTTCAGAAGAAGGCTTGTGGTTTTTTCCCTGAAAATAGCATCAACAAAGGGTTTGCAATGCTATAATCACCACCTTCTCAGATATCATGAACAGGCAGACTTGAATCAGAAAACCCAATTTTTCAACACAATTTTGGCATTTTACTAGGACATAGCCCTTTTTTAAAATTTTTTATGCTTTCAGCCTTCTTCCAGTTAGTGACAGAAATGGGTGTGAAACCAATTCTCGATCCCAGAAAGCTAAACATTTCTGAAAAGTAGACACAATTCTGAATTCAGCAATGGGTAATGTGTGTAGCTCCTACAAGGGTTTCCTACAGAAAATACCAGCTGAAATAAAAAGATATTGAAATTGAGGTGAAAAAAACAGCCATTTTTCTCCATGTTTTACTCTGTAACTTTTTTCTGCAATGTCAGATTTTTTAAAGCAATATACCGTTCTGTCTGCTGGACTCTTCTGGTTGCGGGGATATATAGGGCGTGTATGTTCATCAAGAACCCTAGGTACACAGAGCCAATAAATGAGCTGCACCGTGCAGTGGGTTTTCATTCTATACAGGGTATACAGCAATTCATTTGCTGAAATATAAAGAGTGAAAAATAGGTATCATCAAAACCTTAGTATTTCGTAAATGGGCACAGGATAAGGTATTGAGAAGCAGTGGTTACTTGCACATCTCTGAATTCCGGGGTGCCCATACTAGCATGTGAATTACAGGGCATTTCTCAAATAGGCGTCTTTTCTACACACTGTATTACATTTGGAAGGACAACGTTTAGAGAAAGACAAGGGGCAGTAACACTTGTTTTGCTATTCTATGTTCCCCCAAGTCTCCCGATAAAAATGGTACCTCACTTGTGTGGGTAGGCCTAGCGCCTGCGACAGGAAATGCCCCAAAACACAACATGGGCACATCACATTTTCCCAAAGAAAACAGAGGTGTTTTTTTGCAAAGTGCCTATCTGTGGATTTTGGCCTCTAGCTCATCTGACACCTCGGGAAACCTACAAAACCTGTGCATTTATGAAAACTAGACACCTAGGGGAATCCAAGATGGGGTGACTTGTGGGACTCTCGTCCGGTTCTGTTACCCAGAATCCTTTCCAAACCTCAAAATTTGGCTAAAAAAACACTTTTTCCTCATATTTCGGTGACAGAAGGTTCTGGAATCTGAGAGGAGCCACAAAATTCCTTCCACCCTGCGTTCCCCCAAGTCTCTCGATAAAAATTATACTTCACTTGTGTGGGTAGGCCTAGTGCCCGCGACAGGAAATGCCCCAAAACACAACATGGACACATCAACATTATCAAAAAAAAAAAACTAACTGTTTTTTTGGGGATGGGGGCACCTGCGTTTTTGGTCCTGGGCTTAGTAGCCATATAGGAAAACCTACAAACCCAAACATTTCTGAAAACTAGACACCCCAGGGAGTCCAGGGAGGTGTGATTGCGTTGATTCCCCAGTGTTTTCTTACCCAGAATCCATTGCAAACCTCAAAATTTGGCTAAAAAATAACACTTTTTCTTCACATTTCGGTTCTCCCAAGTCTCCCGATAAAAATGATACCTCACTTGTGTGGGTGGGCCAGGTGCCTGCAACAGAAAAAGGCCAAAAACCTGTAGAGATTGAGGGGATAGCACAGGGAGTTGATAAGCACATATTTTTCTTTTATACATCTTTAGTCTGACTCTACTTTGGGGACCCACACAAGTGAGGTTTCATTTTACTTGGGGGACTGAGGGGAACGCTGGGGAGTAGGAATTTTGTGTTGGAGTGGTGATCCTACAAAAAAAAGTCAGGAAAATATGTTTTTTTAAGCAAATTCTGAGGTTTGCAGAGGAGTGTGGGTAAGACAATGTTGTGGGATCCACGCAAGCCACACCTCCCTGGACTCCTTGGGGTGTCTAGTTTTAAAAAATGTCTGGATTTGGTAGGTTTCCCTAGATGAAGGCCTCACCCAGGACCAAAAACATAGGTCCACCTATCCCCCATACACAGGTAGTTTTGTAATATATCATTTTGATGTGTCCTCGTACGTCTGTGATGTGCCAAACACCAACATTGTGAAAAGAAACGCACTAAGGTTATGTGAAAAGACCCCTCTTCCACCAACCAAGTTGGTGGCATGCTTCATCATCTGAGTCCCACCTGAGACACCTAGCGTGTCACAATTGTGCTGCGACGCCTGATTACAGCGGAGCAGGTTTTGTCATTTTTACCATACATACTGGTTGGATTTGGCACACGGGTGAGTGATGGTTCAGTAGATCAAATTTTATTAACAAGAGATTTCACAAAAGTGAAATGCACTGTTTATAACTGAAAGGCCAAAAAACTGAACCAATGGCTCACAGCTCGTGAGCTGTAAAGCCGCGTCAAGGCACCAACCGTTTTACAGTCCATTCACACACCTTTCATACATGACATGCACAAGACCATTCACGCAGTCAGCCACGGGCCGAGCACATTACAACACTCGCATCGACAGACAGCGCCACTCAAGGGCCCATCACTTACCTACGCCCACATGCCTGATACAGCAATCACACTAGCTGATGGGAGTGTGTGGACTGACGTTTGGCTGGCACTGCCAGCCAAGCGCCACTCCACACACACCGCCAGCCAAGCACCACTCCACGCACACCGTCAGCCAAGCGCCACTCCACGCTCACCTCCAGCCAAGCGCCACTCCACACACACCGCCAGCCAAGTGCCACCCCACGCACTCCACCAGCCAAGCGCCACCCCACACACACCGCCATCACTTTTTTTTTGTTTATAAACAACAAAGAAACCACTAACTAATTATAAAATAAGTACAAAGCTACAAACACAAAAGCTCTAACTAAAAACATGACAGTAATGCCAACCGTGAAACTGAACATATGAAAATATAAAATAGGCAGTTTACGCTCATGGTATTTCCCCAAAAATGTTTTTGGTGTGGTAACTCCTGAAACAGCCGGCCACACACAGCCCAGGCTTTGAAGGGCAATAGGGGCAGTACATCCGTCTCTCCCTCCGGATAACTCTTCGGGCACATACTCTACATTTCTTAGTGGGCAAGACGTTTTTGGAAGCGGGAGGAATGTGATCTGGAAACTGGCGATCTTTCAATCTAGCCACATCCACCACACCTGCTACTCTGGGTGCCTGTTCCACCACAATAAGGCTCTCTATTACTGATTCCTGAAATTTAACAAATGTCATCCTTGACTCAGGTGAACAATCCTTGAACACAATAAAAGCATTAAAAGTTGCCAAATGAAATAAATGTAGGGCCAACTTTTTATACCACACGTAAGACTTGCGAAGAGCAGTGTAAGGTTCCAACCTCTGATCTACTCTATCAACACCACCCATGTGCCTATTGTAGTCCAAAATGCACGCAGGTTTGTGCACTTCAGCAACCTGACCCCAAACAGTCACAGGGGAAGTACTCTCATCATGGATGGTAGATAGCATGTACACATCCCTCCTGTCTGAAAATGTCAGAGCTTGCAGCTCATTATTCCACAAGGCACTGCACTGTCCCCTCTCAAGTTTTTTACAGACAAGCTCCCTTGGATAGCCTTTCCGGTTAGAACGGATTGTGCGGCAAGCAACAGTGTCCACTCTAAACAACTCCTTGAACAACTGCACTCCAGTGTAGAAATTATCTACGTACAAATGGTGGCCTTTGTTAAACAGTCACCTACCAAGTTCCCACACAATTTTCTCGCTAACTCCATAAGTGGGTGGACAACCAGGGGGGTCAATACTGGAATCCCTACCAGTGTAAACCCGGAAATTATACACGTATCCTGTACTACTTTCTGACAGCACATACAATTTAATTCCATACCTTGCCCTCTTACTAGGAATGTACTGCTTAAAAACTAAACGCCCCTTGAACAGGACCAAAGACTCGTCCACACTTATCTCTTTGCCTGGAACATAGACCTCTGAAATCTGATCTACAAAATGATCAAGTACAGGCCTAATCTTAAAAAGATGGTCACAATCAGGGTGATCTTGTGGCAAGGCTAAAGCATTGTCTACAAAATGCAGCATACAAAGAAGAAGCAAATAGTGATTATGAGTCATAGCTGCAGGAAATATAGCCGTTGCCATCAAGGGACTAGTAGACCAATAAGAAGACAGGGACCGCTTCCTTATCAACCCCATCAAAAAAGTCAAACCTAAAAACTTTTTCATCTCTTCCAGATATGTGGGAACCCACTGAGTAGCTCTAGACTGAGGCCTACAATCTCTTCCAAAAATACATCGTCCATAAACAAGTGAAAGAAATTGACAGGCAAAAGGTTTTCAGTATTGACTCTACACCCTGGGAGACCAGTAAATGCAGGTAACTGTGGCTGCTCCATGTTTGGGGCAATCCAGGTGTCAGGTCTTCTGATGGGAAACCCTTCAGCCCCAGGCTGCTGCACTCTTGGCACACCAATGTCTTCCTCTAAAACAGGCCCTTCATCTGCACTGAGAGTGGCTTTCTCATCAGAAGAATCCTCTCAGACAGAATACTCACTGCCAGAATCTCTCACTTCCTCCTCTGCCTCAGATGCAGAGTCAGTCTCATAATCATGGTCAGAAGATGACTCAAAAAGCATGCCAACAACCTGCTGAGCAGTCACTCTGCGGTTAGCCATGATCCTTTCTACCAACAAATGGATTGCCAACAACAACCAGCACTAAAATAAGTAATAAAGTGTAGCTTTATCACAAAGTGTTATGTACTCACTTGCCTGAAAAAGCTACTCACCAGCAACTACTTTGCACAGACACAGCAATCACCAATGATATTCCACTAAAAAGAAAAAAGAAAAAAGAAAATTAGACAAATGACAACACAAATATCGTGCTCAAATCTAAGGACAATTTCACCAACAATCCTGCATTTAGTACACCACCTACAAACATGTCATTCATGCATGTCAACAATACTCCTTTGGAGTAAATTGCTTTTACTTACCTAAAACATGCAACTATGCAAACCACAGGAAGACTACAGCCAAAACCGCAAGGATCCACAGCAAAGGAAGCAAAAGCTTTGAACTAGAACAAAAAGAAGAAATAATCTGTTATAATCACAAATACAAATACTTTGTCAGTTGACAAACACCCTGCCACCAAGAACTTAGAAATTGTCCCTGGTGCCTAAGTGGCTTCTGCCCCCCTGGGGGGCAGATGGGCCAAAAAAAAAAGGCCTATCTTCCCCCAACGGGAGCAGAAATGGCCATCAGTAATGTGCCCCCCTTTGGGGGTGCGACCCTTGCCAAAGGGGCCGCCCCCCCACAAAACACATACACACATAAGATCTCTGGTGCCTAAGTGGATTCTGCCCCTCTTGGGGGCAGATGGGCCTAAAAAAAAATAGCCCAATCTGCCCCCAACGGGGGCAGAAATGGCCAACAGCTCTGTGCCCCCTTCGGCGGCGACCCTTGTCAAAGGGGGTGCCCGCAGCACACAAAACAACAAAGGGAACCAAAAAAAAAAATCTCTGACATCTCGATGCCTTCTGCCCCCTTGGGGGCAGATGGGTCTAAAACAAATAAGACGATCTGCCCCCAAGGAGGGCAGAAATGGCCATCAGTAACATCAAAGGTGCCGCCCCCCCCCACACAAAACACACACACAGGATCCCTGGTGCCTAAGTGGATTCTGCCACCCTTGGGGGCAGATGGGCGTAAAAGAAATAGGCCCGCCCGCGATCATGGAGCAGGAATCCATTGAAAACAGGCACGGGGGAAAGGAAAAACTATTTCCTTTCCCCCGTGTCTGTTTTCTCCCCCAAAACCCCCAAAAGAGAAGGACTCACCTTTGGATGGTCCTATCTCTCGACGATGCACTGGAAGCAAATGGCTTCCAGCACGTCCTCAGCAGCTGCTGATGATGTTGACGCGCTGACGTCATCAGATTGCCGAGGGGGTGTCAGGGGCGGAAGGGGAAGTGATTCCCCTTCCACCCCCGACTGGAGGGTGTGGGAGGGAGGCTAGCGCTCCCCCGTGGGCCAGGTGCAGGACGAGCTGGTCTCGTCCCAGGCACACGGGAACCGGGTGCCTGGACGTGACCATCTCGCCCCAGGCACCCTGGGGGTTAAGGCATGGGCAAAGTGGGCAATTGTCCAGGCCCCCAACTTTCAAGATGCTCCTGGGAAAGAGAAGATTCTCTAATTTTAACCTCTGTCTATCATATTTTTCTTTTTAAATCTCTTGCTGTCTCGCTCTGCCCACCACTGACTCTGTCTCTCTAACCTTATAATTTTTAGGGTCCCAAGCAATACATATATCAAGTGTTTTTGTGTGACCTTGTTAAAGTTTAACTAACATATAATTTAGCTTTGCTTAGTACAACAGGCTTGAATTAATTGTAAATGGGGAATACAATTTGAATTTTCCCTGCATATGGGCCCCCACATATGTCTTGCTTGGGGCAACCAAAATCCCTAAGCCTTTTCAAGGGGACACACAAGCAAAGTCATGAGAAGTGTGGCTGTATTGGTGCCTAAAGGGGAAGGCACCAAAAACACCAGTAAGGCAGGTGGTGACTTGCTTGTCCTCTTTCAGACCCACTGCTCTAAACCCCTCTAGTCTCCTGTACCCTCTGCATTCCCCCCTCCCACCGCGGCAGGGAAATCCACCTTGATTGAGTCACATCTTCTGATTTAGGAGTATGGGGTTGCCTGGAAATGGGCACCCTGTCATTTTCTAAACCAGTACAACCATGGGCGTCGATTCACCAAAACTCCACAGGGAGCGGCTGTGAGATCATACACCCTTTAACGTTAATGATGTCAATGGAAGTAATGTCACATGACCTAAACCCTCATGACATCACAATAATTGCACTCACTCTTACCCAAACTCACTCATTTTCACATGCCTGTTAACTCTTACTCTGATCCACCTATAAATTCTCACTCACTCACCTTCAGACATACATGCTCACACATACACACACTCTCTCAACGGAATTATCCCTCACCCACATGCACCCATATAAAATATACTGAAAAGTATTTGAATTCACTTACCTAAGATGTCAGTTGAAGTTCCTTCACAGATACTGCTGTTCCGCTTTTTTATTACATTAATAGTGAATGATAGTTTATTAGTCACTATTAATGTAATACAAAATGAGCTGAAAAGGAGGCTGGAGCCGACAATGGTAATGTGAGCGACCTCTGTGATCTTAGCACTACATTTGGCACCTCTACGGTCACCGGTCACAAAGGCATTGCTTGGGCTTGCAAAGGGCAAGCCAGGTGTCACAGCTGGGACCCCTAGTGATCCCTGTATGACTTCAATGAGCACAACCTAAGCTCTCTTTTGTGTAAATAGAAGAGTTCTCTACTAGCCTGGCATTCAGCCATGGCTCCTGTAGTATTATATTAGCCAGGCTACTACCCAGGGATGGGCAAGTCACCAAATTAATAAGGAGAAAACAGAACAGAGCAAAAGGCCTGGGTTGGTTTTAGGAACCATAACCATAACCTGAGTGGAGCCATCAACCTGTTAGACAAGTAAACTGTGCAACCACTGCTTAACTGGAGTCAGTGGGTGCAGGTGAGACCCACCAGACTCACTTTGGGGGACCAGCAGTTAACATTCAAGTCAAACTTCAACTCACAACAGGAGAGGGAAAAACACAAAAGAAGGAGAAGGAGGAGAAATAGAAAGGCAGAAAAAGAGTGAAAAGGAAGGAAAGCAAAGATGAGAAAGAACCTGCTAGAGTGAGAGAAAGGGGATAGGGGTGTCAGGTGGTGGATAAATGTGCATGGGGTGAAATCAATACTGCGTAGTCTTGATAGTTTGCACCCGAACATTCAGTGGCATCAGCGGCATGTTCTTGAGCAAAACATCAGGCAGCGGAAATTATTGGCACTCATTCTTTTACAAATTAATCGCTGCCTGCAACAAACGTTAAATGAGGATAAAGAAATTTAGAACATATGCATATTTGTAACATGCATAAGGGCTTTGTTTTAGAGCATTAGATTGTAGGACTGTGTTAAGTGCATACATGTTAACATCCATGAGAAGTCAAGAGGGAGCTTAAAAATAAATAGTTGGGAGAATGACATACTGAAGCAGAGGCAATCTGCCTGAATCGGGTCTATTGGTATGTATAGTGACAAATAATCAGCCTTTCATTTTTGGCAGGTTAATAACCTAGAGCAAACAAAAACACAATTCTAAATTCTGTTTTGTTTGTGCTATGTAAAATTACCAAAATAACATGTTAAAGCTTGTCACATGTTCTAATCTCCCCCTCCAAGATTCAAGGATAAAGCGTTAACCTTTGATGTCAGAGGTAATTCTTGGAGGGGGAGATTGGAGAGTGCATGACAAGCATCAACATTTTATTTTTGTCAGTTTTACAACTCTCTGAATGAGGTTTCTACATGCAGGAATCAGGAGGCCGAAGGCTAGTCTTGAAATCAGTAGACTCCTGCCTTAATAGGGAGGGTTGGCATATATGTAATTGGCAATTCTTTGAAGCAATAGTTTCATTTGGTGTCACGTGTACCATGTATGTTGCCTTCATTATTGTTATTGATGGTACAAAGTTATAGTCTATTAAAACTTCTACAAGACAGGGCTTTGTACATCAAGCTCCCTAAACTGATGCGTTTTAAGGGGATCTCTCAAATACTGACAAATGGAAATGAATTGCAGTGTAAGGTAATTGCCCAGGATCACACAAGTTGGTCAAGTGGAAAAGCCAGGATTTATTCAAGCTTCCCTTGTTTCACTTCTCAATCTTCCATTTTACATCAAAGGTTAATGCTCTGTCTTTAATTCCTTGAGGAGTACACCAGCACATTCTGTTACATAAATGCACACCTTAAGGCCCGTATTTATACTTTTTTTTGCGCCGCATTTGCGCCGCTTTTTGACGCAAAACGGCGCAAACCTACAAAATACAATGGCATTTTGCAAGTTTGCGCCGTTTTTGCGTCAGAAAACGACGCAAATGCGGCGCAAAAAAAGTATAAATAGGGGCCTAAGTGTTAAATTCAGTTGAAATGCGAAGACGTTATAGAAAAAACTATAAAGTCAATGCAATACTGTTTACTCTATTTTAAAACTGATCTCACCTGTTTCCCCTGAATTAACAAACAGCTTAAATTCCGATTCAATAAAAGGTTCTCGTATACTCCTTCAGTGAGGGGCAATTACATACATTAATAAAACGAAGGTATTCAGAGCTCAGCTGCTTGCATATTTTCACACAGAGCCCACACTCTGTGAATGTTTTGCATTTTTCATTACCACACGGGTTGTTGCAACATTTCAGATGGGCTGACCATCAAGACCGTGCTTAGAAATGAGTAAGAAATTAGAGAAAAATCACTAGCGTAACATCCCGGACAGCACTTTCACCGCATTCTGGAGGATTGTCACTGTCAGCACAGCTGCAGAATGAACACAGGGCACCATAGAGCAGAAGCAGCACCTCCTCTCTTTCAGTAGTGATTATTCTCTTGTAAATGTCCATTCTTCTCGTTTGTTGTTCCCTTCCACAGAGCGTGACCCAATTACTTGTAGATTTACACTTTTTTTGCTTGTAGTGGTTTTTTGGGCACTATTTTCTTTTTTGCTTTCTGCAAGTATTTCTGGAGGAGAGCCTTTGTTAGTGTGTCATCAGTAAAGCTTTAAAGCCTTATTATATATTTGTTTTTGGTATGAAACTGCAAGGCTTGTTCACATGTCATCGGTAAAGCTTTTAAACCTCTTATTTATTGCTTTGTTTGTGTGTCAAGGGTAAAGCTTCAAGACCTTAGGCCTGTCACCTGGTTATTAATATTTATATGCCTTCTGTCTTTAAGGCAGAGTGTGTCGCCTTTTCAAGCTATTTCTGCAAGGCTGTCTGTGTTGCCTTTTAAAATCTTTATGTAACAAGTTGCATTATCATTGAGTTATTTACCTCATTTATATTTATAGAGTCAACGTGTGTTAGCTTTTTAAAGCTATTTCTTTACTTTCTGTTTACAAGGCAGTGTTTGTTGCCTTTATATGAAATATTTGAAATATCTTGCATTTCAATTGATTCTCTGTGGTTTGGTTATAGAGGCAGCAAGTGAAGACTTGTGTAAGCTCTGAAACAACATCCATTAATGTTCTTTTCATTTCTTAACTTTCTGACTGTAAGGCAGCTTGTGTTGCATTTTTAAAGTTTAAAGCTTCAAAACAACTTGCATTATAATAAAGTTATTTTAATATTTTTGTTTATATTGCAGCGCGTGTCGCCTTTTTGCAAGCTTTAAAACATTGTTGTAGGAAGGCTGGCCTGCTGTGTGGTGGACACCTATGACGTTTGCACCTTATACCAGGTCCAGGCAACCATTATTAATTAGTGAACAGTGTCTAGGAAGCCAGGGCATTCTACTGGTAGCTGTGGTGAGCAGCCAAGACTTATCTAGGAGGCATGTAAGCACTTGCAATACCACAGCGGTACTTTATTACAGTAACACTGAACTAGATTACTTATAGGCAGACCACTAACTGGAGGTAAGTATAAACTATATATACACGGTAAATACTAGGAAATAACATAGAAAAATAACAAGCATTGGTAAGAAATAGCAGAAAAATAGCTAGGGTCCTATAGGGGGGCAAGCCATATACTAAAATGGTGGAATGCAAAATTAGGTTCCCTCACCCATGGATGTGGAGTAGTTAGTAGGGAGATGGGAGAACTTGTAACCCCAAGATGTGAGTACCTAGGGGCGTGGTCAAGATGGTGCCGTGAAAGGACGCTCTAACGAGAGCTCCGTCCACAGCCCGTAAAAAGATCCTGATAAAACATCAAATTCCCAGGCACTGCACATGAAAAATACCAGATATGTGTGCGATAAGGCTAGCACACTAAGAAAAACCGAACAACGGAGTCCTGCGACGCAGCAAGCGTGAACCGGATGACCCGCGCTGGAGTCGGGGTGGCGCCCGCGCTCGGGCGTACTGGGAAGCGCCCTGACCGGCGGAGCCATGAGAAGCAGAGGTGGAGCGCGTGAGACCCCAGAGCGAATGTTGGGGTTCTGACCCGCGCTGCTGCCCACGCTGAGACTCCTTGTCGCGGAGCTAAGGCCGGGCGCTCGGCCGGCACAAGCGGTGTCACCCGGCGGCTCGGACGGAGGCGCACTCTGGCCTACTCGGACCTGGACAGGACCGCCGCAGAGGTGAGGAACAGAGGGCCCTGAGAAATGGTTGTCGTGACACCGGGTTCCGGCCACTGACCGCGCCGCGACACATCGGCAGCACAGCCGCCAGTAGATGTGCGCAACAGGTACTGAAGTCAAATCAAGCCTGGGGTGCGGCGCCGCTCCGCTACACCCAGCAGCTGCACATATCTAGAGAACTTCGCTCAAAATCAGTTTGTCAATTCATTAAACCAACACCCTGTTAGCCATACAGTACAGAAAACTAAATGTTGAAGCAATAACTGTAGCGTTCAGTAGCGCACTCGTAACGGACCAAATAGCATGATGCACCTTCAGGCATGAACAGCGCCAAGTAGAGGGGGAGAGAGCCACAGAGTGAAACGAACAAAAAGTAGGAAAAGCAAAAGGAAAAAGAAAAAAAAAGCCTTCAAATTCGCACAGAGAAGCCTTCCAAGGTGGAAGGCGCCAGAGTGCGCGAATAGGACGACGCAGGAGGAACCAAGCGACTCATAAAGTGACTCCTGTAAACACTTGCAAAGGTAACCAGGCAAAGAAGTGCGACCCTATTCAACCCTATAAAGTAAAGCTCCTTTGAAAACGCTCCCACTCCACCACTGAGTTGCGCCACATCACCGATTACATGTGCGGATTCACCTGCAAAAGCAGGGCTCTTTGATAATATCGACCGAAAGTAAAATTCTCGATCACAAATGTACCCACGTCTGTATGGAATAGCGCTACTATTCAGCGGTCCCGAAGAAAGTTGGTACTGTGGTATACAAGACGTACAAACTTGTCATCTGATGCGCAACGAACTCAGGATTAATATAAATATGGTGAAACCAAAACCACAAAGAGCACAAACTGAAGCTAGACCCTCAGCATCTGCATCAGAAATGGACGCAGAACACCACTTAAACGCACTACACAAAGTGACAGAGACTCTAACTGCTCACTCCGCGCAAATGGAAAAAGTACTCCAAGCAATACTCGATACCAGAACATCACTAGAGGGTAAAATAGACACTGTAGTGGCTGAAGTCAACACTCTTCGAATGGAACATCGGAAGCTTGCAGAAAGGGCCGCAACAGCTGAAACAACCCTTAACACAGCACAACCGGACATAGCAGACATGAAGCTCCGACTCCAACACCAGGAATCCGAAATAATACGCTTAAGCAAGTGGGCTGATGAGGCGGAAGGCCGCTCTCGCCGCATTAACGTGAGATTCCTCGGGTTCCCGGAGAAGATCGAACTACCAAACGCAGAGGCATTCTTGGAGCGCTGGCCCAAAGAAAACACATTCACAAACGACCCCCCACCTCTACTAATAGTGGAACGTGCACACCAAGTACCAGGGGGCCCTCCCCGTCCGGGAGCTCCACCACGACCACTAATTGTGAGACTTCTAAACTATAGGCACAGGGACCAGATACTAAAGAACGTCTGCACATCAGGCCCAATTGACACAGAAAATGCAAAAATCACGGCCTACCCAGATTACACCGCCGAAGTGCAACGCAAACGTGCCACCTTTAATACAGCAAAGCAAATACTGAGAGACAAAAATTAGTCATACTCCTTGATGTATCCGGCTGAACTGCGCGTGGTGGACGGCGAAAGATCCCACATATTCCCAACATCAGAAGACGCATGGACTTGGATACATGCGAAAGGTCTGATAGACCCTACAGCCGAGACCCAAACACAAAAAGAGTGGCTGACTCCACAACCACGCCGCAAAGAAAGATCAAAACACAGGACCGAATCGGGTCCAACGAAATCACAAGTAATGGCACAGCAAGCTCAAGTCTTAAAGGTGGCGAACAGGTTCTCATGCATACAGCCACGATCCAACCAAGACACAAATAACTCTGACTCGGATTCAGCAAACAGCCAACACGGCCTAATCATGTCGCCGCTTACCACAGAACCAACGTTTACTCCACGCTCAGCAGATAACCTTTAAGGCTAAAACATCAGGACTCTCTTTGTGCGAATTCACGAACTCAAGTAACAATAGTAGTACAGCAAATATACCACTGACCTACCCTCTAAAAATAAAAGCAAACCCGAAACAAAAAAAAAAGAAGAAAACAAGCAAGGAACATACAGAAAGTAAACTTTGCACGACGCGCGAGCTACAACCATAGAAGGCACAAAACAGAACACAAGAAGGGACGCAAATACATCCATACGGGCTGAAAATCGGAGTCACTCCGGACAATACATCAACGCCCCCCTAACCCAATGGGTTACCGAATGGACCTTGAAGTAACTAATGTAAACAGTTGCACCAGTTGTGCCTCGCAGTCCCCAGTTAGATTAACCAATGTAAGTTTTACTATCTCTTTTACTTTCCTTTTCCTCTACAAGATGCTCAATATCCTAACACATAGGAGATTCTGGGGGGGGCTGGTCGAGATGGTGTGGGACCCGGGACATGGGTGACACACTATACCAAGCAACCCACACAATATGACGTCATACAACATAGTAACCTGGAACGTTAGGGGACTAGCCAACATGACTAAAAGACGTAAGATACACTCAAACCTTAAACGACATAAAGTACATATTGCTATCTTGCAAGAGACACATGCTACAACACACGAACTGAGTAAAATAGACAAAAATTGGTCGGGTACAACACACGGTACTAAAACTTCGACATACGCGAAGGGTGTATTAATATGGATAGCCCCCGGCGTACCATACACAGTCAAAGATGTACACACAGATAATAATGGAAGATACACTAGCCTGGAGGGAGAGCTAGACAGGAAACAACTAACAATAATTGAGCTATACGCACCCAACACAGGACATGGAGAATTTCTTCGAACCATTACCACACGAATTCCGTATGACCCGACCACATCCACTATATGGGGGGAAGACTTTAATAGCGTAATAGAGATGTCAATGGACAGATCACACCCTCCCACGAGAGAAGACATTGTCCTGTGCACTCAATAAATGGCTACAAGAAAGAGAATTGCAAGATATATGGAGACGATTACACCCCATAGATATAGAATACTCTTTTTACTCACCAGTACATCAACTCCATATGAGAATAGACTTATTACTATGCACTAACAGGTTAGCACACATGATACATAATGCAACATACCTGGCTAAAACCCTATCAGATCACTGCCCGCTACTGGTAACATTAAAATGGGGCAGACAGCCAACATGTATTCCAACATGGTGCCTGCAACCCACCCTACTGCGCGACCCCCCTTTCCGAGCCAAAATAGCAGATGAAATAGAAACCTACTTTGCAATCAACACAAAGACAACAACATCACGTGCTACAGAATGGGATGGACATAAAGTAGTTATAAGAGGCATATGCATAGCAACTGCAGGCGGGGTCCGCCAAGAGCTAAGTGCAGAGCTACATGATCTTGAAGGGAAAATCCGCAACATGGAATGCGAATTGGCCGTGGGCAGAGGCAATAGCAATGAATTAACTAACCTCAAAAACCAATGGAACACAACTGAGTCTCGCATGCGCAAATTTGACTATCGGCACTACACAGCACGACTACACGCCGAAGGCGACCAATCTAGTAGGCAACTAGCGTGGCTAGCAAAAGGGACACAGAAAGTCACACCCATAAACACTATACGCCAAGATACAGGCACGATGGTAAACACACAGCAAGAGATTAACGAGACATTCCAACAATACTACAGTACACTGTACGCAACCGAACTCCCCCCACACCCGCTACAACTGACAAAGTTCTTTCAGCAAGACCCGTTGAAGAGATTACACGCAGAAAAAAATTATTAATCTTGATAAACCAATCGAAAGGGAAGAGATATTACAGGCATTAAACAGTTGACACATAATAAGACACCAGGAACGGATAGACTCCCCATCGAATACTACTAAACTTTCACACCACAGATAATTGCATCATTCCAAACAATGCTACAAGAAGCATACAAAAAAGGACAACTCACAGAAACACAAAGGGAGGCAACAATTGTAGTCCTACATAAAAAAGGACGAGACCCTTTCAACGTCCGCTCATACAGACCCCTATCCCTATTAAATTCAGATTATAAAATACTAGGGAAAATCCTAGCCAATCGCCTCCTACCACTAATGACTACTCTTATACACCCAGACCAATCTGACTTTATACCAGGACGCAATACCTCTATTAATATTAGAAACTTAATACGCATCATGTCCAAGACTCCAAGACTAGTTCATTCTAGGGTGGCGGTGTCACTAGATGTAGAAAAAGCCTTTGACACTCTGGGCTGGCCTTTCTTGATGACAACACTACAAAAAATGGGATTTGGCGCAGGCTTTATACGCTGGATATCCATAATATAAACTAATCCCAAAGCACGGATTAAAACCGGCGCAATCATTTCAGAAATATTCGATATAGGTAGAGGAACACGACAAGGTTGTCCATTATCGCCACTATTGTTTGCACTTGCAATAGAGCCACTCGCTGCAAGACTACGCAAGGAAGCAGCAGAATAGGGTATCCCAGACGGCGAAGAATTCCGCATAGTTTCATTATATGCAGACGATGCACTAATATACCTACGCAACTACACCGAATCCCTTCACATATATTGCAATTACTTAATACTTTTGGAGACTTATCCGGCCTGCGTGTCAACTGGGCCAAATCATGCATATTCCCCATGTGCCCATCCCCAGAATCACATGTCGAAGCGTCAATCGACAATGACTTAAAGTGGGAACACATAACTTTTAAATACTTAGGAGTTCATATCTATCATAGCGCCACAGATTTAAAGGAAGGTAACCTAGATAGAGCTATTAGATCAATCAAAAACTCTATACCCTTTTGGTGCTCCCTGCCCCTCTCGCCCATGGGGCGAGTGGCTCTGGCCAAAATGATAGTGCTTCCTCGATTACTTTATTACTTTACAGCACTACCACTAATACTACCAAAAACACTCTTTGTACAATTAACCAAACTGTTGATTGAATTGATATGGGCGAATGGTCGCAGAAGGGTGGCTGTAGCTAAGCTTTACCTCCCAGTGGAAAGGGGGGCATGGGGGTATCGCACCTCGAGTTTTATTATGCAGCAGCACAATTACATTGGATTATGACTTGGCTACAAGACCCCCCAAATCCAGAGGGACACAAAGTGAGAACACAACTAGGACGCACAAAGATACTAGACTGGCTTATGGGGGGCACACTCATCCTGCATCATAAAAATGCACTAATGACAGTTGCCGAACGCACCTGGAACCGCTATGTATCAAAGGGAACCCTTGTACCACTATACTCACCAAATATTCCCCTACTGGCCATACCAGGGATAAATAAACTACATGATACACTGAGCCTAGCGACATGGACTGCAAAAGGCTTACAACAGATCGGTGACCTATATGAAGATGAGCAATACATAACATACACGAAACTGGCAAAGACATACAATCTAGGACCAGGTGAATTCATCACATATGGGGCACTCAAAGGATTGATACGTAAAACATGGGGCCAAGGTAACTCAGAACCACCAACAGCACCCGCACTACATGAACTACTCGCAGATATTGGCACGCCATCAAGCATCTCCCGGATATACCACATACTACAAGCTTATCCGGTAAAACACAAGCACAAGCTAAATCATACTGGGACAAGGCTCTGCACACACCCCTCACAGAGCAACAATGGAACATGGCTTTCACAACCACACAGGAAATTTCCTGCAACGCCCGTTTCAGATACACTCAACTTAATTATCTACACCAGACATATTTAACCCAACTTCGCATAAAACGTATGTTTCCACAAGCAACTTCCGAATGTCCACGTTGCGGAATCACAGAAGCAGATTTTTACCACATGACCTGGAATTGCCCACCACTACTTCGCAAATGGCACACCGTCACACAACAGACAACCAAGTGGTCGGGTCTCTCGCTAAATCCCACACCCGAATCCTGCATCTTGGGCATACGCCATAGGCGCAACAAGGACAAACAAAAACATAGATGCGCAGACCTAGCATTTATCATCTTTAAACGTATCATTGCAACGCAATGGAAGTCCCCTGGCACCCCAGATATACACAGATGGACTAAAGATCTAATTCACTGGAAAAACGCAGAAATACATGTATTAAACACATTAAGGGACGTAGGGATAGTGGTTAAAAATGCGGAGATATGGGACACCTTCCTAGAACAGCTACTCGTAAAAGACGACACACGCCCGCCCTAGATCACCGGTACAATACAGTCACCAAATAAAAGTAACAAGACATTCCTACTGAGAACCTCCCCTCAGTACCCGTAGCCTTTCCCTAAAGGAAACACATGTGACTTATATACTGAACCCCCAACTCCCCCGCGGGCCCCGCCGTTCCACTAAATACCCAAAAAGATGTTGTCAAGTCCCCCAATAGATCATCTCCCCCCGTCAGCATCTTCCCTAACCCCTCAACCTATTATATATCGTTTTGCCTTCTCTCTCTCTCTCTCATTTTTTTTTTTGTTCTCTTCCTTTTACCTTTTTCATCGTTCTTACAGTGCTCATTTAACCAAATGTAACAATGATACAAGCTGTAAATCATTAAATAATTAACATCACAAGATGATAAGAAGCAAGAAGGTGGTAAAGGAACTCCACAACTGCATTATAATCAACACTGTTTATTAAATCACTGTAAGAATTGTTCATTGAAATATTCAATAAAAAGATTTAAAAAAAAAAAAAAAAAGATGTGAGTACCTAGATGATCCCCAGTGACCAGGAAAGCAGAGGTAAGTTACCTGGTCTTCCCATAGACTAAAAAGGGGACTTGGAAAAGGAAATTTGCAAAAGCAAGACCAGTCCAGTAGAACCCAACAGCGGATTCTGGATGAAGAGGACCTGCGAAAGAAGGGGACAGAGTCCAGTCCACTCAGGAGTGTCCAGGTGGGGCAGGAGCCACTACCCACCCTTCTTTGGGAGGAGACCCGGGTTGACGGTGGAAGATGAAGGCCAGCTGTGGAGCCCAGAAGCTGCAGAGGAATCCCTGAAGTTGTGCAGAAGCTATCCCACACCGGTCGCCAGGTCGCAGATGGGTCAGTGGTCAGGAGGACCACCAACAAGCCTTGGCAAGTGCAAATCCAGGCAGAAGAGGATTTGCAGATCTGAAGAAGACCAGCATGGTTCAGGGGACTTAACCCTTGGAAGGGAGTTCGGGCTGACCCTCAGCAGTAAGGAGAGCCAGAAGAAGCAATCATAACCCCCACAGCAACACACTGTCAGCATGCACAATAAGTTGCAGTGAGGCCCAGTCAGCACACCTGGAGAGGAGTTCCATGTCGCTGGAGCAGCAGAGAGGAGACTGTCCTTTCAAGGATAAAGTGCTGGAGGCTGGGGCTACTTGGAGCCTGAAGATCTCTCAGAACAGAAGCCAACAAGCCTTGGTTGCTGCAAGAGTCGCCCTGCACAGGTATTCTGTCCTGCAGACAGAGGCAAGGACTCATCAACTCCCAAGTTGGAAAGAAGGCAGAGAGGACCAGGAGGACCATTCAGAACCACCACCTGTTTTGGGGATCCACGCAGTTCCAGCGAAGGGCAGATCCCAGCAACCGGACACCGTTGCCATAGGTGCCTGTGGATGCAGCGGAGTGACTCCATCACTCCAAGGGAGATTCCTTTTTGCTTCTTTGGTGCAGCTGAAGTCTTGCCAACCCCAGATGATGCTCAGCCATGGAAATGTTACAATTGCTGGAAAGAGTCGGAGAAACAATGTTGCAAGGTGAGGTTTCAGGCTTGTTTGGTTCCTGAGAAATCCAGCAGCGGTTCCGGTGGACAGGAGCAGAAGAGGTTGATTCAGAGGAATCCTGGTGGAGTCTTGCATTCTGAATCTGGGTGCCAACCCACAAGTGAGTCCCTAAATAGCCCTAACAGGGGGCTTGGTCACTTTGCAAGGTGACCACCTATCAGAGGAGGTCACTGACGTCAGCTACCTGTCCGGACCAACCAGATGCTCCCAGAGGCCTCTGCCCTGGGGTGGTGATGGACAGGGGAATGGGCACTCCCCTTTTCTTTGTGCAGTTCTGTGCCAGAGCAGGGACTGGGGGTCCCTGAACTGGTGCAAACTGGATTATGCAAGGAGGGTACCATATGTGCTCTTCAAAGAAGTCTGGTGGCACAGGGAGGCTACCCCTCCCCAGTCCAGTAACATCTATTTCCAAGGGAGAGGGTGTTGCATCCCCTCTCCAACAAGAAATCCTTTGTTCTGCCTTACCCTGCTTGAGCTGGTCAAGCAGCAGGAGGGCAGAGACCTGTCTGAGGGACTGCAACAGTGTAGGCTGCTCGCAAACCCTGAAGGACTGGTAAGAGCAATACTGGGGGGTCATCTAAGGAGCCCCCAGAGTGCATCTAATCATCCCACCAATACTGGCATTAGTATTGGAGTATGATTCCGACATGTTTGATACCAAGCATGCCTAGGTTCAGAGTTACCATTATGTGGCCAGTACACCAGTAAAATGGCTTTCCCGCACTTACGAAGTCCGGTGCATTGGAACTGGAGTTCATTGGGGCACCTCTGCTCATGCAGGGGTGCCCTCACAACAGGAACCTGCACCCTGCCCTTTTCACACAGGTTGGCATGCCTGTTGACACAGTTTCATGGACTCCCATGGGTGGCATAATACATGCTGCAGCCCGTGGGGGACCCCTAGTGTACCAGTGCCCTGGGTACCTAAATAACATATATTAGGGACTTACAAGGGTACACCAGTATGCCAGTTGTGGGGTGTAAAGGGTACCAAAGCAACACAATGTAGAGGAGAGATCACAATCACTGGGTTCTTGGTTAGCAGGATCCCAGTGAAAACAGTCTAAGCACACTGATAACAGGCAAAACGTTGGGGTAACCATACCAAAAAGAGTGACTTTTCTACACCTGTCATTTATTTTCATATTGTTCTGCTTTATTTCAGCAAGACAGCCTATGTTTGCTTTCTAAAGCTCTAAAACATCTTGCTCACCCAATGTGAACTTTTTTCAAAGGTTTCCTTTTACTGTGGTGAAGTCCCCTTTCTCCCTCTTCCATTCACTATCCACCTCTCCCTTTACTGTACCTTCCCATCCCCTTTTGTGCCTTCGTGTCTGAAGCACCACAATCTAAGACATAGACAGCTTAAGCAAACAAACCTTGCCACTTGGCCTTAGCACAGGTCCTCTCAGCAATGCTTAGAGTACTACAAAAGGAATACACAGGTATATTGTACTTGTGTGTCTTCCTATCTGTTCTCGTTGAACCTCTTGCCATTTGTAGCTATGTTTTACTGTGCCACACAAACTTCAAAGAAGTCATTTTCTCCTTTGAAATGGATGTTTGTTGTGACAACAGAAGTTTTCTTCTTCCAAGCTTATTTTCTTAAAGACATGGCACAGTAGCTTTCTTTATGTGATAGGATTTGTATCTGAATGTAATTTCTTTTACATATCGAGATTAACCCAAATATTCAGAACCAGGGATCTTGTTTTAACCAATTTTCATTTGCCTGAATTTCTGTTTAAAGAGTGACTGGCTCTCTTTACTTGCAATGTGATGGGGGAAATTTCATTCATCTTTTTTACAGGACTTTTATGGACTCCCAGCTCAAAGGCCACTGATCTGCAGATAAGGAAACCTGTGTTGCTATGATGTTCTGTTATGTGCTAAGCTGGGGAAGCCCATTCAAGTCCCAGCAGAGCCACATTTTCTTGTGACTGTAGTAGTTATTATGGACATGTAAAAACCTGAATAGTCCAGCCCCCCTTAACATTGCAAGTTAAAGCAGTATGGGAAGCACATTTTCTTATCTCAAGTGAAATGGACCTTGTATGTGTGGGCTTGTTTATTTACCTTTATTCAACCTTGGACAAAGCTGCCTTTCATTCGTTATGTTAGACAGCTTTAAACAATATTTGTGACTGCACCACCATCTAAGTTTTATTCCCCTTGAACAATGCTGCCTTTCAATCCTTTTGTTATGTTAGACAGCTTTAAACAATAGTTGTTATTGTAAAAACACAGGAAGTGTGCAAGGCTACACAGGAAAATGTTACACTTCGCTTATTTTACCTTTTGAGTGTCCAGAAAGTGACCAAGAGGGCAGCTTTTACATTCAGCTTCAAATTTACCTATATTTCACCTCAGACAATGCTGCCTTTCATTTGTCATGTTAGACAGCTTTAAACAGTATTTTTGAATGACCTCAACCACAACGCAAGTTTTAGTCCCCTTGAGCAATGCTGCCATTCAATTCTTTTGTTAGACAGCTTTAAACAATAGTTGTGACTGCTAAAACACAGGATGTGTGCAAGGTATGTTACCCTTTACTTATTTTAGCTTACGGGTGCCCAAAAAGTGACCAAGAGTGCAGCATTTACATTCAGCTTTAAATTTACATTTATTCCACCTCGGACAATGCTGCCTTTCATTTGTTATAGTAGACCGTTTTAAAAAGTATTTGTGACTGCATCTCACCCACAACCTCTATTTTCAACTGGACTGTCCCAAAAAACAAACTTCAAGTGCACGTTTGCTGTGCTTTTAAAAACAAATAGAATTAATTCTTAGCTCAAGCACACATATGTAGGAAAGGACCATCTTTCTTGGCATGTTACCCCCAATTTTACATGTATGTCAGTATGTTTTTGCCTGTCTCACTGGGATCCTGCTAGCCAGGACCCCAGTGCTCATAGTTTGTGGCCTAAATGTGTATGCCTGTGTAGTGCCTAACTGTGTTACTGAGGCTCTGATAATCAGACCCTCAGTGCTCATGCTCTCTCTGCCTTTAAATGTGTCACTATAGGCTAGTGACTACATTTACCAATTCCAATTGGCATACTGGACCCCCCCTTATAAGTCCCTAATATATGGTACCTAGGTACCCAGGGCATTGGGATTCCAGGAGATCCATATGGGCTGCAGCATTTCTTTTGCCACCCATAGGGAGCTCAGACAAACCTTTACACAGGACTGCCACTGCAGCCTGCTTGAAATAACGCACACATTATTTCACAGCCATTTTCACTGCACTTAAGTAACTTAAAAGTCACTTATATGTCTAACCTTCACTTGCTGAAGGTTAGGTGCAAAGTTACTAAGTGTGAGGACACCTTTGCACTAGCAAAGGTGCCCCCACATAGTTCAGTGCCATTTCCCCGGACTTTGTGCGTGCGAGACACCATTACACATGTGCACTACATGTAGGTCAATACCTATATGTAGCTTCACAATGGTAACTCCGAATATGGCCATGTAACATGTCTAAGATCATGGAATTGTCCCCCCATTCCAAATCTGGTATTAGGGAGTCAATTCCATGCATCCTGGGGGCTCCACTATGTACCCCCAGTACTGCCAAACCAGCTCTCTAAGGCTTGCACTGCAGCTACAGCTTCTGCCACCTCACAAACAGGGTTCTGCCCTCCTGGGGTCTGGGCAGCCCAGTCCCAGGAAGGCAGAACAAAGCATTTCCTATGAGAGCAGGATGTTACACCCTCTCCCTTTGGAAATAGGTGTTAAAGGCTGTGGAGGGGTAGCCTCCCCCAGCCTCTGCAAATGCTTTGAAGGGCACAGATGGTGCCCTCCTTGCATAAGCCAGTCTTCACCAGTTTAGGGAACCCCAGGCCCTTCTCTGGTGCGAAACTGGACAAAGGAAAGGAGAGTGACCACTCCCCTGTACATCACCACCCCAGGGGTGGTGCCCAGAGCTCCTCCAGTGTGTCTCAGACCTCTGCCATCTTGTTTTCGGAGGTGTGAGGGCACTCTGGAGGCTTCTGAGTGGCCAGTGCCCGCAGTTGACATCAGAGACCCCTCCTGATAGGGGCATACCTGGCTGGGTAGCCAATCCTCCTCTGAGGGCTATTTAAGGTCTCTCCTGTGGGCTTCTCTTCAGATTACGACTAGCAAGAATCCAGCAGGACTCCTCTGCACTTCTCTCTTTGACTTCTGCCAAGGATCGACCGCTGACTGCTCCAGGACGCCTGCAAAACTGCAACAAAGTAGCCAGAAGACTACCAGCGACATTGTAGCGACTAATCCTGCCAGCTTTCTCGACTGTTTCCTGGTGGTGCATGCCCTGGGGGCTGCCTGCCTTCATCCTGCACTGGAAGCCACGAAGAAATCTCCCATGGGTCGACGGAATCTTCCCCCTGCTCCAGCAGGCACCAAACTTCAGCTTCACCTGTACTCTGGGTCCCCTCTCATGCTGACGAGCTTGGCCCCTGGAACACAGGTGATGGATCCAAGTGACCCAGACTGTCCAGTGGTCCAACTGTCCGAATTTAAAGGAGGTAAGTCCTTGCATCCCCTCCCCAGACAGTAATCTGTGCACCATGTGATCTGCAGCTACAAGGGCTTCTGTGCACATTTCCAAGAAATCCTGCATGCACAGCCGAGCCTAGTTCCCCAGCACTCTGTCCTGCGGTGCTCAGCTCCCTGAGTTGACCTCCGGTGTCGTGGGACCTCTATTTGCAGTGTTGAGATGACCGCCATGTTCAGTCTTCTTGAACCTATGTTCAAGGACTTCTGTGGGTGCTTCCCTCATTCCAGTGGGTTCTCTGCGTGGCTGAGGGCCCCCTCTGTCTCCTCACCTGAGTGACGATATCCTGGTCCTTCCTGGGCCCAGGCAGCACCCTTTTTCTTTAACCACAACTCTTGCAGGAAGCAAGGCTTGTTTGCGGTATTTTGCAAAGGAAACAACTCTACATCCTCCAGCACGCCGTGGGACATCTTCTGCACAAAGTAGAACCTCTTACCTCCTTTCATTGGTGCAACACCAGCATCTTCTTCCAACCGGAGGCAGTCATTTTGCACCTTCATCTGGGATTTAGTGGGCTCCTGCCCCCCCTGGACACTTTAGCGACTATGTGTCACCATCCTTTACAGGTCTTTAGGTCCAGGAATCCATCTTCAGTGCTTTACAGTCTGCCGTGGTCCTTGCAAAATCCTTTATCACAACTTTAGTGTGTTTGGGGGGAAATAGTAGTACTTTACTCCTGCTTTCCTGGGTCCTGGGGTGGGGTCTCCTTTACACCCTTAGTGTTTTCTCACACTCCCAGCGACCCTCTACACACTACACTTGCCTAGGGATGCATTTGTGTTTCGCATTTCACTTACTTAATATATGGTTTGTGTTGCCCCTAGGCCTATTGCATCATATTGTGTTTACAGTGTTTGCACTACTTTCTGACTGTTTTACTTACGTGATTTGGTTATTTGTGTATATTTTGTGTATGTTACTTACCTCATAAGGGAGTATATCCACTGATATATTATTGGCACATTGTCACTAAAATAAAGTACCTTTATTTTTCGTAACTATGAGTATTGTCTTTCTTATGATATAGTACCTATGTGATATGAGTGGCATTGCATGAGCTTTGCATGTCTCCTAGTTCAGCCTTGGCTGCCCTGCTATAGCTACCTCTATCAGCCTAAGCTGCTAGAACGCTACTACACTCTACTAATAAGGGATAACTGGACCTGGTATAAGGTGTAAGTACCACTGGTACCCACTCCAAGCCAGGCCAGCCTCTTACAACATATTACAAAAGTGAAAGTATACCGAGACAAAGGGCTCATTACACTTTCACGGAATCTGTGGTATATCTCAGCCCCCCCTTAAGCACTGATTCTTATGGCAGAGGTATTGTTGGAAAGGGAAGAATCTCCCCTTTTTAATGGTGCCCCTGCCCAGGGTATCCCTGCTTGGGGATTGCCACAGGAGAGTGATCCCCAAGCAGGGATCCACCTACCAGACACCAAGGAGAGTGCCTTTGACAAGGCTTGTTCTTCCCCTTTGTAATTTTTTTATTAGCCAAACGGGGCCAATTACTCCTGATCTGCCCTACCCCTCTTTTTCTTTCAAAAACATTCCCTGGCGTCTAGTGGGCTTTCTGCCTCCAGGGGGGCAGATCGGGGTAATTACTTCCATTGAGGCAGAAAGACTGTGTCCCCAGCCAATTATCTCGAGTGGGGGCACGACTATTCCCATTGGTGGGTAGCCCCCACCCATTTAAAAAAAAAAAAGAATCTCTGGATCAAACCAAGGTCAATAGAGGTCCCCAAGCAAGGGCTCCAATTGGCCTTGGTTTGATCTGTTCCTGATGCAGGCACTAGGCCCAGCCACGTAAGTGGGGCAGTGTTTGTATTGGCACAAGGGGGTAATGCTGAGTGGTAGAAATTCTGTGGATTCCTGCGGGCTCCGGAAGTTTCCATCACAGAAATGTAAGAAATAAGCATGAGTTCAGCCAATGTTTGAGGTTTTGCAGGGTATTGTGCGTACAAAAACCTTGCAGGATCCATACAAGCCACACCATCCTGAATTTCCCTAGGTGCCGGCTGAGCTAGGGTCCAAAATCCACAGCTACCTGCTTTGCAAAGAATGGGTCAGTTTTAGGTTTAACTCTGTTTTACTATTTTATAAAACAAGGATATAATACAACAGCATCCCACCTACATCCAATAACCGGTGGGGAACATTAAGAAAGAAAGCGTAGAACAGGTAGTCAAAGAACCAGGAAGAGTGTAAGAAGAGAGTAGGGAAGGAGGTGGATAAAAAGGGGTAATGTATGCTCAGCGGGTCCTAGATTATGCTATGTAGAGCACTTTGAAAGGAGTAGGGGGAAAGTATCAGATATGGTTACCCTAGGCTGTCAGTCTGTAATCTGCATTGTCTGCGTCAGCCGCAGTATACAGAGATAAACTGGACAGGTCATTTCCTTGAACTCATTCAACAGGAATTTGATACACGTTCCCCAGGTTTTGTCAAATTGTGGTAACTTATGGGTCACCACCGCTGTCAGCTTCTCCATTCCCAAGAGGTCCCATAATTTGTGTAGCCAGTCCAATTTTGTCAGGACTTTATCTGTGACCCAGTACTTGTTTAGCTGCACCAAGTGTAAAAGTAACAGCCCGCCAAATGCAGATTTCAGCAGGTAGTTTAATACATTTGGGAGACCCAACAACACATAGCTGGGGAACCTAAGTAGCTCAGTGTCATAGATTGTGTCAACATCTCCGAGCATGTCCAACCAAAACTGTTGAATCTTGGGACAGTGCCAGAGCAAGTATGTCAGTGTGCCAGGATGGCCACACTGCCGCATCATCCGGCATCCCCACCCGGTGTCAATTGCGCAAGTGTGAAATACCAGTAATGCACTATTTTAAGCAGCATTTCCATGCCTGAAGTGCTACATGCCGAGGTTTGTCCTCAATGTATAATGTCATGCCATTCCTTAAGTGTAAATGTGCCCTCACACTCCTGCTCCAAATGGGTCCGTTTTGAGTAGAAAAATGTGATGTATCCATGTTGCATTTTGGGCCGTTTCCTTTCGTGAGCACTAGGCCTAACCACACAAGTGAGGTACTATTTTTATTGGACAACCTAGGGGAATGCTGGTTGTAAGGAAGTTTGAGGATCCCTGCAGATTCCAGATCTTCCCATAACAGAAATGTGAGGAAAATGTGATTTTTAGTCAGTTTGCGGTTTGTAAGGGATTCTGGGTAAAATAATCGGGAGACAGCCACGTACGTCACCCCATCCTGGATTCTTCTAGGTGTCTAGTTTTAAAAAATGTACAAGTTTGCTAGGTTTTCTAGTTGCCCACTGAGCGAGGGCTAAAATCCACAGCTAGCTAATTTGCCAAAAACGGGGCAGTTTTGAGTGGAAAAATGGGATGTATCCATGTTGCGCTTTCGGCCGTTTCCTGTTGTGGGCAATAGGCCTACCCACACAACTGAGGTTCCATTTTTAACAGATGTCATGGGGAGTATAGAATAGTAGGATATTTGTTATTACCAATTGGATTTCGCTGCATTTGTGCCTTCCAAATGTAAGCCAGTGTGTAAGAAAGAAGACATTTTGAAATATGTCCTCTAATTCATATGCTCCTAGCCACAAATTCAGAGATGTTCAAATAACCACTGCTCCTAAGTTCCACATCTTTTACCCATTTCAGAAACACATAGGTTGTCTTGATATCTATTTTTCACTCTGCATATTTCACCTTCTGAATTGGTTTATACTAGACAATGAAAAAACATTGTATGGTGCAGCTCAGTTGTTGGCTCTGGGTACTTCAGGTTCATGGAGAACTTACAAACTCTACACATCCCCATAACCAAAAGGTTCTAGTGAACATAATGGTACATTGCTTTCGGTATGTGACAAAAAGTTACAGATGAAAACATTGTCACAAATGGCTGTTTCTTCCTACTCGTTTTCAGCAATTCTTTATTTAAACACTTAGGTCCATATTTGGCCTTTGGCGCAGGGCATCGCAGCAAGTCACCTCGCTGCGCTGCCCTGTGTCCAAGAAAAAGGGCTGGAATGCGCCATATCTGTGGCACACAGTGTATTCCTGCCATTTCTCCCTGCGCTGGCACAGTTTCGGCAGTCTAGCGCCAACGCAGGGATTGCATGCAGGACTATTTTTGTGTTTTTGTTCGGAATGCAGCACACATAGAAAGAGGAAAAATGAGGAGAAATATAGATATTTCTCATTGCTTCACCTCCACTGAGGAGGCATAAGGTTTTGGCGCATTCTCAGTGTTGCAAGGTCTTGTAAATCTGGGGATGCATCAAAATCCATGGATGTTGTGTGGAAACACTGAACTCAGCACCCATGGAACACCTCCCTAACGCAGAGTAAGGCAACAGTGTGGGTTAGACTGCCTTTCCTTACTCCATATCTATGAGGCCATTCAAAGCCATGCAAAATGGCTTTTGCGTTGCCTCATTGGTATGATGTGAAGGTTTGCACTGCTGTCAATCACAAAAAAGTGACACAATGACAGTGCAAATAAACTCATAAATATGCCCCTTAGTTTTTTTGTGAAAACCTTGAGGTTTCAGACCCCTTGCTGAATTCGGAAAGTTTTTCATTTTTCAGAAATATATAGCTTTCCTGGATCACCCATGAGTTTCACATTGGTTTCTACCACAAATTGGAAGTAGGTTGAAAGCACAAAAATAGGAAAAATGGGCTACCTCTTTGAAAAATGCCAAAACTATTGTAAAAAATAGTTTTTTAATTTAGTTCTGCATGTTCCTGGAAGCCGGTAAGATGGTAACATTAGCACAGCAAACTGTTGCTGTCATTTTTATGCACTTTTTCCTATTTTTCTCCAAAAACTTCACAAACCCTGGGTACCTTTGCAATCCCCAGGATGTTGTGAAAAAAGACACAAGTTTGGCATGGATACCCTATGCGGACAAACAGCTATGGACACCTAATCACAAACTACCCCACATAGTAAAAAAAGGGCTCTGCGTGGGGTGGGGGGCTGTTAGGATTGTTAACGCAAATGTATTAATTAGACATTTTTAATGAATGTTTATGTATTTTGAATAATGAAATAAGTAGAAAAATGAATAATGCAGAAAAATAATGTGCCCATTTGAAATTGTGACCATGGAGTGTGGCCGTCAGTGTTAACGAAGATATTAAAAAGAAGATTAACATACGTAAATGAAGAAAATGTAATAAAAATAATGTAGTAATGTGACATATTGAAAGATATAACCTATGTTGTATTAATTATGTGCCTTAACTTAGCAATTGTCTTGGCCTAGTCTTACCAGGCCTCATCGCGGAAGCTATGTTTCTAATAGTAAAATGGAAAATGTTGGTGAGCTGCACTGACCGTGAACTGCCCATTGTTTAATAAAATCTGCTTAGCAAGGAACCTTCATGTGAACCGACGGACAGGAGATGGTAGAATCAGAACCGTAGCAATTGTTGTGTAAGTTGTACTGGGTGTACTTTCCCAGGACTCGAACAATGAAGACACTGACTGGAGAAGAAGATGCAACATTTTCGATACCTGATGAGCCGGATGATGAGGACATCGCAAGATGAACCAATCAACAGTCAGAACTATGGGATATTAGAATCTATAGATTTGGTGTCTTTTATTCCTTGGCTAAGTAAATAACGTACGACTAATTGACCAATTAGGAATTAGGGGATAGTCTGGGTGACTTTGATATAACATCGTGACAGAGGGAAAAGACTTCAGATGGATAGGGAGAGAAGAGATGTTAAGGAGAGTTTGTGCGAGCAGACCTTTATCGAAATTGCAGAGGTGACTCGAGAATCTGTCATTGGACTCAACTCTCTGACTGAGAGCCTGATCGACTGATGACCTGAGGAGGAAGACTGATTGTGTTGCTGACCCATACCGAGGATAGGTAGATATGACAATGTGACTGTAATTGCATTGCTTTTCCTTTCTAGGTACCAACTGTGCTGTCTACATAGTATTCCTCAGTTAGATGTTTTTCTTCAAATTTATGTTCTAAATTGTTTTCGCATGACGCCCCACATGCTAATGCCAATCTGGGTTAGATAATGGTTTTCTCATACATGGCGGTACTTGACATGACTGTATGACGAATTGATTGATGGGCAAATTCTGCTGAACCTATGCCACTAACTGGGTTATTTGGATTGATCTTCTTGTTGATCTGTGCAAATGCTCTAGAATGTATCTTGATGCAAGCCTGATTAGATTATGTTCATGGCATCTTCTGATGGTTTATTGAATTGAATAAAGTTTGGTATTAAACGTATGACATAGTATTGTAACAAAAAGGGCAATAAGACTACTAAAAGTATATTTTGAGGTGTCATTATTCATGGCTGAAAAGTCATGGTGTGTCTATTATTGGTATCTTTGATTAATTGTTTAATGCTTTGACTAATGTTATTGAAGCTGTGCATTTGATTATTGTGTACACCTGTCACAGTGTGGCTAGGATACTCCATGCGAATCAAAAGGTTCATCGACCTATACGCGTCATCTCGTAAGTTTACTTATTAAGGACCGATGCACTAACAGGATTTAGGCACAGCGGCTAATGGGTTTAAGGGGTTAAACATGACTTTGTTTTCCTAGGTACAAGGTTGTGTTCAGACCTAGTAACATTAGGACTCTATAGATAGCAAAACTATAAAGCTACTGTTTTTAGGACAAACACAGTAAGGAGAAAAGCAACAAATAAAAGAAGGGTACAATCTTGACTATTTATTAGAACATTGGAATGTTGGGAGCTCCATTGAAGACAATGGAGCAGCAGCGGCCTATATGAACTGGTATAAGCCTGGAAATGTCCTTAACATGCTTAACCACGCTTGCCTGAACAATGCATGGCTTTTTCTGTGCCTTAACCACGCATGTGCTGAACTACACTTATGCTTGGTTAAGGCACAGAAGAAGCCATGCATGGTTTGATAGAGGACGTGGAGGACGCAGTGACGTAAGTGGGGCTGGGGCAGGGGTGGTATAAGGGATTAGGGTGGGTGAGGGATATGTGGGGGGTCGGTGTTTTTTTTTTAAGTGGTGGGGGTTTGGGTATTTTTTTTAAGGGCTGGGGGTTGGGCTTTTTTTTAGGGGTGGGGGTTTGGGTACATTTTTAATTAGGGATTAGGGTGGGGGTGGGGTAGTTTATTTTTAAGGGGGTGGGGGAAGGTTTAAGGAAGGGTGGGAGGAGAGAAGAGAAGAGAGAAGAGGAGGAAGGACCGGGAGAGGACGCTATGAGGTAAATGAAGTTGGGGCAGGGTTGGTGATTAGTTTTTAGCGTTGGGGTGGATTTAGGGCTTAGGGTGAGTAGAGGTGTTGAGGTACTTTAGTGTTTATGGGCAGGGGTGTGGGGTCGGGTTTTGTTTTTTAGGGCTTACAGAGGGTGGGGGGTCAGGGTAGTTTACTCATTAGGGGGGAGGATTTAGGGTTTAGGGTGGGTGCAGGGTGTTCGGTTAGTTTAGTTTTTAGGTGTGGGGGTGGTGGTAGTTTTTTTTTGGTGCTCAGGGTGAGTGGGGGGTTGGGGTAATTTACTTTTTGGAGGCGGGTGGTTCCATCATAAAACCATATAGACCTGCTGCTCTCAACATTTCAGTGTCCTTACAGATAGCCTCTGCCTTTCTCTTTCCCGTCCCTCTCGAAAATCTGTTATTTAGGCAGAGAAAAGTGAAAGGCAGGGGGCCACGCAGGAGGACCTTCCCCCCTCCTGTAGCTCAGTGTCACTAGGCCTTCAGAAGGAGGGTGGGGCGAATGCTGCTAAGCTCCTGGATCTCCCTGGCTTGGCTGAACAACAAAAAGCAGGTCAACCAAGCCAGGGAGAACTAGGGGCTTCAGCCCCCTTTCACAGCTCTTACTGTACATATTCTACAGCCAGCAGCTCGGGCTTTTAGCTGTAGACCAATCACAGCCAGAGCTTTGAAACAAAGGTTTCAGAGCCCATGGGGGATTTCAACCTCCTTGTGCCCCCAGAGGCCTTTGAGTTTTTCAGTTAGAACATTCTGCTCTCATGGGGTGGAATGTTCTAATAGCTTCAAAGCCTACTGTACCTGGGCTATACTGGTCATTAAAGATTTACTACCTTGTTACAGGGCCTCGCCTTTTACTCAGGCCTTTGACGCTGGAGCTGGCCTTTAATGGCCGGTATAGCCGCTAAGGCGGGCTATAAAGCTAAATTGGCTCGTTGGCGTAATGTATACAACGCTCAATGTAGCAAGACTACAAAAATCACACACTGCAACTTGTATGCTCTGGATGTTTAAATGACAAAGTCACCCAAGAGCTCAACAATTAATTTAAATATTCATGAATGTATGCAATATGGTAAACGCATTTTATGTGGATGTTTCATAATATGTTTGTGCTATTGTTTATGGAAGTGTCTATTTACCCTGCTGCCGGCCAAATAGTACAAAATCTCTGCTATTTACCCAGGGGCCTGCAAAATAGTACATAATTGCTGCTGCTTAGCTGGCCATAGACTAAGTAGTAGAGATGATGTACAATTTGACCAGTGGCCGGATAAAGAGTGTAAAGGAGGTCTTTATTTTGCTGGCCATACAGAAGAAAAGGGACTCCAGGCAATTGTAGTGTGGTGGCCATCTTGTAATGGGGATGCAACATCTGTGAAGCATTTGAAAGTAAGTGCATATACAAACATACAATAGTTTGTAAAAAGGTAGATGCATGAATATAGCTAAGCTGTTTACAGATGAAAATAAACGTAAAATTAATTGTGAATACATTTTTTTTTGTTATTTTAATATCCAAAGATGACATGTAGAAATCAAACAGAAGCTTCAGGATATGGAACACAGATATTTTGCTCTTCAGTCAGAAAGTATTTTGCTGTCAGCAAAGATTACTGAGTGTGATTTACTCATGTGAATACATTGTTTTTTTATGTTCATGATGCTCCTTTTGATGGTTTTTGAGGGCTGGGCTCTTTTTGATTTTCTTATGGAAGGTCTTTTGCTAGCTTTAGGTCTTGTGCTAGTTTCAGGCTTCTGTTTAAGGGGGATTGTGCTTGCTTAGTATTTCATATCTGGTAACACAGCAAGAGTCAACAAGTAGCAGCAAAGAGAGGGCGAGACATGTACAGTA